>NC_071995.2:65263333-65596388 GCF_028885655.2 Pongo abelii | reverse complement strand
TTTATATCTCAGCAGTGACAGTAATTATTGATTTGCTGAGCTATCTCCCTCCACTTAGGCTATGACCCACTTGACTCAGAGACGATTATCCTACTTACATCCCTGGCGCCTAAGAAAATGTCTGGTATATGCTAGGTGCTCAATAAACACTTGTTAAGTAGAGACAATAAATTCATAAATGGTAATTGAGGTGATTTCATAGCTTCATTTTAATTCTAATGTGTTAAAGTCTTTTAATCATTCATTGACAACAATATCCACCAATTCATTTGCAAAGCAGATTGGTTCAATAAAATATGATGTAGTCATAGAGCAGAATTAAAATATTGATGTAGATTTCCAAAAAGTGAAAAATAAAGATATAAGACCAAAAAAGTGAGCAGCATTATCTCTTTTACATAAATAATAAAAAAGAACACACATTTATATATATGTGTGTAAAGTTTTTGAAAGTAGGAAGCTCCTTTGGCAAATTTAAGCTTAAAAAATAAAGAAAGCAGGAAGCATATGTTAAGTAGACTTTTACTTTCTGTTTTGTATATTTCTGTCTGATTTTTGTTTTACCATGTGTATTTATTATTTTTACATAAGAAAATATTTATATGAGAAAAAGTATCAGCAGAGCTTACACAGTGATAGGATTATACATCATGATTTCTTCTTTAAACATCTTTATAATTATCGAACATGAGAGATTAAAAAAAAACTGAAGCTAAAGGTAGCAATATTCTCTATACTGGCAGATTTTTCAGCATTGCATATGAACCCACCTCCGGTAAGTGGGTTATCTTTCTAATTTATGACTTCAGTGAAATCTGTTTCCTGGCAATGGTTGCCAGGGCACGCCTTCTCCCTTGTTCTCCATCATGCTTACTTTTAAGCCTAAGGGCAAGAAAGAAAAAGAAAGCAAGAAGTAGCATGAGCGTCTTTTTTTTTTTTTTTTTTTTTTTTTTTTGGCATGTTGGAAAAAGGAGCTCTAAACACACTCCACTAAGCATAGCACATGCCTTGGATTCAAGCAGTGGACCTCACAGAGGAGCGTCTCCTTTTAAGCTTTGCAGGGCAAGTTTGGGGCACTATCAGTGAGAAATTGTCACTGCTTCTTGCCTTGGTGCTTGCCTGAACAACAAGGAGTTCCTCTAACTGCCTTAAAAGGAATCTACTCCTCTCTCTTGCCACAGGTATCACATACTATTCTCAACATATTACCGCAAACTAAAAAAAAGGAACAGGTTGTGAAGTAATGCAGAAAGTTATTTTTAATTAAAATTATCAATGTATCCGTATTAAAAATTTAAATAGAAGATACAAACAATAAGGTGCCGCTGATAGACCCTGAAGGAGGTCTGCCTCTCCCAAAGGCAGGCGGCAAACGATATCATAGGCTACAGACACAAACACTGGGACTTCGTATTAATTGTGCTGCCACACAAAGGGGGTGTGGTTTGGGGTTGAGGGGTTTACTGGCCAGTTTTTCCATGTTTCTCAAATAAAATTCTGGTGTCATCAAGAAACACTGTGGAGGGAGACGTGAAGGCTTTAGAGACAGGAACCACTGCAGAAATGTAAGGATTAGGAGGTAGAATAATACCCCACCCTGGGGCTGAGACTTCGGAGAGGGGACGGCACATCACTCCTCCTTTTCCTTCCCCTCCGCAGCCATGGCTGCACCTTTCCCAGGCTGGATATGGTGGAGATGTGGGAGGTGTGGGCAAAGACGGTAGAAGAGAAGGAGAAGAACGTAGAAAACAAAAGGGGATTGAGCTACTCTAACACTGGAGATGCAGGGTGGCTTCAGATCCGCAAGACATGTTTTGAGTTTTCTGGGACCTTTATGATCAGAAGGCAGATACTAATGAGAAAATTTTTGAGCCCATGAAGATTTTAAGGTCTAAATTCTCTCCAATTTGGGCTGCTGGTTTCTGTTTTCTAGGCACCTTGATTCTCATACTCTAGAAGCACCCGGGTAGGGGCTTGAAGAGAGAAAGCAAGAAGCTGGTTTCCTAAGTCTGGCCCTTGACTTTAAAGGAAGGTGGTTAAATGGAACTTCTTGTTGTCTAGAACATCCCAGGGCGAGGTTTCTTGGTGTGTAGTCTTGGCAGACATAATGCTGAGAGGATAAGGAATTTCTAGATTGAAACTCCAGGACTCCAAAAGGCCCCTTGAAGTTATCTGAGATTCCCTGTTGAGTATTATTACTCAGCTTATCACTATTCTAAATGTCAGCCAGAACTTTGTTATAAATCTGCTACCCAACTTATGTTGAAAGCCATCTCTAAAATTTCCTTTACAACTAATCTTAGGTTTATAAAGTTGGCATTTAAACAGACTGGGTGCAGTGGCTCACGCCTGTAATTCCAGCATTTTGGGAGGCTGAGGTGGGTGGATTGCCTGAGCTCGGGAGTTCGAGACCAGCCAGGACAACATGACCAAAACCCATCTCTACAAAAAAATACAAAAATTAGTTTGGTGTGGTGGCACATGCCTGTAGTCCCAGCTACTCAGGAGGCTGGGGCATGAGAGTCGCTTGAGCCAGGGAAGCAGAGGTTTCAGTGAGCTGAAATTGCACCACTGGACTCCAACCTGGGTGACAGAGTGAAACCCCATTTCACACACAAAAAAGGCATTTAATCATGGTTGTGTGACCCTGGCATACATTATGTGGCTTCTCTGGGTCCCTATTTCTTCATCTGTGAAAGGAAGACAAATGTGGAAGAGGAATAATTCTTTGTGTCAGTTAGGATGCTTTTGGCAGCAAGGAACAGAAAACCAAACTCTATCTGGCTCAAATAATTAGGACAAATGTTAGATTACATAAAAAAAAAGTCCACAGGTAAGACAGGCTTCAGAATTGGCTGACCCAGTTGTCCAGTGATTTTATCAATGACCTGGGAACTTCTTTCTCTCTATCCTCCCATCAATACCATTTCAGGCAGGTCCCTCAGGATCTAGGATGGCTACCAGGAAGGCTTGAAGTACTAGCATCTTCACTCCCATCAGCAGGAAGAGAGAAACTGTATTTCTGTGTCTTACGTGTGTAAAAGCTTTTCCAGAAACTTCCAGAAAATCTTTTCTTCCATCCTACTGACCAGAATGGGTCACATGGAATTTCTGGCTAATTCTTGGAAAAAAGAGATAATGCTAGGTTTAGACCAATTACATCCACTCCTGGAACTCAACTTCTCCTGAGGTTCATGGGGTGGAGTAGGTACCTAAATGAATTTGTGATTCTGCTGGGAAGAAACAAAGTGGCAATGGAGGAGGCTGGCTTACCATCACAATACCGATGCACTTTCTTCTAAGTCAAATAATCCCGTTTGTCTCTCAGTTACTGTATCTGGGTGACATTCCTATGAACTGTGTGTTGAAAATGTTTTGTGTCTAGATGCATTTAAGGTTTTGTTGTCCTCACAAGAATAAAAGAGCAGTATTCTTTTTTGTTGATTGTTTTTGTTTTTGTATCCACTATACAGTGCCAAATGCAAATATTATTTGGGGATATCAATCCTTAGAGACTCATTCAAAAGACTTTAAAAAAGAAAAAGCCTCTGAATTTACGAAACCAAAGCAGCTATCAAGATGGTAATATTTGGCTTTTGAGACTTTTAAAAACTGCGTGGAGTTGCCAAAAAATACTGATTGAGGGGTGCTCATGATGACATCATTTACACTCCTTCAGGTCTTTATTTCTTTCTCCAGCTACATGTGAGGATAATAATGTCTGCCCTACTATGAGATAACGTATGTGAAAGAGTGTTGTAAAGCATACAACAATTAAAGAAGTGTAAGATGATAGTACAACCTGTGCCTCACTGTCCAAAAGAAGGGTTTATGAGAACAAAGGTGCTCCCTCTAAAGGCTTCACTGTCTGTTGAATTAATGAAGAAGGGAGCCTCTGTAAAACAGATGATGTGTGGCCAGGCAGTTTATTAATGTGTTAATTTGGGCTTGTTCTCTTTGTATTCCCCTTCCTCAACTTTAAGTAGGCTTTTTGAGCTTCTGTGCCTCAGGTATTTTTGCTGGGAAGAAAGCAGATGCCATCTCAATTTAGTGTTCTTCCTGTTGTTTGTGTAAAAATGAGCCCACTGAAAGACAATCGGAGATGTCTTGGTAAGGACTGAGAGAAAGTGCATGTTTTTGCAGATCAGGAGATGGGGAGACAGAGGAAAGAAAGGAGAGATCTGTGGATTCCGTGAGCACCCCAAATTGGAACCACTCCTTACCGTGTCTCAAGGAAGCAACAGACCTCCAAACTGCATGGTGTACCTCAAAAGAGCAAGACCCAAGCAAAAAGGTAGAGTCAGCAAAATGCTGGAAGGCTTGGGGAAGGGCTGGAGTGAACAACTGTCCCATGTTATCTGGGGTAATTCATGGAATACAGGACTTTCAGTGTTAAAACTAGGAAAATTCTAGGCAAATCAGGATGATTTTATTACTATAGGGAGAACTAAGGGGCAACCATGATGGAGTGGTGATTAGAAGACCTTGTCCTGATCTGTGGGCACCTGGTATGTCTTCTTCAATTGGGGGGTTACATAGACGGGACAGAGTGTTCCAGCCATGACTTTGGGGGACTCAGATTCAACTTTAAGTTGTTTGAAAAGAAACATCCAAAGTAATGTTTTTGCATAGCATAGCTTGGGCCCTGAGATTCATGCCTAACACACAGGTTAAAGAAGTCCACAATTCCTCAACAAAACTTTGGGGCCAGACACATTTCGGGATTCAGAAGTTTTTGGGTTTTAAAGATATAACAGTAAGTGTTCTTTATATTATTACATGGTAACTCCAATGCAGTACTCTGTAATTAAGCACGCTGATATTTCTACAGAAACATTTATTAATGTTTACATTGAATAAATTAAAGACTGTAAATATTCTTATGTCAATAAGGCTAGGTTGTGTTAGGTTGCACTGCCAGAAACTTAGCTTAAGTTTTGCCACCAAGTCAGTTGTTACAGTTTTCAGAAATTTTGAGACCTTGGAATTGTGGATAATGGATTGTTGCTGTATTTTTAAATATTTATAAGTATTTGGACAACTCCTCAATTTATTATCATACTAGGTCAAGGGTAAAACCTGTTCCATGTTTTCCAATATTGGCTGAAGATTCTAGAGAATCAATGAACATATAATGCCACTTAACACACTCATAGAATTTATTAGCCCCTAATATTGGAATTGATAATGCATTTAAATTCCAATATAAGGTGATATATGCAACATTCAAATGTTCTACTTGCACATTATAGATTTTTTCCAGACAACCAAAGTGCAATTATCACAATTTAAAATAGTTTTCTGTAAAGGTCACTTGAAATGCTAAATTTGGTTGACCTGATAATGAAGAGGTAAAATATTTTTTTTTGAGCAATATTGCCAAACTACAGCTTTTTCTCCAGGGTGATAACCATAGGGCTTTTGATCAGAAAGCTTTAATGTCTATGTGGAAGCAAAGTCAAGGACGCTGGTTTGCAAACTGCCATCCGGGGCTCTGAGAGACATGCAAATAATAGTAATTAATATGATGCTGATGTTGCTTTTGTTTGTAGGCCTAGAAGATGTGGTTATTCCAAGCATACTTAATTATGTGCAAGCACAGGCATTCTTTGTCCTGACTCAAAATCGTCAAAATAACAGGTCTCCAGTGCCTGAAAAGCTATACCCAGTGAGTTTACAATTTCTAAAACTTTGGTGGTTTCATTATTATTCTTTCCTAAAGAGATAGCTCAAATCTAACCTATTCAGAACTTTGAAGATAAGATTTGACTTCTTGAATCAAATTCAGTTGTATTTCCATAAAAAGCCAAAGAAGCAAAGACTTCTTTGTCACAATTCTTAGACTTTCCACAGGGAAAGCCATGGGGAGAAGACAAGGTATCTTAGATAGCTTCTCTCTAATGAAACCGTGCATCACCTGGACCTAGATTGGACTCTGTGTCCACATTTGTACATATGTTATTTTGCTGCATTTATGTCTCTAATCACATATGGTGGTTTGTAAAATGTGATGTTTTCGATGGGTTTTTTCTTCTTCATTTCATGTGGTTTTCAAAAGGCCCGAAAATCCATCTTCTTGTCAGAACCACTTATACTGTCTTTTGAGATCTTCTTGGTGTCAGGATTCAGTGCAGCCATTCACTCCCATTCCTTCAGTCTTGATATTCACGACAAACTCATTACATGGCTGAAATCTAAAATATTTATGTATAGATGACACTGTGCCTCTAATTATTGCAAATAAGGCTCCTTATCTCTTTCATGGTATCTCCTCAGAGAAGGAGTCTGTGAGGAGCTGTGATTTTTTTTTTTTTTTTTTGCCAGCTCCTTTAAAACCTTCATGAAAGCTCTCTTCACGCTGCCTACCCAATGGCAAATGCATTTAATGTTCCCTGCTGCCCCGCCCTACTGCATTTGCCACATGAAGTTCTGCTCAGCCTGGTCTCTTGGCTCACAGCATGCTCCTGTGACCTGGGGGCCACGGCTAAGGCTCTAGGCGCCCGCAGTTGGAGGACTGTCAGCCACGAAATGATAAATAGCAAAGGCTGCTTTTATTAAGACCTCTCCACACTGACCAATTTGGCTTTCTTTCTTGCTTCTAAGCTCAATGGACTAAGACTCAGGGAAGTTTTAATTTAATAGTATTCTCCTTGCCAAATTTCCCTCAGGATTCTAGTTAACACTAACCCCAAACGAGAAACACTATAAGGGAAGTACATCCCACATCCCTCATTGTTAGGCTCACCATTAAATGTAATGACTGATTTCTTTAATCCGTGGGCATGTAAGTCTGTGTTTCTTTCATTGTCAATCTATAATTAATCACCTTATATAAAATAAGATGAGAGAGAGAAATAAAAAGTCATAGAAATGAGCTCATAATTAAGAGTACATTATGCAGACTTTATTATTTCATGGTATAAGCCCCAAACCATCCACACTACAGTGAGATTTTTCTGTTTTTAAAAGTCTGCTTGCTGTTCATAAGAATCTTCCTATAAACAAAAGATACTTAGACTTATTTAGGTAGCTTTTTTGTGCGGGGGGCAGGGGGTCAAAGAATGACCCTATGTCCTGTAAGAGTCCATCCCAAAAGTTCCCTATAAATAATGACTGTTTATTCCTTGAATTTGATCAGTCCACTCAGCATGTAGAATAAAGTGAGAAAAATAGTGTGTATGGACCATAGTAGGCCTGGAGACAGTGAAGACTTAGAATGATGACTGGTAACATCTCTACCATTGTTAGCATCCCGTGCAATTGCTCTCTACCCAATTGATTTCTATGCATGAATCTCAAAAGAAGATGCAGCTCCCTTTATAAGATAGCGTCTAATGTCTTCCTTTCTTTCCCAGTGGGAGCCAACAATTTCCTCTACAACTTTGGAAACAATAAGATTAGGCAGCCTAGAGTCTAAACTAATAGGAAAATAACACTAAAGTCTTCTCAATAGCCACCAAGTTTCAAAGAACAAGAACAAAATTCACCTATAAAAAATGGCCAGCACCATGGACCACACCTAATATGGAATTATTAGACTTCATTTCAAAAGTCCTCTTTGCATCTCCCACTTGTGACAAATTAACAAATGGTATTGCTTGAATTAGCTATGCTTTGAGTTTTTCCTGCAAACACAGAACATTTGGTGTTCTTTTTCTTTCTCCCATGTAGAAAATTTGGAAGCCTCCACCTGTTACCTTGAAAATAAAATCGGGTCATCCTTTTTTTTTTTCCCACAAAAATTTAAAAGGAACTAGGGTTGTTATTTTAAGGCAAAATATTTATGTTGCGATAGTTACATCAATATCAAATATATTTAACATGAAACTCGTAGAGAAATAAAGCACCTGCAAGGAACTCCCCCCAAACATGCTTCAGAAGCGCAATCTTGATTCAGAAAGATAATCTTTAGTAATCATATGAACTGCCACTAAGGGACTCCTTAGGCAGAGCCTTCTCTAATGAGCATAGCCAGGGAGCTCTGAGTGCTGCTGTCTCCGTACCCCTAAGCCACTGGGAAATGCATCAGCCCCTTGCTCCCACTGCATAAAGTGGGAAATAATGCATTTCAAGAAGCTGTGTCTCCATATTCAGATTCACATGATAGGGAGGTTAAAAGAAGAAACCTTGTTTGTGTTAGTTACAGATGTATCCCAAGCACCTGAACAGTGCCTGCAACATATACAATGTTCAGTGAGTGAATGATGGCACAGAGACTAGGTAGGCTGCTGCCTGCCAAATGGAGGACTTTCAGGGTCATAGTAGACCAGCACAGTCAAGGGGGATTTTCCTGAACCCTGATCTACCATTTCTAACTTCCTGAATTGTTTTTGACCTTTCCTTCTCTCCACTAAAGAAAAAATGATAATTTTCTTGGGTGTAGGTCTATTGCTTATTCATAGGACATGTGTATAATTACCATACTATACTGTAATTGATTACTTATTTCCTCCAGAGCCAACCTATCCATTAGGCATAGTAGTAAACACACACACAACACACAGACACACACATACAAAATAATTTTGAGACTGCAGAAAATGTTTTAATATAAAGTATTAAAATAATCAACTTTATACTAACACAGTTGTAAAATAACAGCTTTAATATTTTTTAATGGAGTAAGGGGTCCATGAAGGCAAAAGTGCCTGGGACCCATGAGAATCATACTGCAGACCTGATCTTCATTAGGCAGTGAACAAACAATATTGGACACGAATCTGGTTTAAATGCAGAAAGAGGAAGCAAAGAGAAAAGAGCTGATAAAAAGAAGACATTTTTTTAGGTGTGGGCTGGCTGTGGGAGAGAAGAATGCCTTGGAGAAGGCTGGAGAAGTAGGAGGCTGAAACCAGGGAGGTGTGTAGGGGTATCTGGGGAACTTCTAGAACAGGTGGGGTGTTGAGTCCATATTTGGCAGGGGAAGATGTATTTTCTGGCAGGCTGATGAATAATGGAATTTGAGAGCTAGAAGTGCTCTTAAGAGCTGTTGTATTCCAACTCCTTATTTTATGGGTGAGAAGGCTGAGTCTTATTAAATTATTGGGAAGATAGAATCTGATTCTAATGCCTTTTCCACTACTCTGCCAACTCTTCCATTTGCCTCAATTGTATTTACAAGATGGGGTGAAATGAAAAACAAACTTAATTTACGTGTTTATTACATGTGTGTAATACACATATGTGTGAGCAATTCCACACATACCATAATGTTAGAGAGTCAATTTCAGGAATCTTAATAGATCTAGTAGATTACTTTCCATTCACAGAATGGGACATTTGTATTTCTTATTCCTCTCAACTCTACTGCAACTCTGACTTGGAATCATTAGTATGTGCCTGGCCACCTCCCAAGTAAGAAGCCTGGACCTAGTAGCATAACTAAATTGGTCAGATAACTAAAAGGACATGTAGCCAAGTCTGGCTAAAGTGAAACCAGAACCCACCAGAATTAGTGGGGCTGATTCTACTCTGATTCCAGAAAAGTCCTAGTTCTAGAGGGTCTGTATGAGACTTTCTCTCATTCCCAGATGAGAGCCAGCAAATGGCATCTAAACTTCTGACCCATTCTTGAGTCATTCAACAAATATACCAAAGAGCTATTCTGCACAAAATGCAGGTAATGATAAGTGGATGCAAGGGCGAATTATGATTGGACCTGTCCTCAAGGAGTTTATAGTCTAATTGAAGGTCTAATGAAGGGGAGAGTGAAGAGCCCACAGGATGGTGGAAGCCACATAATCAGTGTTCAGGATTACATGGCTCCATTCTGCCTCTAGGACATCCCTTTATGAGTAAATGCTTGGGAGGTTGTAGAATGAAATAAATTCTCCACATATGAGCAAGAGCTCAGGAAATTAAAGAGGAATGGAATCAAGGAAGGGAAAAGTCGGGGGAGTAGTGGGAGAGGATATTGCAATCTGAGTTTTCAAAAGACATTTCAGTTCAGATGAACTCATGGAAGGAACTAAACTTTAATCTTTAAAGCTTCATTGTGCAATTTCCTAAATGAAGGAGCAGTCGGATTGGTATATTTAGCATTCTCACAGAATAAACCTGCATGGGGGTTACACAACCTGTCATAGGAATGAGGAGCTTCCATTTTCCATGTATATATTGTTACTGCCATGTCTCTATGAGGTAGGGATTTGACCCTTATTGTCTCTAGTTTGAAAACATTAAGTCACTGTTTAATAAACTAGCTCCTACTCCAGATTCTTGAAAGGAAGCCCTGTTTCTGTTAGTTATTAAGGATGCAAAGCTCTACAAATCCTCTTCCTCATCAAATTCACTGTTGTAATATAAACAGATTAATTTTCAAAATAATCAGTTTCAGTATGTTGTTTCCACAGCCTCATGACCAATAGAAAAAGACTAACCTTCTTCCCTGATATTAGACAGTCAACCCACCCTCACAGTCATGTTCCACTGCTCCACACACAGGTATACTATGCAATCTACACAGAACCTCACAGCCTGCCATGCACACATTCATGTCTACACCCGCTCATACTACTCAGGAACACCCACCGTTTCTCTACGCCTACTTATTCATTTATTTATTTGGACAAATATTTATGGTGCACCTACTCAGTTTCAAAAACTTTAATAGGTTCTGGGGATTCAAAGGTGAACAAGATAAACATAGTCCCTCCTTCAGAAGCTTTAAGCCCTAGTTTTGATAAGGGCTACACAGAAGTACAAGGCATTATGATGACACGTAAAGGTAGCATGTTACCTAATCCAGTGGGTCATGGAAGCCTTCTCTGAGGGAATTACTTTTAATCTGAGATATAAAAAATTAAGAGGATTTATCCAAGCATTAGAGCATTCTATGAAGAAAGAACCACAGGTGTAGAGCCCTAAGGCACGTCCAGATCCTACCCACCCTGCAAGACTCAGCTCAATTTTCAACTTCTCATCAAGTTTTTCCCGACCTCTGGAGTCTATGTTGAAGAACTGCTTACTCTTCTGAACTCACTGACACTCTGACTCTGTACCATTTTCTTAAGCTCTTAGTCACCATTGTTCTTATCACCATCCCACCTTTTATCTTTATCTTGCCTGGATTGTATCAGGACAGAACCATGCTCTGTGTCTTACAATCTTCATGAACATGGAGCTCCTAGTAAAAGTGTCTTACAATCTTCATGAACATGTAGCTCCTAGTAAAAGCTCAATAAATATAAATTAAATGCATGTATGCATGACTGAATGTATGAATGAGTAAATGGTCTTGGTCAATTCAAGTTCCATGCATGGCCATTCAGTAAGTCTCAACAGAGGCATCACAGTAGTACAGAAGATATTTTATTCTTGATATTTTTAAAAGATTATTGGCCATTCATCTCATTAAATAGACTATAACCCCCAAATCACCCCCTGCCCCACCCCCCAAAAAAAACATGAGGATGGATGAGTGGTCAGAAAAAGCTGTCTCTATTCATGGTGCTGTGAGAAGATCCTTTTCTACCTAATAGTTGTTAGGTTACATAAATTGGTCTCAAGAAAATCTCTAAATAGAATGTGCTGGATTCTGTTGGATATGATATGTTCTTAGTGAAACAGAAACTACCTTAACTATCTAACTATCTCCAGGCAGAAGAATCCTTCAATAGAAGCCTGCTGAAGGATGTGTGGATAGGCCTGTGGACTCTCATCATAGCTAACCTCTTCCACGAACCAAAATAGAGAATTGACACCACCCGCCAGTTTGCAGTAAATTCTCATCCTGCTCCTGGGCCTGCCAACATTTTCACTGCTATGGCTTCCTACCTCCTCCACCTTTGTTCCTCAACCTCCTTGGAACCAACCTGCCAACTTCAGGCCAGGTGGTATCATCCTTCCCTTAAGAAAATTTTAAAATGGAACACACTCAATTTCTGTTGCCTACATCAAAAACCACCTCAATGAGTTTTTAGTTGATACTTATATTTGAAAGCTGGCTGTGGTTGGGAGAAAATGTAACCACAGAGAGGCGGCTGACTCAGAGAGGGCACAGGAGAAACTAAATTATTAACACCTTAGTTCCTGTTCTCTGAATTTTCCTGTCCTCTGGATTTTAGATGAAGTGCCAGAATGGGAAGCATTTTAGTGATAGGTTCTTTGCTGTGAGTGCCAAACCAGAAGATATCCAAGCAGGCCTGGAATGAAGAGAGGCCCAAGGATAAACAGGAACTCAGTTCAGTTCAATGTGTATTTATGAGCTCCTGCTAAGTTGCATACTCTGCACTGGGCACTAGAAATACAAAAATAAATAAAATATTGTCCCTGATTTAAAGGACCTTGTGATCCAGTAGGGGATTCAGATGTGTCAACATGTGATTACTGTGCAATGTGGTAAGTGCAGTGAGAAACAGGAAATATGAGAGAGGAAAACATCACCCATCTCAGGAAGGATAGAAAAGTAGGTTGGTCTAGAGGGTTGAAAATGATTCTGAAATGATCGTACTAATATTATAACGATAGGTCACACTGCCACATAGCAACATAAAAAGTCTACATAAAAAGAGATCATGTGTTTTGGGGAAATAATTACTTAATTTCTCACCCGGTGGATCAAATGAGGAATTCCATGGCCCAAATGAAGCCCGAGTAATATGAAATTTAATTATTTTAATCGCTCAAAATTGGCAATGCACACAGCTCTCTGCTTAGACCCTGAAATTTGACGAAAGCCTTTATGAATTGTTTATGGAAAGGTTTACCAACCTCAGCACTAATGACATTTTTTGGACTAGATAAGTTTTATTGTGTGAATGTCCTGTGTGTTGTAGGAGGTTTAGTCTTTACCCATTAATGCCAGTGTCATCCGCCATCTCCCAATTGGGACCAACTAAAATGTCTCAAATTGTTAAATGTCTCTTGGGGGGTAAAATCAATGCTAGTTGAGAACCACAAGTGAGGAAGTTTGTAGAAATGAACCCAATCATGTCTATTTAGTTCAAGATAATCAGTTCCTATCTAAGGCTCTGTTTAATAACCCAAACCCAGGAACTTGTCATCATCATTGTAGTTAAGCCTTTTCTTAGACAATTTCTACTTGAGACTCAGTGATAGCTGTGGCAGAAATTTCTAATTTCCTCCATTATACATTCTACTTCTCTCAGTCAACCTGGAAAAAGAACTCTCAATTTTTAGCTGGCCATCCGGAATAGACATTTCCTGGTCTTGCCAATGAGCTATAAGCAGAATTGGTGTGTGCAGTTTCTAGGAATTTCCTTAAAGGGAAGGAATGTGGTCTTCTTCTTCAATTTCTTCCTTTTTCCACTTGATGTAGATGTAATTGCTGGAGCTCCAGCAGCCACACTTGATTATGAGGTGACATTGGGAACTGAAGCCACGAATTTCAGTTCAACAGATAGAAAAGGCTGACACTGGGCAGGGCCTTACCAGCCCTGAAATCCTGAATTGCTACCTCCAGACTATCACATGAGCTATTATTTTTTGTATTGTTATTGTCTCTGTTACTTTTAGCTGCACCCTGCACCTGATATTAATCAATACAATTGCCTAAAGTGGACATTTATTATATTTCCAAAAGTCTCTGGACCACAATCTTCATCACATTAGGAAGCTTGGTCAGCTGTTCTACTAGAACCTTTACAGAAAACCCCATTCTCTTCTCCTCTCTTTTCTTCTCTTACAGTACACAGCACAGGATATTGGTTATTTCAACAATAACCCTCCTACCACCTCTCACTCTGCTACTCTGGCCAGTCAGTTACACTAGATAGACTGTTACCACTGCTTACTAAAAGTCGACATCTCCTTGAACCCATCAGACACAAAAATGAAATGAGAATACCTATTACTTGCAGAGTTGCAAGAAAAAGTATACTCTCCACTATTTCTGGTAGAAATGTGACATGTTGCTGTCTTTTTAAGAGCAATTTAATAATAGCAACAGAATTGAAAAATATACCATTCCTCCCAACTATCAACTTCTAAGAAGTAAAATCAATACTAATGAAAGACATATGTGTAGGGTTATTTATTGTATTTTTCCACAGAAAGGGAATAATATTTCTCATAAGATAAATAGAGAAGTATATTTAAGATCTATCAACATACAGTTGGTATTTAAAACTATGGGGTTGGATGAAATCATCTAGGAAATGAGTTGTGAAAGAAGAGAGAAGAGATTTGAGGACTGAGCCTGGAGTAGTCCAACATTTAAGAGTTAGGAAGATAAAAAAGATTCAGCCCAAGAAAATGGGAAGTAGTGACCAGTGAGATACGTGGAAAACAAGGAGGGAGGTTTCCTTGCAGAAAAAAGAAGAGAGAGTTTCAAGAAGGATAAAGTGATCAACTATGCCAACTGCTACCAAGAGGTTGAGTAAGATGAGGACGAAGAAGGAATCATTTGACATGGCGACATGGAAATCGATGAAGACACTGGCAAAAGCAGTATCAGTGGATTGGTGGGGACAACAGCTCAACAGGAGTGAGTTCAAGAAAGAATGGAAAGTGAGGAAGTGAAGAAGTTGGGTATAGATAACTCTGCATTTTTGCTAAAAGGGAAATGGATCAGTGGGTTACTAGAAAGTATTTTGTTTAAATGCAAAGCAATGTAGCATGTTTTTAGAGCAATAATATAGCAGAAGGGTAAATAGGTGATTCAAGAGAAGGAATAATTGCAGACTCAAGTCAATAAGTAGATAACCTCATAGAGGGGTGAGCCTCAGACCGGAGCCAGGACAGCACACCTGCTATGACACAAGGGAAGACACAATATATGGACACCAATGGAGGTATGATGGCACATTTGATGGTGGAGGGGGAAAAGATTCTCCTCTGATCACTTTGGCCAATATCTGGCTGATCCACAGATATACAAGAAAGCCCAGCTGAAACCAGAAGAACTGCATAGCCTAAATCATCAACCTACAGATGATTAAGCTAAATACACGTTTATGGTGTTAAGCCACTAAATTTTTGATGATGTGTTACATAACATTATGATAGAAATAGATAACTGAGGCAAAGAATGTTCCATGTCTATGGGTACATATGGAGCACCCTCATTTTTTAATAAATGACTACATATAGCATCAAGCTGTATGTGCCATATTTTATTTATTTTACCATTTCCTTATTACTGTTTATTTTAGTTGCTACTATAAACAATGCTGCAAGAAATATCTTCCTACATACGTCTTTGCGCATGTACATGGAACTGAACAATGAATTCCTAGAAGTGAAATTTTGGGATCAAAATTTATATGCAATGGCAATTCTAATAGATATTGGCAAATGGACATCTATAAAGAATGTAAAAAGGTATGTTTGCCAATAATTTATTAATGCATTTCCACACATCTTCATGTTATCAATTTTTTTGCCAATATGGTAGGTGTAAAAAATGTAATTACTATAGACAGCACTTTCATTCCTCTTATTATGTGGTCCTAGAATAAACCCCACCATCCCTACTGTTTCCGTTGACTCTGAAGAGCACCTATTTCACTCTTATCAGCCCTGTTCAAGAGGCATAGGGACCTGCTCCTTGCTTCACACCATTTCCCCAGTGGTTTTATATTGTCAATACTCTTCTTTTGTCAGTAGGTTTTCCACTAAGTTTCAGTAAGTTATGACTCACTTAATGTAAGGAAAATAGGAAAAACATTCCACATCTTTGCAGAGGAATGAGTTGTGTTTAAGATTGTTTATTATAAATGGAAATGTTGAAGGAAGGTTGGAAGAAGCTAAAAAGGAAGAAGAAATTAAAAAGAAAGAGATAAAGATGGCACTAATAGAGTTTTCTGAAGTCCCTTTGTATTAGGGTTCTCTAGAGGGACAGAACTAATGGAATATATACATACATATATGGGTATATATGACTTGACTCTGCAATTATTCCTTCTCTTGAATCACCTATTTACCCTTCTGCTATATCATTGCTTTGAAAACATGCTACATTGCTTTGCATCTAAACAAAGTACTTTCTGGTAACCCACTGATCCATTTCCCTTTTAGCAAAAATGCACAGTTATCTATACCCTCCTTCTTAATAAACCCATATATATATATTAAGAATTAACTCACATGCTCACAAGGTCCCACAATAGGCCATCTGCAGGCTGAGGAGCAAGGAGGGCCAGTCCTAGTCCCCAAACTGAACTTGGAGTCCGATGTTCAAGGGTAGGAAGCATCCAGGACAGGAGAAAGATGTAGGCTGGGAGGCTAGGCCAGTCTCTGTTTTCACATTTTTCTGCCTGCTTATATTCTAGCCATGCTGGCAGCTAATTAGATTGTGCCCACCCAGATTAAGGGTGGGTCTGCCTTTCCCAGCCCACTGACTCAAATGTTAATTTCCTTTGGCAGCACCCTCACAGACACACCCAGCATCAATATTTTGTATCCTTCAATCAAGTTGACACTCAGTATTAACCATTACACCCTTTGACTTCTACCATATTTCCTAACTTTGATCTCACAAGAGATTTGTATGTTAACCAGAATCTACTTTAAAATACTTCAGCATGGACAATGTGATAAACTTGTGAACACTAGTTTTCACTTTAAGGCTGGTCAGCTGCCCCCAGGGGGTCTGCATTCCCAACAGGTATAAAGAGCAGTCATCAAAATGGAAAGTCATACCAGTAAAATAAACAGGTAAATAAATAAAATAGAACTTTAAGATAATAAGGTAAGTATTAAACAAATATAAAAGGGGCTGTGGGTGTGCACATGATAAAAGGATACAGTTTTTAGAGGTAGAGTTTTGGGCCTTGCATAGCTTCCCTATCCCCATAACACTATTAATGTATCCAACATATACTAAGGATATTTATGTAATTATTCAATGTGCTGTACATTTTTTAATCATAAAGCAAGGTTGGGAAAGTTCATTTATGAATAAGTATAAGTAATTTGACCTTAAACACAAGGTGAAAATTGTCAGGTTGGACGCATTTTTAATTTTGCCATGGATTCTCAGCTTTATTACTTTGCACTCAAAGGGAAATTAGCTTAGATAGTGGTTTCTGATAGTCAAGCATTTTTCTTTTGAGCATCTAACCAAATTGCATTTGCAATAATAACCCTCCCTGAAGTCAATAGGTCTTTGGAAAAAAAAGAGTGTGGATGACTGAAGAGAATTGAGATGGAGTCCCATGAAGAACAAAGTAGAGAGCCTAATGCAGCCTTTTATCTTCTCCATTAAATGGGCAGGCAAATCAGAGGCTCAAGTGAGCCAACCTTCTTGTAACTGATATGATTTCCTGGATGGCTCAAGAAAACATAATGTCTCTATGCTGAGTTGAAACCCTTAAATAAAGCACTAAATTGAAAAGATATATTTCAATGCAGCTGTTCATTGTCTTTTCAATTCTATCACTTTCCCACTTAATGTATTTATTTCTTTCACACATAATAAGCCTTAGTATGAGGAAAGGAGACTGGCAGGAGAGACAACTGAGCCATTCAGGGTTTCTAGTGGTCTCATCAGATAATCGCAGAACCTCAGTGCCATTGAGGGAAAAGTCTATTGGGGAAAGAGCAATAATGACATGGCCGCAGGCTCAGTGGCTAGGCCTGTGTTGAGAGTCTGCCGAGATCTTTCTGACCAATTCTCTCAAACAATTGTTTTCTTCTTCCCCAGATCAACCAATTACTCCGTTGAATCAAGAAACAAGTGGTTGTTTTGACTTTACTCTCTCTCCCAATGCTAAATTGAAGTTTGCATTTTACCATAGCTGCGATCAATTCACGATTAAATTGAGACTCAGTTTGAGATACAAAGCAGCTGCAAATTATGTTCAAAAGTCAGTAAATCATCGTCAACTCATTTTGTGGCCTTGGAAATACACCTGGGATGTGTAAAAATAGCACCAGCTACATACTTTTTTTTTAAAAATCCAAGCAGCCAATGATCTGTGGATTTTTTTCCTTTTCTTATTTATTTTCTTTTACCGTACTTTTATTGTGATGATATTTTATCCTAAAAGTAGTTGGTTCTGATCCATTTGTTTTCATTCACAGTGGCCAGATATGTTTCCAAGAGTGCTTATATACCCATAGCATTTGGAGGGCTCCATACTTGGGTGGTTCATCACCTTTTCTATTCTTGCTGCTACATCTTTCAAAGGACTAAAGCGTTTAATGACTCTCGCCCATGGTAAAATAGGGCTAAATATTCACCTGGGGAACCTAAGCTTGTCTCACCTTCTCATAATGTTGCATGTCCCCCCCCAAAACTGTTCATTGCCTATCACAAAAGTGTAACAAGTGTGTAACGTTACCCAAATATCTAGGAGAAAGTTGGCAAAGAGATGTTATTTATTATGACAATTCAGACTGGTTATTGATGACAGTGGCTTGGCTAGCTATGTTCAGGCTTAGTGGAAAGAGACAGTGGTTAACAAGCAATGTCTGACAGGTGCACTCCTCAGGCACTTGCCCTCCCTCCCAGTTCCAAAGTATACTCAGGCTCTATGCACTGATTGAACAAGTGCTCCAGGAGGTGCACTAAACAGAACATCTTTTAAACAGGTTCATTGGCACTCAGTACTCACACAAGCCTTTTCTTTTCTGTACCCTCAGGGGTCAGAGAAAACTTCCTTCACATGATAACTATACCCTTTGCATGGGCAGGCCTATAAAAGAGCTCCTGACCAAAGCCCTGCAATAAGAGGCCTCTAAATGGAGTGGCCAAGTCAGAGTGGCAGAGAGATCCAGTACAGATTTTGAGTCCAGCATCTACCTTCTGTTCCCATTAATGGTTCTTGTGCTGCCCTGAATGCCGGGAACCATGGGGCTAGGGAGTTTCCCTTACAAAGAAAAGTTGAAACATGACCCTAGCCTCTTAGAGGTGGCCATCCACTGGCTCCGTGGCTGGTACTTGCCTCAAGCAATCTATCGATCCTGGAAAATTCAACTACCCACCACCTTGAGCCTGTCTCCAGTGAGCTTTACAGATATCATTCATCCTTTTAGATGATATGCTCCTTCCAGGTAAGGAGCTCTGTGAGTTTAGACTGTATGTTTATTCAGGCATTTCTTTATAATGGTAGTGTTTTGCTTATGCTAGATAGGGCTTGAGACTTCAGTGGTCTCATTTCTGTGAGTTCTCTCCCTTTTATTTTGTTCCCTTAGAAAATGTTTATGCCAGGTGCAGTGACTCGCACCTGTAAACCCAGCAACTCTGGAGGCTGAGGTGGGAGGAACACTTGAGGCCAGGAGTTTGAGACAAGTCTGGGCAACATAGAGAGAACTCATCTTTAAAACAATTTTTTTTAATTAATAAATTTTAAAGAACTTAGCCAGGCATGATTGTGTGTGTTTGTAGTCCCAGCAACTTGGGAGACTGAGGTGGGGGGGATCACTTGAGCCCAGGAGCTGGAAGTTGCAGTGAGCTGTGATCACTCCACTGTACTCCAGCCTGGGCAACAGAGCAAGACCCCGTCTTGAAAAACAAAAACAAAAAATGTTTTGACATTTTGGTTTTTAGTTTTAGTGTATGGTTTTCAGGTTCCATTGCCCTCTTTCTTTCCTCAAGATCCACGCTCTTATTCTCACTTTTACTCCCATTCTCTCTCCCTCTCCTTCTTTCTCTTTCTCCCTGTGCCACCTCTCTTATATAAAATAGTGTCTTTTACTGTGATGCTCCCTGTTTGCAGCATTACCGCAAACTGCCACATATCCATGCACACACACTCTTGCAGCAGGCTGCACATTCTCTTTTGCTGTGGGTCTGAAGAGTTGGGTGGCTTTTCCTACTCACCAGTGGAGCAAGGTGTGGTGGCAAGAGTGCACCCGGGAGACCAGGATTCTCCCACATAATAGTTGTATGATTAGGGGCAAGTCAACCTCTCTCTGTTTCTTCATCTTTTAGAAAAAGGGTAGCTCTCCCTGCCCTATCTACTTTGCAGAGTTTTTACAGGGATAAAACAAAGAAATGATCATGAAATCTCTTTGTAAAGTATAAATTGCTATGTAAATGCTATTTTATTATTGCTGTATTTTTGCAAATCAGGTCACTCCACTGTAAGGTGATAATTATACTGCAGGAGGATCCGATTGTCCCCTGCAGGCACTCAACTGAAGAATGACAGCTTTTAGGCAATGCCTATCCCATGTAATTAATTCTCACTTATCTGAGATCCTCTTAATCATTCCATAGAATGCTGCCTGATTTCCTGACATTAACAGTGAACACAGTCAGACTCAAGAGGAGGAAACTACTGGGACCACAGCAGTCAAGGAAACACCATCAACACCCAGTCTTCCTCCCACATTACTCAGAGACTTTTATCTTTGCCATCCCTAAACACATTCCTGCAGGTCGCCAGATCCCTTCTAGCCCATCTTAGATAAAACTGTGCGGAAAAATGTGCTTCTAATATAGAGTTTTCCATTTGGACACCTTGTATTTGAATCACAACTCAAACTTTTTTAATGCCACCCTCTGTTTCCCTACTGGATCTTAAAGACAATTGGCACTGAAGCATAAGAAAATAATCAATTATGTCTCATCTATGCTATGCTATCTGAGAGCATTTCCCTCAAAATCTCTTCTATACTTTGAGTTAAAAGTAAGATTTATACCAAAAAGCCAATGAATGAATATTAATGTTATATTTTAGATGATATCTAATGAAAAATCTCAAACGTTGTACACTGTAATTAATTTATATTTTCAATATACCAGTTTCTCACCAACTATGAGAATTTGATTCCTAAAAATCCCCTTGGTAGAAGAATTCAGATTCGTGAAATAAAACATCTTACAGAAAAAGAAAATTAGTAGTTAATGCTCATGGTAAACCTTAAAAGGTCCTTAAAAATATATTTCTATTATATGATCCAGCAACCTCACTTCTGAGTATGTATCCAAAAGAATTGAAATCAGGATCTTGAAGGGATATTAGCACTACTATGTTTACTGCAACACTACTCACAATTGCTAAGATGTGAAAACAAATGTCCATCAACAGATAAATGGATAAAGAAAATGTGGTATATACATACAGTGGAAAACTGCTCGGCCTTAAAAAAGAAGGAAATTCTGTAATAGGCAACACCATGGATTGACCTTGAGGACATTATATTAGGTGAAATAAAACCAGACACACAAAGGCAAGTACTGCATGATCCCACTTAGAAGATGTATCTAAAATAGTCAAACTTAGAAAACAAAGACTGAAATGGTGGTTACCAGGAGCTGGAAGTAGGAGGAGATGGGAGTTATTAATCAACAGGTGTAGAGTTTCAGTTAGGTAAGATGAATAAGCTTCTGAGGTTTGTTGTACATCATATGTATAGTCAACAATAATGCACTGTACACTTAAAATTTGTTAAGAGGATAGATCTCATATTAAGTGTTATTGCAATTAAATAATAATTTAAAAATATACATTGCTATCAATTTGAAGAAAACAATAAAGGCAGCATATTCCTTAAAGACAGAATCAATGAGATTAAGTTTTTACCATTTGAAAGTCATCTTCTGATTGTCTTTTACCTCGAATCAAGCTTCATGAGACAAAAAAGGCTGCAATGAACTGAATTGTCCCCAACCTCCTATTCATGTGTTGAAGACCTAACCCCCAATGAGATGGTATTTGAAGATGTGGCCTTTTGCAGAAAATTTGGTTTAGATGAAGTCATGAAAATGAGGTCCTCCTGGTGGGATTGGTGCCTTTATAAGAAGATACACCAGAGAGCTTGTTTGTTTGCTCTCTCTTTCTATGCATGCTCATGCAAAGAAGAAATCATGTGAGCACAAAGGGAGATGGCGGCCATCTGTAAGCCAGGAAGAGAACCCTTACCAGAACTGTACCTAGTTGGCACCCTGATCATGGACTTCTAGCTTCCAGAAGTGTGAGAAAATAAATCTGTTTTTTAAACCACAAAGTCTATGGTATTTTGTTATGGCAGCTCAAGCAGACTAAGATAAAGGCAAATGCAAAAATGAGGTCCTAAAGTCCCAAGGGAAAACAGGAAAGTGTGTCCGAATAGACTAGTCAATGGCATGGGGAACAAAGGTGTGGGGAACAAGGGCAAATTATCAAAGCTGAGTCTGAGAGCCTAAGAAGGAACTGAGGAAATAAAGAAGTAACAGCAACAGGTCGGATCAGAATAGTCAGAGATAAGACGTTAACTCCTGCAGCAGATTTTGCACATTCCAGGTACACTAGTGTGTGGACAGCCAGGTCCATCTAAAGACACCAGACAGAGTGAGGAGCAATGCATTATTATTATCTTAGTTATTTCTAATAAGCAGGACTCACAATTTGGGTACATGGGAAATCCTATTGTTACAGTTGCCAAAAAAAAAAACCCTATATTGGATTTTTGCATATGGACTTGAGACTGGGAATAATTACTATGACATTTTGCAAAGATCTATTTTCATGGAAGGAATTTTCATCATGCTTCATTTTAGATGTCCTCCAATCTGATAAACAACAAAAGGGTTCCAAGGATCCATTTATTCAGAAGAAACTGAAATTTAAAATTAATTTTAAACCTTCCATAAAGCTGTTCTACATTTGAAGAAAAAGGTATTTTCTTCACTAGCCTTTGTGGTTTTCATCTCAATCATTATATGAATAATCAAAATCTCTTCTGATGCAAATATCAGTATTTGGAGAGATCCACCTTTTTATATTGTATTCCTGAATGTCTTTAACCAGAATTCTAGAAGGTAGATAGCCATATTCTTGAATTGCCTGATCTCTCTAAACAAATACCTCCTTTGCCTTTGAGGTATTACGTACAATAGCTGTCTGTATCAGTGGGTTCTGCACTCGTTTATTCAATCAAGGATCAAAAATATTTGAAAAATAAAAAATAACAATACAGCAATAAAAAACAATACAAATTTTAAAAATACAGTACAGCAAGTATTTACATAACATTTACATTGTATTATAGGTATTATAAGTAATCTAGAGGTGATTTAAAGTATACAAGAGGATGTGCATAGGTTATGTGCAAATACTACACCATTTTATATAAGAAACTTGAGCATCCGCAGATTTTGGTATCCATGGGAGAGGGGGTTGTCCTGGAACCAATTCCCCATGAATACCAAGGGATTACTGTATAGCAAGTATATGTTTCCTATGGCTGCTGTCACAAATTACCACAAATGTAGTGGCTTAAAACAATCAACCTTTACAATCTTTTTTTTTTATTATTATTATTATACTTTAGATTTTAGGGTACATGTGTGCAATGTGCAGGTTAGTTACATATGTATACATGTGCCATGCTGGTGCACTGCACCCACTAACTCGTCATCTAGCATTAGGTATATCTCCCAATGCTATCCCTCCCCCCTCCCCCCACCCCCCAACAGTCCCCAGAGTGTGATGTTCCCCTTCCTGTGTCCATGTGTTCTCATTGTTCAATTCCCACCTATGAGTGAGAATATGCGGTGTTTGGTTTTTTGTTCTTGTGATAGTTTACTGAGAATGATGATTTCCAATTTCATCCATGTCCCTACAAAGGACATGAACTCATCATTTTTTATGGCTGCATAGTATTCCATGGTGTATATGTGCCACATTTTCTTAATCCAGTCTATCATTGTTGGACATTTGGGTCGGTTCCAAGTCTTTGCTATTGTGAATAATGCCGCAATAAACATACATGTGCATGTGTCTTTATAGCAGCATGATTTATAGTCCTTTGGGTATATACCCAGTAATGGGATGGCTGGGTCAAATGGAATTTCTAGTTCTAGATCCCTGAGGTATCGCCACACTGACTTCCACAAGGGTTGAACTAGTTTACAGTCCCACCAACAGTGTAAAAGTGTTCCTATTTCTCCATATCCTCTCCAGCACCTGTTGTTTCCTGACTTTTTAATGATTGCCATTCTAACTGGTGTGAGATGGTATCTCATTGTGGTTTTGATTTGCATTTCTCTGATGGCCAGTGATGGTGAGCATTTGTTCATGTGTTTTTTGGCTGCATAAATGTCTTCTTTTGAGAAGTGTCTGTTCATGTCCTTCAGCCACTTTTTGATGGGGTTGTTTGTTTTTTTCTTGTAAATTTGTTGAAGTTCATTGTAGATTCTGGATATTAGCCCTTTGTCAGATGACTAGGTTGCGAAAATTTTCTCCCATTTTGTAGGTTGCCTGTTCACTCTGATGGTAGTTTCTTTTGCTGTGCAGAAGCTCTTTAGTTTAATTAGATCCCATTTGTCAATTTTGGCTTTTGTTGCCATTGCTTTTGGTGTTTTAGACATGAAGTCCTTGCCCATGCCTATGTCCTGAATGGTAATGCCCAGGTTTTCTTCTAGGGTTTTTATGGTTTTAGGTCTAACGTTTAAGTCTTTAATCCATCTTGAATTGATTTTTGTATAAGGTGTAAGGAAGGGATCCAGTTTCAGCTTTCTACATATGGCTAGCCAGTTTTCCCAGCACCATTTATTAAATAGGGAATCCTTTCCCCATTTCTTGTTTTTGTCAGGTTTGTCAAAGATCAGATAGTTGTAGATATGCAGTGTTATTTCTGAGGGCTCTGTTCTGTTCCATTGATCTATATCTCTGTTTTAGTACCAGTACCATGCTGTTTTGGTTACTGTAGCCTTGTAGTATAGTTTGAAGTCAGGTAGTGTGATGCCTCCAGCTTTGTTCTTTTGGCTTAGGATTGACTTGGCGATGCGGGCTCTTTTTTGGTTCCATATGAACTTTAAAGTAGTTTTTTCCAATTCTGTGAAGAAAGTCATTGGTAGCTTGATGGGGATGGCATTGAATCTATAAATTACCTTGGGCAGTATGGTCATTTTCATGATATTGATTCTTCCTACCCATGAGCATGGAATGTTCTTCCATTTGTTTGTATCCTCTTTTATTTCCTTGAGCAGTGGTTTGTAGTTCTCCTTGAAGAGGTCCTTCACATCCCTTGTAAGTTGGATTCCTAGATATTTTATTCTCTTTGAAGCAATTGTGAATGGGAGTTCACTCATGATTTGGCTGTTTGTCTGTTGTTGGTGTATAAGAACGCTTGTGATTTTTGTACATTGATTTTGTATCCTGAGACTTTGCTGAAGTTGCTTATCAGCTTAAGGAGATTTTGGGCTGAGATGATGGGGTTTTCTAGATATACAATCGTGTCGTCTGCAAACAGGGACAATTTGATTTCCTCTTTTCCTAATTGAATACCCTTTATTTCCTTCTCCTGCCTAATTGCCCTGGCCAGAACTTCCAACACTATGTTGAATAGGAGTGGTGAGAGAGGGCATCCCTGTCTTGTGCCAGTTTTCAAAGGGAATGCTTCCAGTTTTTGCCCATTCAGTATGATATTGGCTGTGGGTTTGTCATAGATAGCTCTTATTATTTTGAGATACGTCCCATCAATACCTAATTTATTGAGAGTTTTTAGCATGAAGCGTTGAATTTTGTCAAAGGCCTTTTCTGCATCTATTGAGATAATCATGTGGTTTTTGTCTTTGGTTCTGTTTATATGCTGGATTACATTTATTGGTTTGCGTATATTGAACCAGCCTTGCATCCCAGGGATGAAGCCCACTTGATCATGGTGGATAAGCTTTTTGATGTGCTGCTGGATTCAGTTTGCCAGTATTTTATTGAGGATTTTTGCATTAATGTTCATCAAGGATATTGGTCTAAAATTCTCTTTTTTGGTTGTGTCTCTGCCCGGCTTTGGTATCAGGATGATGCTGGCCTCATAAAATGAGTTAGGGAGGATTCCCTCTTTTTCTATTGATTGGAATAGTTTCAGAAGGAATGGTACCAGTTCCTCCTTGTACCTCTGGTAGAATTCGGCTGTGAATCCATCTGGTCCTGGACTTTTTTTGGTTGGTAAGCTATTGATTATTGCCACAATTTCAGCTCCTGTTATTGGTCTATTCATACATTCAACTTCTTCCTGGTTTGGTCTTGGGAGGGTGTATGTGTCGAGGAATTTAACCATTTCTTCTAGATTTTCTAGTTTATTTGCATAGAGGTGTTTGTAGTATTCTCTGATGGTAGTTTGTATTTCTGTGGGATCGGTGGTGATATCCCCTTTATCATTTTTAATTGCATCTATTTGATTCTTCTCTCTTTTTTTCTTTATTAATCTTGCTAGCGGTCTATCAATTTTGTTGATCCTTTCAAAAAACCAGGTCCTGGATTCATTAATTTTTTGAAGGGTTTTTTGTGTCTCTATTTCCTTCAGTTCTGCTCTGATTTTAGTTATTTCTTGCCTTCTGCTAGCTTTTGAATGTGTTTGCTCTTGCTTTTCTAGTTCTTTTAATTGTGATGTTAGGGTGTCAATTTTGGATCTTTCCTGCTTTCTCTTGTGGGCATTTAGTGCTATAAATTTCCCTCTACACACTGCTTTGAATGCATCCCAGAGATTCTGGTATGTTGTGTCTTGGTTCTCGTTGGTTTCAAAGAACATCTTTATTCTGCCTTCATTTCATTATGTACCCAGTGGTCATTCAGGAGCAGGTTGTTCAGTTTCCATGTAGTTGAGCGGTTTTGAGTGAGAATCTTAATCCTGAGTTCTAGCTTGATTGCACTGTGATCTGAGAGATAGTTTGTTATAATTTCTGTTCTTTTACATTTACTGAGGAGAGCTTTACTTCCAAGTATATGGTCAATTTTGGAATAGGTGTGGTGTGGTGCTGAAAAAAATGTATATTCTATTGATTTGGGGTGGAGAGTTCTGTAGATGTCTATTAGGTCCGCTTGGTGCAGAGCTGAGTTCAATTCCTGGGTATCCTTGTTGACTTTCTGTCTCGTTGATCTGTCTAATGTTGACAGTGGGGTGTTAAAGTCTCCCATTATTAATGTGTGGGAGCCTAAGTCTCTTTGTAGGTCACTCAGGACTTGCTTTATGAATCTGGGTGCTCCTGTATTGGGTGCATATATGTTTAGGATAGTTAGCTCTTCTTGTTGAATTGATCCCTTTACCATTATGTAATGGCCTTCTTTGTCTCTTTTGATCTTTGTTGGTTTAAAGTCTGTTTTATCAGAGACTAGGATTGCAACCCCTGCCTTTTTTTGTTTTCCATTTGCTTGGTAGATCTTCCTCCATCCTTTTATTTTGAGCCAATGTGTGTCTCTGCACGTGAGATGGGTTTCCTGAATACAGCACACTGATGGGTCTTGAGTCTTTATCCAATTTGCCAGTCTGTGTCTTTTAATTGGAGCATTTAGTCCATTTACATTTAAAGTTAATATTGTTATGTGTGAATTTGATCCTGTCATTATGATGTTAGCTGGTTATTTTGCTCGTTAGTTGATGCAGTTTCTTCCTAGTCTTGATGGTCTTTACATTTTGGCATGATTTTGCAGCGGCTGGTACCGGTTGTGCCTTTCCATGTTTAGTGCTTCCTTCAGGAGCTCTTTTAGGGCAGGCTTGGTGGTGACAAAATCTCTCAGCATTTGCTTGTCTGTAAAGTATTTTATTTCTCCTTCACTTATGAAGCTTAGTTTGGCTGGATATGAAATTCTGGGTTGAAAATTCTTTTCTTTAAGAATGTTGAATATTGGCCCCCGCTCTCTTCTGGCTTGTAGAGTTTCTGCCGAGAGATCCGCTGTTAGTCTGATGGGCTTCCCTTTGAGGGTAACCCGACCTTTCTCTCTGGCTGCCCTTAACATTTTTTCCTTCATTTCAACTTTGGTGAATCTGACAATTATGTGTCTTGGAGTTGCTCTTCTCGAGGAGTATCTTTGTGGCGTTCTCTGTATTTCCTGAATCTGAATGTTGGCCTGCCTTGCTAGATTGGGGAAGTTCTGCTGGATAATATCCTGCAGAGTGTTTTCCAACTTGGTTCCATTCTCCCTGTCACTTCCAGGTACACCAATCAGACGTAGATTTGGTCTTTTCACATAGTCCCATATTTCTTGGAGGCTTTGCTCGTTTCTTTTTATTCTTTTTTCTCTAAACTTCCCTTCTCGCTTCATTTCATTCATTTCATCTTCCATTGCTGATACCCTTTCTTCCATTTGGTCGCATCGGCTCCTGAGGCTTCTGCATTCTTCACGTAGTTCTCGAGCCTTGGTTTTCAGCTCCATCAGCTCCTTTAAGCACTTCTCTGTATTGGTTATTCTAGTTATACGTTCTTCTAAATGTTTTTCAAAGTTTTCAACTTCTTTGCCTTTGGTTTGAATATCCTCCTGTAGCTCGGAGTAATTTGATCGTCTGAAGCCTTCTTCTCTCAGCTCGTCAAAGTCATTCTCTGTCCAGCTTTGTTCCGTTGCTGGTGAGGAACTGCGTTCCTTTGGAGAAGGAGAGGCGCTCTGCTTTTTAGAGTTTCCAGTTTTTCTGCTCTGTTTTTTCCCCATCTTTGTGGTTTTATCTACTTTTGGTCTTTGATGATGGTGATGTACAGATGGGTTTTTGGTGTGGATGTCCTTTCTGTTTGTTAGTTTTCCTTCTAACAGACAGGACCCTCAGCTGCAGGTCTGTTGGAGTTCCCGGCTGGTCTTGTGAGGTGTCAGTCTGCCCCTGCTGGGGGGTGCCTCCCAGTTAGGCTGCTCGGGGGTCAGGGGTCAGGGACCCAATTGAGGAGGCAGTCTGCCCGTTCTCAGATCTCCAGCTGCGTGCTGGGAGAACCACTGCTCTCTTCAAAGCTGTCAGACAGGGACATTTAAGTCTGCAGAGGTTACTGCTGTCTTTTTGTTTGTCTGTGCCCTGCCCCCAGAGGTGGAGCCTACAGAGGCAGGCAGGCCTCCTTGAGCTGTGGTCGGCTCCACCCAGTTAGAGCTTCCTGGCTGCTTTGTTTATCTAAGCAAGCCTGGGCAATGGCGGGCGCCCCTCCCCCAGCCTCGCTGCCACCTTCCAGTTTGATCTCAGACTGCTGTGCTAGCAATCAGTGAGACTCCGTGGGCGTAGGACCCTCAGAGCCAGGTGCAGGATATAATCTCCTGGTGCGACGTTTTTTAAGCTCGTCGGAAAAGCGCAGTATTTGGGTGGGAGTGACCCGATTTTCCAGGTGCCGTCTGTCACCCCTTTCTTTGACTAGGAAAGGGAACTCCCTGAGCCCTTGCGCTTCTGCTTCCTGAGTGAGGCAATGCCTCGCCCTTCTTCGGCTCACGCACAATGCGTGCACCCACTGACCTGTGCCCACTGTCTGGCACTCCCTAGTGAGATGAACCCGGTACCTCAGATGGAAATGCAGAAATCACCCGTCTTCTGCGTCGCTCACGCTGGGAGCTGTAGACTGGAGTTCTTCCTATTCGGCCATCTTGGCTCCTTCCCCCTACATTGTCAACCTTTACTATCTTATAGCCCTAGGGATCAGAAGTCCAACATGGGTGTCACTGAGCTGATTTCAAAGTGTCAGCAGGGGTGTGTTCCTTTCTGGAGGTCTAGGTGTAAATCTGTTTCATCGACTTTTCAAGCTTCTAGAGGCTGCCTGCCTTCCTTGGCTCATGGCTCCCTTCATCTTCAAAGCCAGCTATGACAGATCACATCCTTATCACACATTTTGACACAAACTCATTTGCCTCCATCTTTCACATGCAAGGATCCTTGTGAGTACACTGGACTCATCCAGATTATCCAGGATGATCTCCCTATTTTAACAACAGCTCATTAACAACCTTAACTTTATCTACAATCTTAATTCCCCTTTGTCATGAAACATAAAATATTTCCAGATTCCAGAGATTAGGAAGTGAGCATCTTTGTGTGTGTGTATGTGTGTGGCAGGGTGCATTATCCTGCCCATCACAGCATAGTTGTTAGAGGTTAGAGAGAGGAGGTTGTCATTAAGATCTGGTTCCACATGCATAATTCAATAAAGTTACTTATAGAAATTATGTATTGAAGTACCTCCAATAAATATGCTAATAGAGGAACTATAAATATTTTTCTTTATATTATCAAAATTACGTTGAGTATGAAATAGGAAAAGAGACTAGTATTGATTAAAATGAGCAAAGTGGAGTCAGTACTTCCCCCATCCAAATATCATAGTGATATGTATGTTGCCCTTGGATGTTCTGCAAAGGTATGAAACCAACTGAAAAGATGTACAACTTAAGCTGTTCCTGTGCTTTGAGCCAAAGAAATTTAAAGTCCAGTAGGGCATGCCTCTTAAGGACGGAGGGATAGGTTATAAGGCAGTGAGTTTCTGACGATGAACCAAACTATCCTTCCAACAATCTATTCCTCCTGCTATATTCTTTAATAAACTACTGCTTTATAGGTAAAATCAAGTCTTTTATGTATTCTGCACTCCCGACTACCCTATAACAAAACTAACACTTCCCTACAGTCACTTATAATTCTTTTTCAGAAATCTCTTTCCATTCTCATTTCTTCTGCTGTTATTTTATACGGCATTTCTTTAATAAATGGCCTCAATACTTCCAATGCTTTAGCAAGTTTTTTTTGTCATTGTTGTTTTGTGTTTTTGTTTATGTGTGGTTTTTTTTGTTTTGTTTTTTTGAGACAGAGTTTTGCTCGTGTTGCCCAGGCTGGAGTGCAATGGTGCGATCCTGGCTCACTGCAACCTCTGCCTCCCGGGTTCAAGCGATTCTCCTGCCTCAGCCTCCTAAGTAGCTGGGATTACAGTCATGAGCCACCGTGTCTGGCTAATTTTTGTATTATTAGTAGAGAAAGGGTTTCACCCTGTTTGCCAGGCTGATCTCAAACTCCTGACCTCGGGTGATCCACCTGTCTCTGCTTCCCAAAGTGTGGGATTACAGGCATGAGCCACTGCACCTGGCCACTTTAGCAAGTTTTGATGCAACTATGTTTATATATGCCACTTTACAACCAAGGTTCCTGGTACCCCTTATCTGTTCTAGTCTTAATTTACTACTGAAGTTCATTACATCATGTTAATTATTAACATATTTATTTTGTTTTTCAACATATCTGAAGTTGGAGAAATTGTTGTCAAAAGAATCTTCTCAGATCTATCAGAACAACTGCCTGCCAATTCAGAATAAAGGTAGTCACTGAATGGATTCTGTCTAAGATTTTCAAGACCAAAGTCTTAATTATTTCAGATCAAGCTTCAATGAGCAAAATGTTTAGTTTTAGAGATGTACCTTCTTCAGGCAAAGCACTGGACTCCAACCATATTAGTCAGCTTGGGCTTCCAGAACAAAATTCCATAGACTGGATGGCTTAAACAACAGAAGTTTATGTTTTCATGGTTCTGGAGACCAGAAGTCCAATTCTGGCAAGCGTTCTTTCTTAGGCTTGCAATAAGCTGCCTTCATACTGTGTCTTCACATGGCAGAGAGAGAGAGAGAGCAAGCAGGCACTCTGGTGTGTTTTCTTATAAGGGCACTAATCCCCTCATAAGGGCCCCATCCTCATGACCTCATCTAACCTTAATTAATTCCCAAAGGTCCCATCTCCAAATATCACCACATTGGAGCTTAGAGCTTCAACAGATAAATTTTGGGAGCACACAAGTCAGTTCATAGCACCACCTAAAGAGCAGGTTGGGCAAATTCCCAAAATTACAACAGAGATTCCTACAGGCTTTCCATACCAAACCAAAAACAGTATATGGCACCTAGTAGTTGTTCAATAAATACTTGTTGAATAAGTTGAAAAAAATGAACAAATGTCTATAACTCAAGAAAAGACTAAGGGAAAAGGAAATTTGAATGAGGCAGGGATCTAATCCCAAAGTGGACATCTCATATTTGGGTGAAACAGCAAAGCTCCTTGATAATATTAATGTCCCTGGCAATTCAAATATCTTCAAAGGAAAATGATGTGGAATAAAATTAAATGATTTTAAACAAAATTATATTTCACCAGCTTATAGTTGCATCTCAGTAAATGCCCATTCTTTTCCAAGAGTGGGCTACTTCCATTTTCTAGAAATCCTGTCTCTTCTGTGGGAATTATCTCTAAAATTGTGTTCAGTTTGGATGCCATGGTTAGTCCAGGTCCTCTGCCTTCTTGCTGAGGTCCTTGAGGTTTGTTTTGCCAGATCCTTCTTCTCATGGCCTCAGTACATCCAGCGAGCAGGCATGTGTCCCAGGATCAGCCAATCAGGCATCCACTTAGGACTCTGTCTGCTGAAAACAGTGCTGTGAAGATAGAAGAAACTGCTGAAGTTCATTTTTTCCAGCAGTAATACCTTAACAAACAGGTAATTTTTGTCCTGGTTTCTGTCTTATTTCCCAGTCTGATTCTCTGGTTTTTCATTCAACTGTGTGAAATCCACAATACCCTTCTGACACATTCCCTTTCTGATTCAATTAGCCAGAGTTAGATTCTCAGGCATACAACCGTGAAACACTAATGAAACATGTTCTTCATCCTGTTTCTTCAGGCGACACCACCTACAATCAGAGAGTCCTATCCTCCTTCCTACTGACTGCTAATATGCGTGGTTCAACACCAGGAGAGTCACTTGCCTCTTCTAGTCACCTGGATTGGTATATTCCATTATGGTCACAACATCTTAAAAGATATTTACCAATTATCTAGATATTTAGATGTTTACCAATATCTAATATCTGGATATTTACCAATACGTCTAGGAGAGCAATGAGCAATTGTGAAATCATATCACATGAGGGGGATTGAAGGAGGTAGGAACCACTGGCCCACAGGAGAGAAAACTGAAAATATAGATGTGTAAACTCTTTAATTATTCAATTGATTTTGTATAATTCCACGTGACAGACTTAGGTGCAATACATAGAAGATAAAATAAGGGAGTATTCAGGTCAAATTTTAGAGAAACAAAATATTACTAATTAGAATTACTTCCCCTTCCGCAGTAAGATGGTCTGACTGTAACTGAAATTATAAATGATCATCATAGAGAATATTCAAGCAGAAATTTGATGTCTACCTTACAGATATATGAAGTGGAAAATTGGGCATCATGGTTATTTAAAACTTACATTCTCAAGATAGCTTCTATCATTACTCTTTGCCTCTCTCAAATAAGACAAAAAGCATGGCATTTAGCAAAAACAAACAAACTAACAAAAAACACCACCAGAAATAATCAAAGAAAGAGGGGAAGTAATATTTTAGGAAACAGCAAAGGTCCTAAACTTCCCTTCCTACCCCTGCCACTAATTTGAAGAAAACTAAACAGAGGGCCTAGTATAATTATCCTGAAGGAAACCACGTGGAAATAGTAGCACACCTCTGTGCCCTGCCATATACACACAACACCTCCTTGGAGCAGGAAAACCTCCTGGAGCTTAACACTATATATACATATTTTTGTTTTTTTTTGGCGAGAAAGAAACTCAAAAGCAAAGTAGGAACATGAAAAGTACATGTAGCTATAAACAGAATAGAAGAATAGAATAGAAGCAGAATAGAAGACCACAGGTAAGTAAGGAGAAAACTTCTAAGGAATGAGACCCAGGAGAAAGAGTTTCACTTACGAACTGACAGTCATCCTGTCTGAAGCCACTTGACTTGAAAATATGTGTGTTTGCCAAACTCATGGTTCCGCATTTCTTTTTTTCTCTACTAGCTAAGTATGGCAATGGCAGCTGGAGGGAGGACAGCAATGCCAAATAATGAACACCTAAGACAATCATTTCTGTCAGAAGTAGAGCTTCCAAGGCCCCATGTTGAATTGGGGAAATGATCTGAAGTCTAAAGACACTACCCGCTAACATATGATAAAGTCCCACAGTGGTAGGAAGGGCCCTAGCAGGTGAATCTAAACAAAATTACTACTGATTATCCATTCTCTGGGCCATAGGATACAGAAAACAAAATACACTCCACAAGCAAGCTAAACTTATGAGACAGACACACAAGGTCTTAATAAAGCTGACTGCAAGAAAAACGGAAAGGAGAAAGGGAGAGCATGGCAACTGTGCAAAAGATGTTATCATTTTTAAAAAGGCAAAAAAAGGATATATATGGTAGATAAACCATCCTTTCTGGGAGAAAACATAACTGAATATAGATCAGAAGAAAATTTCCCATTATGAGTGCTCTAATCTTAAGAGGAATAGGAAAACAATGAAAATGACAGGCAAAAAAAGATGATAGAACAATATAAGATGAAAAATTTAATGGGAAAACTACATAAACAAATTAAGGCTCAAAAACACTATTATAAAAATAATGAATAAAATGAGCACATAATAGTAGTTATAAGACTGAATAATTATAAAGAGCCTACTATGAGCCAGACACTGTTAAAATATTTTGAGTACATTATGCATATAATCCTCACAAGAACACTGTAAGGTAAGGGTTATTGTTTTCTCATTTTACAGATGAGGAATTTGAAGTACAAATGGTTAAGTAGCTTTCCAAAGAACACAGAGCTCTGAAGCGGCAAAGCCAGGATTTGAACCTGGCAGATTGATTTCAGAGCCCATACTCTTCAGCCATTATAATATACTGCCTCTCAGCAGGACTTGAATGAAGAGCCAAAATAACAAACCTTAGAGCAAGGGTAGCCTCTTTCAAAGAACTGGGAATCACCAGAAACCATTTTGTCAGCAATTCAAGAGGCCAAGTGGACTTTGTACGACTGCCTATTATGAAATACAAACCTTGAAAGTTTCTCTTACTCAGAGATGTAGATAATTATGTAAGAGAAGAATACTTAAAAATAGAAACCTCCTCAGAGAGAAGCTATATAATTTGCTTCAGGTCACACAACTGGAAAGCTTTGGAGCTAAGATTCAAATCTGGCTCTCTGGTTCCAATTACTCCATGCTTAACATGGCACTAGAAACATAAAGGCATTAAAAATACATATATATATATATATGGCTAAGAACATTGGTAACATAGACCAAAGAAAAAACTTGCTTAAAATAAGCAAACTAAATGCAAAGGAGAAGGAAATCTATAAAGTAAATAAAAAGACAACAGAGTGGGAAGACAATGATATTTCAACACAAGTATAATTGGAGTCTTTGAAGGTGACAGCCCAATTCATGGAACAGAGAAAAAACTAACCTGAAGATAAAATGGAACAAACATTTTCCAAAATGGAAGAGAAAATGTGCAAACTAAAAGTACATATGTTTAGGGAGATGTTGATACAGAACATTGACACAAAGTATATCCTGGTAAAGTTGCTGAATATCAAATATAAACTCAAGAATAAATTTTTCATCAATTAAGGCAGAAATAGTAAGTCACTGATAAGGAAAAAAAGTATCTGAGACTGGCCTCAAATCTTACTGCAGCAATTATCAATGTCAAAATAATGCAGCAAAGTCTGAAAATTTTGAGTGAAGGTGTGACCCAAAATGTCACACTTTAAAAAAACTCTTTAGTACGTAATTCATGTACACCTTTTTAAAAATTCAAAAGTACAGGAAGATATATACTAAAAATAAGGATTTTCTTCTCATAGCTCTGTCTCCATCAAAGAGGTAAATAATAGCTATTGTTTACATATTTTATTTTTTAGGACAATTTTACACATATGCAAGCATATATATTTTCTTAGCTTGAGTTGTCCTGAAATCAGAGCTGATACAAAGCTTTTTTGTAGGTAGTCTGACAACATGATCCCAAGGAGGAGGAGTAGCAGTCAGGGGGAGTTAAACAAGTTAAGAGAAACAGGCAATAAAGAAATGCAGCATTGAATTGGCCACTACTGTGAGCAACAAGAGCTGGATTCTGATGGGGCTTCTGGAAAGCTTCATAAACTGTGACTCTCAACTGTCCACCTGAGTGTGAAATGAGAGGCATTTATCTAGTTTTTCCTGTGCTTTATTGATGGAGGGTATCCAAACAGTTAATTCCCTTGCACTTCTACACTGCAAGTGCGTGAATGTTGAATGGGTTTGTGTGAGAGTCTCTCTCCGCAGCTTCAGAGAAGCCCTGGGATAGTGTCATAGACTGAAGGTTTATGTCCCTCCATAATTCCTATGATGAAGCCCTAACCCCTCAATGTGATATTATTTGGAAGTGGAGCCTTTGTTGGAATTAGGTTTCAATGAGGTCATGAGGGTGGAGGCCCCATGATGGAGTTAGTGTCCTTATAAGAAAAGAAGAGACTGAAGTTCACTCTCTCTGCCATGTGAGGACACAGAGGGAAGACAGCCTTTTGAAAACTGGGAAGAAAGCCCTTACCAGGATCTGAATGGACAGCACCATGATCTTGGATTTTCTAAGCCACCCCAGTCTATGGTACTTGTTACGGTAGCCTGAGCTGACTAAGACAGGCAGGAGCAAATAGTACACACTGCAGGCCTGAGAAGAGACACTGTCACAGTGCACCAGTGTGAAGCTTGTTGAAGCCTGCAAAGAACTGGTCATCATAGCAGTGGCTGGAGTTAGGGGTAAGTGCCGATTGCATTGAAATAGAGAATAAAACATATCCAATGCATTTATGCATATAAATGTACTACCCCACATTTTCCCTACAAACCGTGGCATCCTATTCACAATGTTCTGTACATTGTTCTAACTGATTAGCAATCTATCTTGCAGACTATAGCCACATCAGCATAAATCTTACTCATTTAATGACTACGTAGCATTTCATTATATGAATGCATCATAATATATTGAACCATTTTCCAGTTAATGAATATTGAAATTGCTCTCAGGCTACAAACAATGCTTTGGGAAATACACTCTCATAGACACACAGTCATCATATCTTTGTGCATACATGTAATTTTTTTCTGTAGAAATATTTTCTACAAGTTGGATCACTAGGTCAAAGACTATGGGCTTAAAACATTTTTATTAATATTGATAAGTTGCTCTCCAAAGAAGGTTTTTTCTTTTTTCTGTTTTTTGAGATGGAGTCTCACTGTGTCACCCAGGCTGGAGTGTAGTGGCGCAATCTCAGCTTACTGCAACCTCTGCCTCCCGGGTTCAAGCGATTCTTCTGCCTCAGCCTCCCAAGTAGCTGGGAATACAGCACGCCCCACCATTTTTGTAGTTTTAGTACAGACGGGGTTTCACTGTGTTGGCCAGGCTTGTCTCGAACTCCTGACCTTGTGATTCGCCCGCCTCAGCCTCCCAAAGTGCTATGATTACAGGCATGATCCACCGCACCCCGCCTCAAACAAAGTTTTTCAATTTACACTCTGCCAGAAATGCATACATGCCTGTGTTCTCACATCTTCAGCATAGTGCATTTTCACATTTAAAACTTTGTTGCTAATCTAGTAGGTAAAAAAGGACTTTGTTTTAATTTTCATTTTTAAAATTACAGCTGAGGTTGAGTGTTTTCATTTGCTTAAAAGGCTTTCATATTATCTCTTCTGTAAATTGCTTGTTCATATTTGTTGCCCATTTTTTTCTACTGCATTTTAGGATTTTTTGCATTAAGAAAATTAGCCTTTGTCACATTTGTTACAAAACATTTTCCCTGTGTGTTGGTTTTCTTTTATGGGATTTTGTTTTCTCTTTGATTAAAAGTGGAAAGTTCAAAGGACTAAAAGATCTCAAATATGACGCACCAGCCTCACACCTGCCAAAGTTTAAAACAATTCAAGTAAATCCACAGCCCCTAGAGCAGTTAACGTAACAAAATAACATTCTCAGAACCAGTTCTTAGTAGAACCTGATACATGCCACTGGGGTCTATCACATCCCAGAGACTCAGCAGCACCTGTCAGCAACACTGTGGCAGCTACTGCTGTCTCTTGCAATGTGATTGCTGAAGCCCATGACACCTGGCTCCAAGGAACAGTTTTTCTCCTTGTCTTCACATGTGTTTCTGCTAGAGGATCCTCAGCCAATTTCCGAGCAGGAGTGCCTATGAGGCTGTCTGAAGCCTGTGCCCTGAGGGCTTTCATGAGGGCTAATAACTGTCCTGATCTCCTGAAGGCCCTTTCTTTCCTCTGCTTCTGAATCTTCTGGGCTTACAGTGATGATCATTCTGCTGCAGCTTTACCTGCAGTGGACTGTGTTCTTCCCCGCTGGGGTTCTCTCCTTTCAGGAGGGCCTAGCTAAGGTCTTTAAATGCTTAACCTCCTTCTTAAGGGGCTTCCTTTCTTTCTCAATCTTGTATAATGCTAGCACTCTTGGACCTTCTTTGCTCTTAGTATCTGAGCATTGCTTCTTCTAATTTTTGTCTAGATTTCTCTATTCTCTAGCAACCCCTTTCTTTTCAGATAAATACCAAAATATCTTTCCTTTTGCAAGCCTATATTTAAAAGCAGTTGGATATGAGTATATATATTTTCTATATATGTAGCTAGTCTATCCTGTAAGGTCTCACTTTTTCTCAGAGGGAAACTCTCTCTCTTCTTAAGTCTGTCTTCCTTAATTTTTCTTTCATTTGCCCATAATCCCTGTTTTAATGGTAGTGGGCATGCATATTTTTAAATACCAATGGTAGTGGAAAGCATATTTTTAAATACCAATGGTAGTGGAAAGCATATTTTTAAATACCAATCTAGTTCCTCCTTGATTTCCCCAGGAAAAATGATTCTCAGAGTATTCCAGGCACAAGCCTTCTAAAATCGCCTGCTTTAGCCTGCAAATTTGAAATAAGTTCACTGAATTGTTTCTCCATTTCAAACCAAGAAGATGACATATTTGCTATACAACAAAAGTTCAGTTTACTTTTAATTTTTTTTATTAATGAAATCTACCACTTCTGCATAGTAAAGAGATAGCCTAGGTCACTGACATTTGAAGCCGGATCAGAATTTATGTGATTAGCACATGCAGCGCCAACTGGAGGCCACATGGCGGAGGTTAATCTGAACCCAAAGCCTAGGACAAGCTGCATGAGTCCAAAATGGCCTCTTTCACCTTGAATGCTGTTCAAAACAAGATAACAAGAAATCAAACTGGGTTCTGCTAAGCGAAGTCTAACACTTCACTAATGTGCATCTCTCAGATCAGCAGTAGCAGCATCACCTGAAACTTGCTAGAAATGCAAAATCTTGGGTTCTACCCCAGAATTACAGAATCCAAATCTGCATTTTAACAAGACCCCCCGAGAGATTTGTTTGCACATCTAAGTTTGAGAGATCTTACATAACTTAGCTCTCTGCAGTCCTTGCTGAGAATAAAAAGTTACAGAGAGAAATTCATTGCACCCACAATACTTACAAAATCTGCACACTGAATCTCAATCTGCTTTAACTAAAACTAAAAGATTCTTTTCTGATCATTTAATCCTTGTCCTAGCTGTTTGCTTTGGTGAAAGCAAAGGTGCAGCATTTGGTGTCAATGAGCTACAGAGCTGCCCTCTCTCTCTCCCCACACTGAGGCCCATGCCAGGTGAAGACCAGGTACAGGACAATAGTGGTTATAAACCACTTCTCAAATACCTAGTGTCTTGACATAGTCCCAAACTACCCAAGCTGGCCTTTAAGAAGGTTCCATTTCTATGTATTATTTTATCCCCTAAATTCTAGTCCTTAGCCATCTATTAAAATCAATATTAAGGGTTTGAAGGTCCTAATGAATAAAACCACTCTTTCCTCCTCCCAAGCGAGAAAATATGGAGAACTGGGAGAGAGGCATGAAATCAATAAAGATCAAAAGTCAGACCTGTTGTTGTTAAGCTGATTAGAATATAAGGCTTAGAATTGCAACCCAATGAGCTTCCAAACACTCCAGAGAACTTGGATAAAAAACCATCCAATCCACTGTCAGGCCCTGCAGGGCCAGGCCAGTCTCCTCAAACCAAAGGGAGCATGTGAATTCTGAGGAGCAGCTCCTTTAAAAGAGATAAAGTCAAGCCACTCGTGTTCAGCTAAGCTCCCAGTTTCACAGCCAGAGAAGTCACTCCCCCGCCCTTGGGGAGAGGCACCAAGGGTGACAGAGCAGTCAAAAATATCATACTCATACATTCTCTTCCATCAATAGAAATCTGAGGAATGGGACATAGGAAGGCTCCTAACAAAGTCTTTGCAATGTTGAAAGCAAATAAATCTGAAAACAAATAATTTTTTTTGGAAAAAAAAAAAAAATCACCAAAACTGAACCGTGAAGAGACAGAAAACACAGACTGATAACTATGGGATAAGTTGAGAAACTTACCAAAATCCTAAATTGCCTAAAAGTACCATGTTTCATAAGGGAAATCCTTAAAACTTTTGAGGAGAAATTAATTTCAATACTATTTAAACTTTCCAAGAGTGCATGGGGGAAAAAAGGGCTGTGAAAAGAAAGGCTTGTTCTGCAAAGTCAGCATAATACTTATACATAAATCTGACCTAAATAGAGTCTAAAAAGAAAAGACCAAGCTCATTTATGAATGTTGGCATTAAAATCTTAAGTGTGATTTTAGCAACTATAATTAGATAATATATTAAAGAGTATTACACCATAACCAAGTCAAGAGATTCTAGAATGCAAAAATGGTTCAAAGTTAATAAATATGTTTATATAATTTATATTTATTAGTCAAGTAAGAAAATAATAAAAAGTTCAAAGCCCTACATGCTATAAAAGCATTTGACAAGATAAAAAATCTATTCCTGGCTGGGTGTGGTGGCTCACACCTATAATCCCAGCACTTTGGGAGGCCAAGGCAGGAGGATCACTTGAGGCCAGGAGTTTGAAACCAGCCTGAGCAACATAGTGAGACCCTGTCTTCACAAAAAATTGAAAAAATTAGACAGGCCTGGTGACCCATGCCTGTAGTTCTAGCTACTCAGGAAGCTGAGGTGGGAGAATCCCTTGAGCATGGGAGTTCCAGATTGCAATGAGCTGTGATTACACCACTGCACTCCAGCCTGGGTGACAGAGCAAGACCTTGTCTCTTAAAAATTAATTAATTAATTATATACATAAAATATATATATATACTTGACTTTTTTGTTTTTTGAGATGGAGTCTTACTCTGTCACCCAGGCTGGGGTGTAGTGGCACAATCTCAGCTCACTGCAACCTCCACCTCCGGGTTCAAGCAATTCTCTGCCTCAGCCTCCTAAGTAGAAACTATTCACTGGTATTACAGGCACCCACCACCACGCTCATCTAATTTTTGTATTTTTAGTAGAGATGGGGTTTCACCATCATGGCCACGCTGGTCTTGAACTCCTGACCTCATGATCCACCTGCCTCGGCCTCCCAAAGTGCTGGGATTACAGGCGTGAGCCACCGCATCCAGCCATACCTGACTTTTTAAGATACAAAATCTTAGTAAAGTAGGCATAAAGAACCTCATGCCTAATGATGAGATGGTAGAAAAATTCTCATTACCACTGGGAACATGACAAGGATACCCAGTATCTCCAGTATTATTCAGCTTTTCAGAAAATACTATCCAGTATAGAAATGGGAAAGAAGTAGAAAAATTATTTTTCCCATACCTAGAGAACTCAAAAGAATAAATGATGGGCTCACACCTGCAATTCCAGCACTTTGGGAGGCCAAGGTGGGAGGATCGTTTAAGGCCAGGAATTTGAGACCAGCCTGAGTAACACAGGGGGTCCCAATCTCTAAAAACAAACAAATTAAAATAAAGAATAAATGAAAAGAAGTATATTATTGGCAAAAAGAGAACTTAGTAAGTTTATCAAAAGTTTTTCTATATTTGCTGGCAACATGGCCGAATAGGAACAGCTTGGGTCTGCAGCTCCCAGCGAGAGCGATACAGAAGGCAGGTGATTTCTGCATTTCCAAGTGAGGTAGCCAGTTCATCTCACTGGGACTGGTTGGACAGTGGGTGCAGCCCATGGAGAGTGAGCCAAAGCAGGGTGGGGCATTGCCTCATCTGGGAAGCACAGGTGGGATTCCCCCCACCCCCAGCCAAGGGAAGCCCTGAGGGACTTTGCCATGAGGAATGGTGCACTCTGGCCCAGACACTGCGCTTTTCCCATGGTCTTCACAATCTGCAGACCAGGAGATTCCCTCTGGGGCCTATGCCACCAGGGCCCTGGCTTTCAAGCAAAAAGTTGGCTGCCATATGGGCAGACACTGAACTACCTGCAGGAGTTTTTTTTTTTTTTTCATACCCCAGTGCCACCTGGAATGCCAGCAAGACAGAATCGTTCACTCCCCTGGAAAGAGGGCTGAAGCCAGGGAGCCAAGTGGTCTGGCTCAGTGGGTCCCACCCCCATGGAGACCAGCAAGCTAAGATTCACTGGCTTGAAATTCTGGCTGCCAGCACAGCAGTCTGAGGTCAACCTAGGATGCTAGAGCTTGCTGGGAGGAGGGGCGTCCGCCATTGAGGAGGCTTGAGCAGGCAGTTTTACCCTCGCAGTGTGAACAAAGCCGCCAGGAAGTTCAAGCTGGGTGGAGCCCATTGCAGCTCAGCAAGGCCACTGTGGCCAGACTGTCTCTCTAGATTCCTCCTCTCTGGGCAGGGCATCTCTGAAAATAAGGCAGTAGCACCAGTCAGGGACTTACAGATAAAACCCCCATCTCCCTGGGACGGAGTACCTGGGGGAAGGGGCGGCTGTGGGTGCAGCTTCAGCAGACTTAAACGTCTCTGTCTGATGGCTAAGAAGAGAGCAGATCTCCCAGCACAGCGCTCAAGCTCTGCTAAGGGTCAGACTGACTCCTCAAGTGGGTCCCTGGCCCCCATGTATCCTGACTGGGAGACACCTCCCAGTAGGGGCCGACAGACACCTCATACAGGAGAGCTCTCACTAGCATCTGGCAGGCACCCCTCTGGGATGAAGCTTCCAGAGGAAGGAACTGGCAGCAATCTTTGCTGTTCTGCAGCCTCTGCTGGTGATACCCAGGGAAACAGGGTCTGGAGTGGACCTCCAGCAAACTCCAGCAGACCTGCAGCAGAGGGGCCTGACTGTTAGAAGGAAAACTAACAAACAGAAAGGAATAGCATCAACATCAACAAAAGGGACATCCACTCAGAGGCCCTATCCGAAGGTCACCAACATCAAAGACCAAAGGTAGATAAATCCATGAAGTTGGGGAGAAACCAGCACAAAAATGCTGACAATTCCAAAAACCAGAATGCCTCTTCTCCTCCAAAGAATCACAACTCCTCGCGAGCAAGGGAACAAACCTGGATGGAGAATGAGTTTGACGAATTGACAGAAGTAGGCTTCAGAAGATGGGTAGTAACAAACTCCTCTGAGCTAAAGGAGCATGTTGTAACCCAATGCAAGGAAGCTAAGAACCTTGAAAAAAGGTTAGAGGAATTGCTGACTAGAATGACCAGTTTAGAGAAGAACATAAATGACCTGATGGAGCTGAAAAACACAGCACAAGAACTTTGTGAAGCATCCACAAGTATCAATAGCTGAATCGATCAAGCAGAAGAAAGGATATCAGAGATTGAAGATCAACTTAATGAAAGAAAGTAAAAAGACAAGATTAGAGAAAAAAAATGAAAAGAAACAAAGCCTTCAACAAATAGGGGACTATGTGAAAAGACGAAATCTACGTTTGATCGGTGTAACTCAAAGTGAAGGGAAGAATGGAACTGAGTTGGATAATATCTCGGGATATTATCCAAGAGAACTTCCCCAACCTAGCAAGGCAGGCCAACATTCAAATTCAGGAAATACAGAGAACACCACAAAGACACTCCTTGAGAGGAACAACCCCAAGACACCAAGTTTGAAATGAAGCAAAAAAGGTTAAGCGCAGCCAGAGAGAAAGGTTGGGTTACCCACAAAGGGAAGCCCATCAGAGCAACAGCAGATCTCTCAGCAGGAACCCTACAAGCCAGAAGAGAGTGGGGGCCAATATTCAACATTCATAAAGAAAAGAATTTTCAACCCAGAATTTCATATCCAGCCAAACTAAGCTTCATAAGTAAAGGAAAAATAAAATCCTTTACAGACAAGCAAATGCTGAGAGATTTTGTCACCACCCGCCCTGCCTTATAAGAGCTCCTGAAGGAAGCACTAAACATGGAAAGAAACAACCGGTACCAGCCACTGCAAAAACATACCGAATTGTAAAGACCATCAACACTATGAAGAAACTGCATCAACTAACGGGCAAAACAATCAGCTAGCATCATAATGACAGGATCAAATTGACACATAACAATATTAACCTTAAATGTAAACAGGCTAAATGCCCCAATTAAAAGACACAGACTTTTAACTAGATAAAGAATCAAGACCCATCAGTGTACTGTATTCAGGAGACCCATCTCACGTGCAAAGACACACATAGGCTCAAAAGAAAGGGATGGAGGAATATTTACCAAGCAAATGGAAAGCAAAAAAAAGCAGGGGTTGCAATCCTAGTCTCTAATAAAACAGACTTTAAACCAACAAAGATCAAAAGAGACAAAGAAGGGCATTACATAATGGTAAAGGGATCAATGCAACAAGAAGAGCTAACTATCCTGAATATATATGCATCCAATACAGGAGCACCCAGATTCATAAAGCAAGTTCTTAGAGACCTACAAAGAGACTTAGATTCCCATACAATAATAGTGGGAGACTTTAACACCCCATGGTCAATATTAGACAGATCAATGAGACAGAACATTAACAAGGATATCCAGGACTTGAACTCAGATCTGCACCAAGCGGAACTAATAGACAGCTTCAGAACTGTCCACCCCAAATGAACAGAATGTACATTCTTCTCAGCACCACATCACACTTATTCTAAAATTGACCACATAATTGGAAGTAAAACACTCCTCAGCAAATGCAAAAGAATGGAAATCCTAACAGTCTCTCAGATCACAGTGCAATCAAGTTAGACCTCAGGATTAAGAAACTCACTCAAAACCACACGACTACATGGACACTGAACAACCTGCTCTTGAATGACTACTGGGTAAATAACAAAATGAAGACAGAAATAAAGATGTTCTTTGAAACCAATGAGAACATAGACACAGTGTACCAGAATCTCTGAGACACATTTAAAGCAGTGTTTAGAGAGAAATTTATAACACTAAAGGCCCACAACAGAAAGCAGGAAAGATCTAAAATCAACTGAAAAGAACTAGAGAGCAAAAGCAAACAAATTCAAAAGCTAGCAGAAGACAAGAAATAATTAAGATCAGAGCAGAATTGAAGGAGACAGAGATATAAAAAAACCCTTCAAAAAATCAATGAATCCAGGAGGTTGTTTTTTGAAAAGATCAACAAAATAGACCGCTAGCCAGACTAATAAAGAACAAAAGAGAGAAGAATCAAATAGACACAATAAAAAATGATAAAGGGGATATCACCATTGACCCAAAGAAGTACAAACTACCCTCAGAGAATACTATAAACACCTCTATGCAAATAAATTAGAAAATCTAGAAGAAATGGATAAATCAATGGACACGTACACCCTCCCAAGTCTAAACCAGGAAGAAGTAAAATCCCTGAATGGACCAATAACAAGTTCTGAAATTGAGGCAGTAATTAATAGCCTACCAACCAAAAAAAGTCCAGGACAAGATGGATTCACAGCCAAATTCTACCAGAGGTACAAAGAGGAACTGGTACCATTCCTTCTGAAACTACTTCAAACAATAGAAAAAGAGGTAATCCTCCCTAATTCATTTTATGAGGCCAACATCATCCTGGTACCAAAACCTGGCAGAGACAACAACAAAAAAAGAAAATTTCAGGCCAATATCCCTGATGGACATTGATGCAAAAATCCTCAATAAAATACTGGCAAACTGAATCCAGCAGCACATCAAAAAGCTTATCCACCACAATCAAGTCAGCTTCATCCCTGGGATGCAAGGCTGGTTCAACATATGCAAATCAACAAATGTAATCCATCACATAAACAGAACCCATGAAAAAAACCACATGATTATCTCAATAGATGCAGAAAAGGCCTTCGGCAAAATTCAACAACGCTTCATGCTAAAAACTCTCAATAAACTAGGTATTGATGGAACGTATCTCAAAATAATAAGAGCTATTTATGACAAACCCACAGCCAGTATCACACTGAATGGGCAAAAACTGGAAGCATTTCCTTTGAAAACCAGCACAAGACAAGGACACCCTCTCTCACCACTCCTATTCAACATAGTATTGGAAGTTCTGGCCAGGGCAATCAGGCAAGAGAAAGAAATAAAGGGTATTCAATCAGGAAAAGAGGAAGTTGAATTGTTGCTGTTTGCAGATGACATGATTGTATGTTTAGAAAACCCCATTGTCTCAGCCCCAAATCTCCTCAAGCTGATTAGCAACTTCAGCAGTCTCAGGATACAAAATCAATGCGAAAAATCACAAGCCTTCCTATACACTAATAACAGACAAACAGAGAGCCAAATCATGAGTGAGCTCCTTTTCACAATTGCTACAAAAAGAATAAAATACCTAGCAATACAACTTACAAGGGATGTGAAGGACCTCTGCAAGGAGAACTACAAACCACTGCTCAAGAAAATAAGAGAAGACACAAAGAAATGGAAAAACATTCCATGCTCATGGATAGGAAGAATCAATATCATGAAAATGGCCATACTGCCCAAGGTAATTTACAGATTCAATGCCTTCCCCCATCAAGCTACCATTGACTTTCTTCACTGAATTGGAAGAAACTACTTTAAAGTTCATATGGAACCAAAAAAGAGCCCGCATAGCCAAGGCAATCCTAAACAAAAAGAACAAAGCTGGAGGCATCATGCTACCTGACTTCAAACTATACTACAAGGCTACAGTAACCAAAACAGCATGGTACTGTTACCAAAACAAATACATAGACCAATGGGACAGAACAGAGGCCTCAGAAATAACACCACACATCTACAACCATCTGATCTTTGACAAACCTGACAAAAACAAGCAACAGGGAAAGGATTCTCTATTGAATAAATGGTGTTGGGAAAACTGACTAGCCATATGCAGAAAAATGAAACTGGACCCCTTCCTTACACCTTATACAAAAATTAACTCAAGATGGATTAAAGACTTAAATGTAAGACCTAAAACCATAAAAACCCTAGAAGAAAACCTAGGCAATACCATTCAGGACATAGGCACGGGCAAAGACTTCACAACTAAAACACCAAAAGCAATAGCAACAAAAGCTGAAATTGGCAAATGGGATTGAATCAAACTAAAGAGCTTCTGCACAGCAAAAGAAACTATCATCAGAGTGAACAGGCAACCTACAGAATGGGAGAAAATTTTTGCAATCTATCCATCTGACAAAAGGCTGATGTCCAGAATTTACAAAGAACTTAAATTTACAAGAAAAAAAAACCATCAAAAAGTGGGCAAAGGATATGAACAGACACTTCTCAAAAGAAGGCATTTATGCAGCCAACAGACATATGAAAAAATGCTCATCATCACTGGTCATCAGAAAAATGCAAATCAAAACCACAATGAGATACTATCTCATGCCAGTTAGAATGGCTATCATTAAAAAGTCAGGAAACAACAGATGCTGGAGAGGAAGTGGAGAAATAGGAATGCTTTTACACTGTTGGTGGGAGTGTAAATTAGTTCAACCATTGTGGAAGACAGTGTGGCGATTCCTCAAGTATCTAGAACCAGAAATACCATTTGACCCAGCAATCCCATTACTGGGTATATACCCAAAGGATTGTAAATCATTCTACTATAAAGACACATGCACACGTATGTTTATTGTGGCACTGTTCACAATAGCAAAGACTTGGAACCAACACAAATGCCATCAATGATAGACTGGATAAAGAAAATGTGGCACATATATACCATGGAATACTATGTAGCCACAAAAAAGGATGAGTTCATGTCCTTTGCAGGGACATGGATGAAGCTGGAAACCATCATTCTCAGCAAACTGAAACAAGAACAGAAAACCAAACACCACATGTTGTCACTCATAAGTGGGAGGTGAACAAGGAGAACACATGAACAGAGGGAGGGGAATATCACACACTGGGCCTGTTGGCGGTGGGGGGTTAGGGGAGAGATAGCATTAGGAGAAATACCTAATGTAGATGACGGGTTGATGGGTGCAGGAAACCACCATGGCACGTGTATACCTATGTAACAAACCTGCACGTTCTGCACATGTACCCCAGAACTTAAAGTATAATAATAAAAAAGAAAAAAATTTATAAAAGTTTTTCTATGTCAAATAATAACCAGTTATAAAAATATAATGGAAGACAATGCCTCATTTATAATAATATCTGAAAACATTATAAAATATCTAAGAACAAACTTAATAACATATATGTTTTCAGAACTTTAAAATTTGACCAAAGGGCATAAAAGTAGCCAAATAAAAAGAAGTAGTTATCTTGTTCATAGAAAGATTCAATATTGTAATGATAAGAAAATTTTTAATAAACTTTGTATGATAGTGAACAAACTATCAAAAGGCTTGTTTACAACTGAAATTAACATCTGAGAAAAATCATGAAATTTCTGAAAAACTCTAAAAGAAAAAGATTAACTCTACTAGCTATTTAAGAGTATTAATGATATAAATTATCAACACTGCAGTACTGGGAAAGTGAATTATTTCATTATAGATACATGGAGAGCTATTTAAAAAAAAATCATATGTCAAAATAAATTCTAGACATATCTAAGATGTAAATGTAAAAAATTAGCCGTAACAGTTTTAGAAGAAAATACTGTGTTAATGTACTTAGGATGTTTGAGTGGGTAAAGCCTTTTTCCTATGGTACAAAACCTAAAAGTCATAAAGGAAAAGACAGATTAATTTGACTAAATACACTTTGAAAGGTTTATATAGAGCAAAAATACCAAACACATGACCCCTCAATTGAACTCATTTTCAGTTTTCTTCTATCCTTTAATTAACCTCACTTTCAATCTGTCATATAATCATGTTAAACATTTTTCCTGAAATCACAGTAAAGGTTCTGTTTCAGCAGTTCATTATCCAATATCAGTCCAGATTCAGGAATCAGGTGACAGTCAACTTGAACTGAAATTTGTGCATTATTGAATTCTGTGAAATAACGAAGATAATGTGTTTTGTTTTGTTTTTGTTTTTGTTTTTTGAGAGGGGGTCTCCCTCTGTCACCCAGGCTGGAATGCAGTGGCGTGATCTCAGCTCATTGCAACCTCCGTCTCCCAGGCTCAGGTAATTCTCCCAACTCAGTCCCCCAAGTACCTGGAACCACAGGCACGCGCCACCACACCTGGATAATTTTTGTATTTTTTTGTAGAGACGGGGTTTTGCCATGTTGCCCAGCTGCAGAGCTCCAGAGTTCAAGCAATCCGCCTTCCTCAGACTCCCAAAGTGCTGGGATTACAGGCATTAGTCACAATGTGTTTTTGTTTCTGTTTTTGTTTGTTCTTCTTTGAGACAGGGTCTTGCTCTGTTGCCCAGGTGGACTGCAGTGGTGCAAACACAGCTCACTGCATCCTCTATCTGCCAAGCTCAAGCGATCCTCCCACCTCAGCCACCTGAGTAGCTGGCACTACAGGCACAGACCACCATGCCTGGCTAAATTGTTTTTGTTTTTTTGTTTTGTTTCGTTTTGCTTTGTTTTGCTGGGGGTTTTTTTGTTTGTTTTTTGAGACAGAGTCTCGCTCTGTCGCCCAGGCTGGAGTGCAGTAGTGCCATCTCGACTCACTGCAAATTCCGCCTCCTGGGTTCATGCCATTCTCCTGCCTCAGCCTCCTGAGTAGCTGGGACTACAGGTGCCCGCCACCACACCGGCTAATTTTTTGTATTTTTAGTAGAGACGGGGTTTCACTGTGTTAGCTAGGATGGTCTCCATCTCTTGACCTCCTGATCCTCCCGCCTTGGCGTCCCAAAGTGCTGGGATTACAGACGTGAGCTACGGCGCCCAGCCCATGCCGGGCTAATTTTTAAAATTTTTTTGTAGAGATAGGGTCTCACCATGTTGCCTGGGCTGGTCTCAAACTCCTGAAGTCAAGCAATCCTCCCGCCTTTGCCTTCCAAACTGCTGGGATTACAAGTGTGAGCCACCTCGCCTAGCAGATAATATTTTAAAATACAAATTATATGTCACAGTAAATACTTTATATTTATCGTCTCATGTAATCCCAACAAATCTATGAAATAAGTACTATTATACTCATTTTACAGGTTAAGAAATTGAGGGTTGGAGAGGTTAAGTTACAGACGTAGTTGTTAAATAGCAGAGTAAAGACTTGAACTGGGGTCTGTTTGTGAATAAAATATGTTTTCTCAATGACCTCATTGCACTGCCGCTAATAAAATGGAAGGCTTAATAAGCATAAGACAAAATACCTCTTTTGTTTCCCCCCTTCTAAATGAAAAGCAAACTTCATTACATATAGAAACGCACATTTATCCATTCAAAAACTTTTACCAAATACCTACTATATGCCAGGTAGATGATCTGGAAGCAGGTTATTCATCAGTCAATAAATCTAAGTGTCAAAGTGTCTGCCCTCAGTGGAGGAAACAAGCAACAGAAAACAAATGAATAAGCATATAACATGCCAGATGGCAGTACATGCTATGAAAAATATAAAAGGCATTTAAGGAGAACAGAGAGTGTTGGAGAGGTTATGTTCCTAAACAGCAGGGGTTGGAAAAGCTTTTTGCCTGTAAAGGGCCAGGGTTCTCTGTTAGAAACTGCCATCAAGGAAGGCTTCTGTGTTAAGGGGACATTTAAGCAGATACCTGAGGCAGGTTAGGGAGCCAAGTTGATATTTAGGAAGAAAGTAGAAAGCAGGGGGCCAGAGTCAGAAAGGTGGAAAATGGGGTCAGAGAAACAGGAGAGCCCAGTACATGTGGGGAAATCATCCATCTACCATGCTTGAACAAAATACCTTTTGGTGCCATTGTCTACGAGACAGCACTGAGCTGACCTTTGAGCAGAAGGGCATTATATGCTCTTGTGTTCTCAGAAGAGAGCTGCACAATAGGACTGCAGACTGGAATCACACAGACCTGCTGTACTCAAAGAGAAACATACACTTGGTCCTTAGGAAATGGGAAGCCAGAAGAAGTTTATGATTAACTTACACATCTGCTTGATAAGCTCTCCCATTATTGCTTTTATCAAGCAGGGAAGACTAAACAGTTGAAATGATCAATTAGCTTAATTATAACTTAGAGCCATGTTCCCTGTCGTGAAATGCATTCTCACTGCCCTGACTAGGCGACATGCATGAGATTTACATGTGGTGTTGCTACCATGATTTTGGTTTAGAACTGCTCTGATTCCCCTCCTTGTGAACTTCTGTTAAAATTCAACATGCCTAACTCTTAATACCTTGCATGCATTGGAGGAAGCAGCATTGTGGAGTCTATGCATAAAATTTATTTTTAATTCTGTTTGGCTGTTGTTAGATGTCTGTGAAAGTTCGGGATTAGAACCCAAATCTGGTCAAAATCAATGTCAAAAGATGCTTTTTGCCAAGGAAGAGTGAGGGATTAGGAAGGTAACATTTAAAAGGGAAATTTGTTTTGAACTGGAGTTGAATTATTACACTAAGAAATTATATTCTTAGACAGCAGTGTCTGGAAAGCTTTTTTTTTCTTGAAACAGTTACATAGTGAATATATTTAAGCTTTGTAGGCCATACAAGTCTCTTTTCCAACTGCACAACTTAGCATGCAAGTAGTTATCGACAATATGCAAATGAATAAGCATGGCTTATGAATAAGCATGGCTTGTAAATAAGACTTTATTTACAAGTGAAGTCTTATTTGTAAATAAGACTTGATTTACAGAACAGGTAGCAAACCAGATTTGACCCAAAGGATGTAGCTTGCCGAACTCCACCTATAGGAGTAATTTGGTCATTTATTTCTACAAGTGCTTAAGAAAACAGGTAGGGAGGCAGAAAAGTAGCAGAGTTTGTTTCTTTGAACTCCTACTCATAAATATCCAAATTAAATGTAATTGTCAAAAAACCCCAACTGACTAAAATAAATACCAAATAGAAATAATAAGTGTGGCTTAGTATAGATTACCTCTATGGTCTTAAAATGATGTAAAATATATTGATGCCTGAACATGGCAAGGACCAGCTGCTTTTGCAATAGGACATTACAGTTGTCTTATTATGAGGTGTTTCTTACATAAGATTCCATTTGAAAATTGAAAGGAATTGTATAAATCAATTAACATATTAGCTAAGTTGTCCAACACATGGTATAAAGGAATTACAACAGTTAACTATTATGCATTTCAAAAAAAAAAAGAGGTGTTTCTGATCAGTCATATTCCCCCTCCCTCCTTCTTTGTTGTGTGTGCAATCTGATTAACATTTTCAGGGGTTGCTCTGACACTTCTAAATAGTGCAGAGTTTCCTGCCTGGGACAGGAGAAACTTGCCAGCTGTCACTGGGCTCTGGCTGACTGTCTCTCCATCCCTGGTGTGCCAGCCTCCCTCGGGCATTGCAAAACGTCTCCACACAGCGTCCGCAGCACAAACGGGTTCTGTGGCTGGCCCAGATTTCCAGGAGCATCCTCCTCGAAAAAGAGACAGGAGATGGAGACAGGGCTGCTTCATATATCTGCCCAAGTCAATTATGAATTCTCAGAACGTCAAGGTCATGTGGTCATGTCTTTCCTTTATCCTTTAAGAGACTAACACGAACCTGTCTACATAGAGGTTGCTTTATGAATGCTGATTGAAGGGAGATGCTGAGACACTGCTGATGTTTGCCTGTTGGTCACTCAAGGGCCATGTGAGGTCCCAGTATCAGTACCCTTCTCTGTCCCCTTTCCCACCTCCTCACGCAACCCCTCACATGCCAGCTGGGGACTAAGCCCAAAGGTGAGAGACTTTAATACATCTTGGAGAATCTCAGAATTTTGCTTTTATGGACAATGCACAGATGAATTGTATAATTCATTAGCATTAAATCAGACCCAGTGGGTCCCTATTAACTATCATTGATGGTAGAAGAGCCAAAAATTGAAATGGGAGAAATGTGGTTGTTGGAGTCTTTAAATGTCACACACCCCCGGTTCCTCTTCACCAGTGGTCTTTAAAAAAAAAAAGTATAGTAATAAACTGCTCTTGGAAAAAGGCATTGGCTCCCCTGTGTGTTTGTTCATCCGTTGCCAACTCAGCACTGCTGCCACTCTAAGTCTGGCAACCAGGTTTTGTGAATTTTCTTCCCAGCATGGATCCAGGTTAGAATTTTGCCAATGAAAGAAACTCACTGGAGATTTGGAATGCAGAAACCATTATTATTTTCCAGAGGTGGTTGCAGACAGATGTGGAGGCAGAAGGGAGATTCCCAGTGGCTCCTAAAGAACTCTACGAACCACCTGATTTGCCTCAGGAGATTGAGGCAGTTGATGAAGCGTCTCTAAGATTCTTTTTTTTTTTTTTTTTTTTTTTTTTTTAGGATTAAACAAGTTTTATTGGGAATCTGAAGAAACTCCCCAGACCTCCACAAACAAGTTTACTGGGGGTCTGAAGGAACTCCACAAACCTCCATGATTTAGCAGGAGACAAGATAAGGGTAATCACCCCAGCACCTGGGCCCATTAGCATTTGAGAGCATCCTGCTCCAGTGTCCCGGCTAAGATCACCATCATCATCAACCCTGGTCTCCAGCAAGCACCTGCCCTTACCTCTGCATCCTCAGCTCTTCCATGAAAACTCTCAATTCTATGCTAAATGCTTTATGTCTGAAATACGTAGAGTGGTTTCTGTGTTTAGGACTACATCCTGTATCACATGGGTAAATGATAGATTCACACACACTAAATAAACATCACCTCAGCATCGACTTTCCTTTTGGAAATCAGTAGGTATTAAGGAGACCATCCATTCATGGAATTAAGTACTCTTTTCCACTGAACCTGAAGTGCTATTGATTATGACACAAAAGTAACTAATAAGAAAGAAAAAATATGCTCCAAATGGGTAGTCTAATAGGAAGCCCTATATAAAGCTGGGATAGGAAGCAGCTATTCTTCAGTGCAAGTTTAAATGAGAAATGAACACAACTTACAAAAAAAAGATAGCAAGAAAACTTGTTTGTATGCCTGAACGTTGCTGATGGGGGAAGGAGGAAATCTCCCTGGAGGATTTGAACTACAAGCTGTTCATGAAGCTTTGTTGTTGGAATTGACACTGCCAGTGTAACTCCAAAACCCCTAACCAGAGAACTTAAAATAGTGTCCTTGATGACTGGTCAAAGCTGAGGCAAACCCTCTCTGGAAGACCTCACCTTCAGTCCAGGTGGGCAGGAATTTTACCAACATCAATGGTGAGATGCGCCCCCATCTCAGAGACTCAGAAATAGAGGGAAAATAACAATGGTGCAACTCAAGATGGATGGCACGTGTCAGCAAACAACAGCATACTGGTAATGTTCTGGGGAATTCCCACTAAGGAAGAAGTTGAGAGCACCCCCTTCAGATGCGTGATACAGAGGCAGGCAGTTTCCAGAACAGAGTTCCAACTGTTTTGCTTACTCTGCAATATGCACCCCCATTCTCCAGACCTGCTGACACCATGGCCATCACCGTCTATGTTCTAACATATTTCAGCTGCTTCCAGTTCTCAGGACTCACTGAGCCACCCCACATTTCTGAGTTTTAACAGTGTCATTCTGACCAGGCTACTGTCCTTGCTTCCCAAGACTGGTTAACCTACCCGTTAACTTTCCACATCCAGGTGAGCTTTGGCTCACCTTGTGGCACTTTCCATACCCAGGCAAGCTTTGGCTCCTGGGGGAAGCTTTCCCTGACAGTCTAGTTCATGTAACCCTTCTCAGTGTTTCCACAGCACCTTGCAACAGCCCACAAGCTGATGGTATTTACTGTTTGCCAAGTGCTGATCTAAGCATATGACCTGTTTTATCTCAGTCCTTACAATGACCCTGAGAAGGTACAGAGGAGAAACTGGAGGCCAGAACGGTTCAACAGCTCAAGTCAGACAGCCAGCAAGTCAGGAGGATTCAGGATTCAGGATTCTAGGCAAATGCACTCTGGAGTCATGTTCTCATCTCTGCTTTATTCTGAATAGTTCTATGATACTTTTCATCAAATTATTGGCTCATCTAAGATAAATAATGATAACAGCTGCTACAATACACTGAGAACATATTGTGTGTCAGGCACTATTTTATGCTCTTGAATTAACTCATTTAATCCTCACAAAAATCCTATGGGGTAGAGAGTATCATTGTCCCCATGTTACCAATGAGGCTCTAAGCCCATCCCTTTACTCTACCCCTCTGACTCACCTGGCTGACTCCTGTAGGTCCCCAGAGACACTCTCCTGGCACTAATTTTTGGTGGCAGTTCCTGTGGCCCAGAAGCTGAGGTTGGTGGTTCTTCTATCAGATCTTTCACAGTGCGATACCTGACATTCTGATTTAATTAATTATTGTTTTCACTTATCTCCCTTCCTAGACTGAGCCATGTCTTATTTATTTTTGTGCTTCTAGAACTTAGCACAGTATGTAATGCATAATTAACACTCAGTACTTACCTACGTGAACTGAAGAACACATGAGGAAATGGATGCCTGCTATCTGATGCTTTCTTACAACCAGACTTGGAGGCTGTGTTATGATGTGGAGAGTATAGGCTTTGGAGTCACCAGGTTTGAATTTAATATTGCCATTTGGTGGTTGTGTGACTTCTAGCACACTCCTGAACCTCTGAGTGAGGGAGTCTAGTTTCTTTATCAGTAAAATAGTGGTCATCATCTTCCCTTGCAGCTGACTCTAGCTCAAGGGATTGAGTTTAATAAAACATAAAGTGGCCTACTATAGTGATTGGCACACAGTAGGTGCTTTGTAAATGTAATTTCTCTTCTCCCTTTCTTTAGGATCTTGAGCATTCAGTTCAATTGAGCAAAATGCATTGTCCATGGATGCCAGACACAGTGTTGAGGCTGCAAGGATGAACAAGACACAGTCCTTGCCCACAAGAAGATGACAGTTTAGTGAGAGAGAATTTTAAAAAATAAACTATTTAATTCATATGAGACAGTGTTATTGGGACACATGGGATGGCCTAAGTCAAGCTGTTTGCATGACTCCCCAAAGGTTATCAAGGGTAGACTCCCAAAGAGCGTCTTAGAGGCCCAGTTTTCATTAGCCCCCTCCCGATGGCCTGGAAAGCTGAGAAGCAGCTGTGCTCTTTTTGCTTTGGCAGCAGAGTTACGCCTGGAGCTGCACACACCGGGGACCCCTTGAGCATGTGCTGAAGGAATTAAGGTGCTCTGCTGTGATTGGCAGGTGGCCAAGTCTCTAGCAGGGGAGGAGGAAGCAGAAAGATTAGGTGATCAGTTACACTCATCTGAAATACTCATAAGCATCCAGGAGAAAGGGGAGCATTAATACGATATGGAAGGTATAAATGGGAGTGAGTGAAGGGTTCAGTGTTTAGAGGGAAGTTTAGATTGAATATTTGTGATGGTTAAATTATGTAGGTTCTTGAATTTTGCCCTGTCTTCTTCCTTTTTCTTAGCAGCTGAGAGAAAATGGTGGGTACAGAGTAGGAGTGAAATGAAGAATGTCTTTCTGGTAAAACAAACAAGAGATTGTGGTTCCTATGCTGAACTGAAACTCCTTTCCTTCACAAGGTAAATGTGAGGTTATTGGACAACATCCAATACCCTTCTGCTTATTCTGCCCCTGACGTGGTCAGGGTTTTCAGGCAGATTCTAAACACACTGAGGGATATGTCCACACAAAAACTCGTACACCATGTTGATAGCAGCATTACCATACAAAAGCCAAAATGTCCACCACATGATGCGTGGATCAATAAAATGTGGTATATCCATACATTGGAATATTCAGCTATAAGAAATGGTTGAAGTAATAATACCTGCTCTGACATGAAAGAATGTAAAAATACGTGGGTGAAAGACACAGTCACAAAGTACCACGTGTTGCATGATTCCCTTTCTATGAAATGTCCAGAACAGGAAACTCCATTAGGCAGAGAGTAGACTAATGGTTACCTATGGCTGAGGGCAGGGTAGGGGATAGGGAATGATAGCTAAAGGCCATTGGGTTTCTTTTGGAGATTATGGAAGTGTTCTAAAATTGACTGTGGGAATGTTTGCACAGTCTGAATATACAAAAAACCATAAACTGTACACTTTGAGTGAATTACATGGTATGTGAACTATATGTTAATAGCCCTGTTTTTAAAATGCTGAGGAATGCTAGTCAAAGTACAACTGACCCTTGGCTCAACTTCTACCCTATTTATCCCAACCAGAGAATGGTCCTGGGAATGGTGTTCAGAGCTAACACATTCATAACATAACATACACTAAATGATCGGTGTAGGGCCACTTGGAATACTAAAACAAAACTCTCTGAACATTAAAACCAAACAGAACAGAACACACTCTGAAAAGCGAGATGAAAGGTAAACAGAGGTGTGTGGCCACTATCCCTCCAGTTGCCCAGTCTAGACACCCAGGATTTCTTAAAGTAATCTCTCTCCCTCTAGATAGATTAGATAGATAGATAGATAGATAGATAGATAGATAGATAGGTTTAAACACCATCTATATGCTCTGCTGCGGTTCTGAAATATATACCTTAAGGCTGGCTTTTTCTCTCAAACTGCATATGAATGATATATATTTTCATATATGTGACTGCCTTCTCAACACTTCCACTCAGATTTCTATAAGTGGGCATCTCAAACTCAAACTGAACACCTACAAAACCCAACTCTTTATGCTCCCTTGTCCCCACTATCCTGCTCCACCTTCCCGTCTCAGGAAATGGCAATCCCATCCTTTCAGTTGCATAGGCCAAAATTGTTTGAGTCATCCTTGGCGCCTCTGTTTTCATCACAACTCAGGTCTGATCTGTGAACAATGCTGTTGGATTTCAAATCTTACCACTGCTCATCACTGCCACTGCTGCTGCCACCCTCGTCTCCTGTCTCTTTCCTGGATTATCACAGCAGCCTCCCTGCTGGTCTCCTGCCTTCTGCGGGAAGTGTCTTTGTAAGTCCTGGAGTTTTTTCTCCTGCTATATCTCCTTTACTTTTACAAAACTTCCATGCAAAATTTCTGTTTCTCTGCTATCCCTTTATTTTCTTTCCTGTTTACAATGCTCCTGTCCCTTTTCAAAAAATAGTTATTAAGAATAATAAGCATATGTTCATATGTTCTTATTAAGAATAACTATTTTTTGAAAAGGGCAGGGGTGCTTCTAATTCCATTAAAGTTCAATGAAAAAAGGCTCAAAGATACCTAAAATGTATATAGAATTTCACTTATATTAGGACAGAACTCTTGATGCTGTGCTTGTCACCAAGCATTGCGTTGATTGAGGTGACAGATTTCATCTATTGCCTGAGGAATGAATCAGAAGGTTTTGTCAACACCCTCCCAGACTGTGGAAAATAGGGACTGCTCCCCTGACGAAGGGTGTGCTCAGGCAATGTCTGGAGGGGAGGCGGAGATCAGGATTCAGACATCCCCTGTGACTGCTGTCTGGCATCAGAGATGAGGTTACTCAGAGCCATTCTCTGAGGAGGACCGTCCACCCCACGCCCTAGGACATCAGGGTCTGCAGAGGCACTAAATGAAAACAGAGAGGATAAATGCAAAAGAAGCATGGGCTCTGCTCACACGTCTCAGTGGCAGAGTTGGGGCTCCCTTAGAAACATTCTGATCATGGCTCCAGCCACGGTGGGACTTTGAGACTCGCCACCTCATCTGCCCAATACTATGAAAAGTACAAGCAGTAAGAAGGCACCAGGTGATAGGCAGCTGATCCAGCAGAAGATCGGAGACAGCTGGTCACGGTAGCCAAGGGATCAATCACAGGAAGAGGAAGGACAGGGACCATTAATACCTGTTGAAGCTCTAAGCATCAAAAATGATACAGAGCTCTTTCCTCTACACAGAGTTAATGCTTAACTGTAAAACAAGTCTAAAAATGTCCAAGAAGTTCTGATTTTTCCCCTATAATATCAAATAATTTGAAAAGAAAAAAATACAGTGCCTCCGACTTGATAGTACCTAAACATCCACACGTTTGGTCTGCCTTTAGAATGACACAGTACCTCAAGGCAGAGAAGGCTCTCCTCATATAGCAACTTGCCTGGACATTTATTCAGATCCAGCTATCCCTTATTGACTGCCAGCTATATGCCCAATGCCACATTCAGCAATTTTGCAGGCCTCCTTTTCTAATCCTAACAGTACAGTTTTATGATGATTGGGAAGACAAATCTTTCTTTTTGAGATGGAATCTCACTCCATCGCCCAGGCTGGAGTGCAGTGGCATGATCTCAGCTCACTGCAACCTCCACCTCCTAGGTTCAAATGATTCTCCTGCCTCAGCCTCCCGAGTAGCTGGGACTACAGGTACGTGCCACCATGCCTGGGTAATGTTTTGTACTTTTAGTAGAGACAGGGTTTCACCGTGTTAGCCAGGATGGTCTTGATCTCCTGACCTCATGATCCACCCACCTTGGCCTCCCAAAGTGCTGGGATTACAGGCGTGAGCCACTATGCCTGGCCTGAAATGATTTGTTTCTATTCACCCAGCTTTTCTTGGTGGTAAAACTATGATTCAAATCCAGGTTATTTGGACACATATTCCATATTTTTCTCATTATGCTAAACAGATGCCTTATTTGGGATGGTGTGAGATTGTGGAATTTTAGCTTATTGGAGTTTACCTATTAGATGCTTAGTTTTTCTGAAAGGCTTCCTTCTAATGTGTTGTGGTCAGCTTACTTACAAGTTAGGGAGTTTTGACAACTCCCAGGTTGTCCAGTACAGAATTTTATCCAGGTTTCTGGGTATGAGCTTGAGCCAAAAGAAAACATGACACCTTGGAAAAGTGACCAGGACCCTTTGTGTCTCAGGCATCTGTAAAATAGAACTTGCATTCTTGTTGGAGATACAGTATCATGCCCTATAAAACATCTTTTTTAGAGGCTGATACTATAAGACAATAAACAGAAGCATCAGTTTCTGGCTCCAGCAAAGAGGTACTTGTCTGCCTCATTCTCCCCCGCCCCGTCTCTCCCTGCCAGGAAGGAGGTTGTGTAGCACAATAATCCATCAAAGTTGTGCTGTCAATAACAGCAAAAGAAAATTTGTTAAACAGATGCTATCCTCTAAGGAATGCATCCATTCCATAAATATTTATTGAGCACCTTCTATGTCCCAGGAACTGGAAATGCAGTGGTGAACATGGGGATGGACAAGGTCCTGTTCTCAAAAAGTTTTCCTTCTAGTAGGAGGAGAATGACAACAAACCACAAACAAATAATACTGAATAAGCAGTAACTGCTATAAACAATACAAAATAGTACAAGGAGCTCAAGAGTGATTGGGGTAGGGGCTGGTGCTCAAATTTTATGGTCAGAGAAGGATTCTAAGTGTGGAAATGTGAGAATGGAGCCAGCCATGTGAGGATGCAGGGAGGAGCCTCCTGGGAAGAGGGGACCCAGGAGAGAAAGACCAGTGCCCCAGAGGCAGGAACAAGCATGTTGCATTTGATGGAAAGGGAAGAAGGTCTGCAGGGCTATAGCCTGAAGAGTGCACAGAGGGTGCCACGAGTCAGAGAGTTAGGAGGAGCCTGCTCACACAGGACCTTGTAAACCAAGGTAAGGGTCAGATTTTATTCTAGGTGCACCTGAAAGCCACTGGAGAGTTTTCAGCAGGAGTTTTAAGCTAGGAGTTGATTTACTGCTATAAAGAGGTTGCATTCTGGGAGGCAGGAACAGGAATAGAAAAGCTGTTTGGAAGGGACTGCAATGGCTCAAGGGGGATGATGGTGGCAATGGAGAAGGTGGTGAGATGTGAGTAGATGGAGATTAGATTTTGGAAGTCCTTGGCCTGCTCCTACAGAAGCCTGTAGAAATCCAACCTCACCTATGCGGGATAGGGACTGAGATAATGGTCTCTTGATTCTGACCACATAGGATGTCACGTGGGAAGCCTGCAAAATGCAACCTGAACCCAGGGTGAAGCAGAGGATCTTAACTAAAATGAGAGAATGAAGCCAAATGAGCCAAATACACCAAATGAATCAAAATGAGAGAAGGTCCCACCTGGAGTCTGCATGGTTAAAAGGAAATCTGATCCAAAAATGCAAAAACCTATTCAACTCAACCTCTATGTCTTCCTGATGAGTAAGAACTCCTCTATCAGTAAAAGCATTGATTGTTTGCTATTTAAATTGGAAATATTTTTATCCCTTTTGTTGTTGGCTTTTAGTTCTGTTTATGATTTTTTTTTTTTTACTTACTAAAGGATTTTATTTTTATATAATAAGCTCTAACTAGTCTTGGCCTTTATAGTTTCCACCTTTGGTTTTATACATAAAGAAGCATTTGACATCCAATATTGTAAGTTACTGATCTATATTTCTTCTTATTTTTTAACCTTGAATCCATTCTATTTTTAAGCATGACATGCAATAATAACCTCATTTTGTTTCATTTTTCCAAGCTACCAATTTCCCCAGGACCACTCGTTTTATCCTTTCTTTCAATAATTTGAAATGTATCTTTATCACATGCTAAATATTTTGTAAACTTGGGTGTAGCAGATTGTATTACTATGATCTTGCCAAATATTCCAGAGGCCTTCTCTGTGGTAGTTCTCTTGCAAGAGGATAACACATGTCCTGTTGAACTCAGGTGTGGCCATATAGCTTGTGTTAGCCAATGGAATTCAAGCAGGAAGGACATATGTCACTTATGACCAGAAGCGTTAAGAGCCAGTGAGTGGTTTTCCATGCTTCTGTTTCCTCTGTAACAATACCATGAATGTTTCCAATAGATGCTGCTCCATTAGCCTAGGTCCCAGCAGCAAGGCAACATGGAAGTGAGTTCAGCTGACCCATGACAAATATATAGCTTGGACAAAATATAGACCTTTGTTCTAGCAAACTGCTGAGATTCGAGAGACTTTGTTCTCACAGCATAACCTAGTCTATCCTGATTAGGATGTGTTTCTCACCTCTCTCTTATGTCTACTCTTGTTCTAGAAACACAGAGATGATTCTTAAATGCTACACTTTACCCACATAAGACTAAAATATGCATAACCCCTAATCTGAAAGTCTTTGGAAAACAAATCAAAAAATAAATATACTCAAATCATTCCTTGCAAGGGTTTCCATGTTTGCGATTTTCTTCCTACATTCAGCCTTCCAGAATGCAGAGCGGCAACCTGTAGGGATTGAAAAGGAAGGAAGTACTTGGGAGGAAGTGGCATTAAAACTGTCTTGAAAACATTCCATTTAAGGATTTTAGTGTGATCTTTTTTCCACTAAGACAAGAGTCCTGGTAACAGAATGTCTTCTCAGGCTGTTGCCTGCATCGCCATTGCACCTATGCCATTCTCTCTCTGTCACTTCCTTGGTTTGGGCCTGACTCGGAGCTCCACGTCAAGTGACAACATTTGGTCACTGGAAGTCGTGTGGGAAAGTGAAGAATGGAATTTACCTAGGGAAATGCTGAAAGGTGATGAAGCAGGAAGCCAGCAAAAAAATGTGCCATAATCCCATTTCTTTCGCCTGTCAATGCCGTTTATTCCTCATGCATGGGAGCATGGCTGGGCAGCCTGCTGCACCAGAGTCCTTCTGTAAGGGAAAGCTCTCAAAGGTGGCATTGTGATTTAAATGACACTGGGTCAGAAACAATTAAATGCAAAAGCCAGGAGGGATTTTCAGAGGAAGCATCTCCTAAATGCTGTGCCTCCATCTGGAGGTGACTTGTCCACCCCCAAAAGGGCAGAGTGTGAATCCCTGCACCAGCAACTCCGAGAGACAGCATTGAAACCCTGGAGAAGGTTCAGGGTTGCATCTTCCCAACTTTGAAACTATCTTCATGGCCTTCCACTTAGCCAGTAATAAGAATGGATGGATTCTCATTAGAATCACGTTTGTATAGGACAAGACCTAATTCTGCTCCTCTGCCCAAATTTTGACCTTGAGCAGCAGCCAACATTTGACTTGCTCTTGAGCTGGAAGCCATAGCAAACTGTACTGTTTCCAACAGCATTTCTACTCCAACTCCCCTCCACAACCACCTCCATGGCTCAGCAGAGATTCGCAGACATATAAATCAGAGTTGGCTTATTTTGCAGGGGGATGGAGAACTGGACGTCGCCCAGAGAAGTTACACCCAGAACAATTAGTCATCAGCAACACACATTCCATACAGCACATCACAGAAGCAAGAACCTCCAAAGTCCAGTGCAGTTAAGAACAGAAGCAGCTGGAAAAATAGAAAAAGTTAGTAAAGAGTCTACCACAAGGCCACACTTTGAGGAGTGAAATGAAGAAACTGAAAATTCTGTGTAGCTGTAATTGGAAGCCCTACTGTGAAAAAAGGTCACTCAAAAATGACATTGGATACAAGAAGAGAGCACCAGTGAATCAGATGAAGGAAAGCAGAAAAAGACACAAACTGAACCAAATCAAAGATATTTGCATCACCTCCTTAATGGGAAGAAATCCACTGCACATGGTAGTGGTTACAGATTACTGTCACACTGAAGATACTGGTTAGTAAACTTGATATGGCTCTCGCTCCATAGCTTAGGTTCAATCATTCTGAGCTGATAAAAATATTTTCTCTTCATAAATTCTCAAATTAAGGCATCCTTTCGGGCTTTTTCCAGACAAGTATCTCAATTAGGTGGACCCCACTGCCAAGTGAAGGCAGAATTCACGTGCCCAGACTGGACAGCCCAGTTAATCGGCAGTCCTTACAGAACTGCATCATAACAAGGCTTAGGCCTGTCTGAGCATGCTACAAGTTACGGTTCACACCTATAACTTCCTTTCATCCTCACAATGCCTTTGTAAGGCAAGTAGGGTAGATATTTTACAGATACGGAAACTGAGGCACAGTAAAGCCAGAGTTACAAAGTTGGCAAATGACAATGTTTTATCATGGAAACTGACTCCGGGCCTTTTCTTCCAGCCCCTGCTGCCCTAATGGAAGACTTTTCCAGAAAGATGCTGTGAATACTTATTGCACAAGCCCACAAAGAAAGACCTGTCTTAAACACTTTGAAGGATAGTTTCCTCGATTCTCTGGCATCTACCCTGAGTCCAGAGGTGGTCTCTCCACAGTCAAATCTAAATTGTGAGATCTTACTGGACCCTTGCCATGGATGATGGATCACCTGACCATTGGGTGGTCATCTTCCCCAATTTAACCCATATCACAAATAAAAAAAAATACTGAGACATAGAGCATCATTGGAGCCAGGGGCAACTCTCTCAAGCAATTCTTCTTGAATGCAAATGAGATACTCCAGTATCCAATTAATATTTTTAAATTAAAGTTATTTTATTTATTTATTTTTGCTTAACTAACTAATCACTTTCTGCTACTTGCAACCAAATAACTGTAACTGATACAATCCAATTTTCTCAGTCAATCCCACTCTGGGTCTTGAACTTGCCTTTTCATATGATACTTCTTGCCTTGCTTTTATCCAAATGCAGTTCTCTTTTCATTGATCATTTTCTCTGCTGCTTTCTTCCCTTAATTAACAATGGCAAAGTTGGAGCACTTTAATCTTGACCACATTTTCCTTGGACTCACCAGCTATTGACCTTCTCAGATGACCATGAAACAATTAGATGCTGAAGAGAAAAACCACACTTAGGTACTTAAGAGGGATGAATGGACTGGCCTAAAGCCAAAGGGATGGTGAAATTGCTATTAAATTAATAAACTTCTCAAATTGCCTCAGTTCCTCTGAGCACTAGGAAGGTACTAAAAGTCTGTCTCAAGCCCACCAGAACCAACTAATTGACTCATATTGCAGGTCAAGTCAGTTCAGTCTCCTTAAATCACCTCCCTTTTGACTAGAGCTTGCAATTCATATAATAACCAATCAGCAGGCTGGTAGGTAAAATAACACCCAGAAGAAGAGTATTATGAGATCCAAGCTTCAAGTAGAGTTACAACATAAAATAAAAATTCTCACTGTGAATGTTAGTGCTGTCTTTGCTTGAACTGAGAGAGAAAAGGAAGACCCTTTTGGCTGTTCTTCCACTTGATAAGACTGAGAGCAGTGGCTATAAATTAGGAAATAACAAATAGTGCGGGGAGGCAGCATTTGCATTGCCCTGGTTCCTCCTGGTAGCTTTATTGACTGCTCAGCAGGATAATGGGAAAAGCAGATCTATTATGGACACTGGTGAAGGCAAATGATTTGCACAAGTGCCTAAAACACTTCATGTGCAGCCTTCTCATCTCCAGATAATACTAAGCATGGATAACCAACAGTGTATTTTAAGAGCCTCTAGTGTCTACATCAGCATGGCTAAAGGTGCTCTTAATTGCTTTTCTATTAAGATGCATTAAATTAACTTTACCAAAAAATATTGCTTACTTAGTTCAATGAGGGAAAATTAAATTTAGATTTAGAGTCGAGGTACAGATGCAAAATAAGCACTAAAACCTTCACATTTTTACCATAACATATGGGCAAAGCAAAATGCAAATGTCTTTGTAATTCCTGATTTGAATATAAGTACTATTGTGTCTGACACCAACACTTTTTTTTTACTTTTTCAGTATAATATTTGGGGGTGAAAGATGCAAGAGTGAAGGACATAGAGTGTATTTGGACTCTCAATCATTAGTTGCCTCAGACAGGTCAACCATCCCATTTAGAATGAGCCAATATCAAAGCCAACCAGATAAGGCATCCTTACCCTCATATATTCTGAGTCAGATATATTTAGATCCCCAGAAAGAGCACTAAGCTGGGAGTCCTAAGACTCAGGTCCCTCAGGCTTAGTCAAACACTATTTCCTATGTGAGCCTAGAAGATAAAGGATTCCGAGTCTAGGCGATCTCTAGATTTCCGTCCAAGTCTATATAATGCTTATGAAGGACGATTTTCTTTTTTTATTCTTATTATCCTAAAATTTAGATTTTAATTCCACAAGTTCCATGCAAAATCTGAACATGATATACTCTTATTTATCTAGAATCTAAACACCCAAAAAGTTCAAATAATCAGACTAGTTTTTGTTAAACTATATAATTTTCATAATATGGGCACCATGTTGCTGTACAAATCCTAAATTACCTTCAGAATCATAAAGAAAAAATTAATTTCTGTTCAGTTTGGTTTTATGAAGTATGCTGTATTTTAATTCTATTCCAGAGACATCTCAGGAAATGAGAAACAAGTCTGAGTTGTTCAGAAAAGACTAAACATCCTCCGTTGTTCCACCAGACTCTCTAAACCTCAATAATGAGGCTGTGGTTTGCATTGATTCCTTTTTCTTTGTAAGTAAATCTCCTTTCATTTGCACTTGCCTCATTTCCATCAGTTATTCTTGGCATCCAGAAAAGGCAAACTGATTTTTTTTTTTTAACTAAAATCAGAATCCTGCCAGACCAGCTAACATAAAGAAAAGACTCACAGACAGCTTTGGATCTTGAAAGGACTGACCCAACTTGGATGAAAATTCCAAAATCATATTAGAGGAAACATCTTTTGTTTTCTAATAGAGAGCTGAGTGCAACCAAGAGATGTTTGTCTCTTCCTAGAAAGAACACAGTTGTTCTAAAGATGGTTGGTGTGCATGTGCTCACCAAGGGTAAGACACTGTCCCACCTTCAAGGCCATGCAGTCCCTCTGGGGAGATAGGCAAGTCCACACCTGGCAAAGCCCTGGCTCAGCTCACCAGAGAGAAGAGACCTCATAGCCTGGGTGGGGCTGAGGTAGGGGCAGTGCCCAGAGGAGGAGCCTTCTGAGCACCATTTGCTTCAGGGAAAATTTCAGATGGTGTTTACTTTTTCTTTTCAATCTTTTTCTTTTTTAAAGCATTGTATAATAGTGACTGAAACCATCAGACTCTAGAGCCAGACAGGCTGAGCTTAAATCCTTGCTTAGCCACATAATAGCTGAGTGACCCCAGGCAAGTTATTTAACCTCTCTTTGCCTCACTTTCCCCATTGTAAATGGAGATAATAATAGTACCTGTGTATTAGTCTGTTCTCATGCTGCTAATAAAGACATTCCCAAGACTGAGAAATTTATAAAGGAAAGAGATTTAATGGACTCAGAGTTCCACATGGCCGGGGAGGCCTCACAATCATGGCGGAAGGCAAAGGAAGAGCAAAGTTACGTCTTACATGGTGGCAGGCAAGAAAGCTTGTGCAGGAGAACTCCCCCCTTTATCAAACCATCAGATCTTGTGAGACTTATTCAGTAGCACTAGAAGAGCATGGAAAAAACCCACCCCCTTGATTCAATTACTTCCCACCAAGTCCCTCCCATGACACGTGGGGATTATAGCTACAATTCAAGATGAGATTTGGGTGGGGCACAGCCAAACTATATCAACCTGTTTTCTAGGGTTGTTAGATTAAAGTGCTTAGACCAGTGTCTGGCACATAGTAAAGGCTGGTTACAGATTCTTATTCATCTTCAGTATTTTAGGTTTTAATGTCTTGACCATTTAAAGGTCAGGGTTTTGATGACTTCAGTGCTCTTTGACATGACAAAGAACGTGACGTGAATAGGGTGAATAGGAAGGGTCTCTGAAGAATCAGTTTGTTTCCAAGCCACCTAGTTCCAACTTACCTTACCTACCTCGCTGCTCCCAGTTCTCCCAAGTGTACCCATCCCCAGCCTGCCCCTCTCCTCCTGCCCTTCTTTCCAACCCCAGCCCCACATTCTTTCAGGATTGTGGCCAACTTCTACCTGCCCATTATAGACTTCCCTGATCTCACCAGGCTGCATTGCCTGCTCTTTGGGGTGCTCCTGAGAGGCACTTTACCCTCTCAAGACAATTTTTATATACCACTTAGTATTATAGTCAGTACTTTAGTACTTTTTAAAATCTAGCCTTACTGGATTATAAATTCCTTGAAGGCAAGGCTGTGTCTCAATCCTTTTGGTAATTCCCACTGTTCTGAGTACAATGACCTTCACATGGTCAGTCCTGAACTTGTTTCCTAAATGAATGTATACATTAAAAGCAAAAAACAAAAAAAAAATGTAAAAACAGTGAATTGGAGAGTGGGTTTTGGAATTGGACTGACTTTAATTCTGGCTCTGTCAATTTTTGCTGTAGAAACTTTGGAAGTAATTCAGTTTCTCATCTCCTCATCGGTAAAGTGAAGATAACCATATATATTAGTCCATCTTCACATGGCTATAAAGGACTGCCTGAGACTGGCTAATTTATAAAGAAAGAAGGTCTAATGGACTCACACTTCCACATGGCTGGAGAGGCCTCAGGAAGCTTACAATCATGGAGGAAGCTGAAGGGGAAGCAAGGACCTTCTTCACATGGCAGCAGGAGAGAGGGAGTGGGGAACTGCCAAACACTTTTAAACCATCAGATCTCATGAGAACTCACTCACTACCATGGAAACAGCATGGGAGAAACTGCCTACATGATCCAATCACCCCTCACCAGGCCCCTCCCTTGACATGTGGGGATTACAATTCTACATGAGATTTGACTGGAGACACAGAGCAAAACCATATCATAGGAGTACCTCAATTTTACAGTTACTGTAGGAATAAACGAGATGATGTGTATAAAGGATCTGAAAAAGCACCTGGCATTTAGTAAGAGTTCAATAACTATAAACCTTAGTTGATGCTGTTGTCTCATTACCTTCCATGTTATTATGATTAGTCTGGGGCAATTTTGTTTATAGGGAAACATCCCTCCACCTGCCAATGACCCCTAAGGAGAAAGATGTATTTAATGCTGAACGGACTTTAAGGGTAAAAATTATAATCCTGAGTTAGTAAAAATTATAAATATACTTAGCATATTCCGCTTAAGAATTCAAGGAGGTAAGTTTGGTATTTTAGAAACCAAACTTGTCCATCAAACAAACATTTTAAAATGTCAGACTTCAGAAAAATTCCCATCTATGAGTCATTTTGTCCCTAGCCAGATGATAATATGACCTATAGTTCACCTGTCTGAAGGTGTGGTAAAGGTCACCTGATGGTAAACACTATTTCCCTCCAGTACGGTGAGGAGAAAATGAGGCACAGAGAAACATTTGCCTCCAAAATAATAGAATTAGTAGCAAAGCCTATCCAAAAAAATCGTTCATTGTCAAAGTTGCATCCAAATACCAAATGCAGAAACAAATCTCATTCAGCTATTTAAGTATAACTTTTAGTAAAATGATATATCATTAAACTGAACTTTTAAAAATTCAAATCTATAACCAAGTATGATGATGTGACTCAAACATATAGCATTTTGGTCCACTTGCTTGTTGAAAGAAAGAACTTCACGTATTCTATTAACCAGAGCTCAGTCAGAAGCCAGAAACCACCAGTTATTTATTATTATTATTGTTACTATTATTTTGAGACGGAGTCCTTGCTCTGTCGCGCAGGCTGGAGTGCAGTGGCACAATCTCAGCTCACTGCAAGCTCCGCCTCCCAGGTTCACGCCATTTTCCTGCCTTAGCCTCCCAAGTAGCTGGGACTACAGGTGCCCGCCACCATGCCCGGCTAATTTTTTGTATTTTTAGTAGAGACGGGGTTTCACCATGTTAGCCAGGATGGTCTCAACCTCCTGACCTCGTGATCTGCCTGCCTCAGCCTCCCAAGGTGCTGGGATTACAGACGTGAGCCACCGCACCCGGCCACCACCAGTTATTTTAACAGAAAGAAGATAATAAAAATTGTTAACTAAGGTATGGAAAAAACAAAAGACAGAAAGAGTAGTTAGCAGGAAGCTAGCACGTGCAGGAAGCAGCTACGAACCCTAGGAGGAGCAGAGAGAAGAAATCAGATTTATGAAAACTTAGAAGCTCGGCATTGAGGCACCATGGACTGAAACTCATACCCCTCGGAAGGGGCAGCTGTTTGGCTGGCACTGGTTCCTCTGAGATTGGAAGATGAGCTCCATGGGCTCAAGAGGTCCCCCCAAGACCCTGAAAAAAAGATATCAACTGACTGCTGCTGACATCTCTAAAGGATGTGAGGAGGCTGATTCCATGAGTGCTAGAAAACTGCAACCTGGATTCAACTGCTACTACTGAATGGAACTGTTTTGAATGTGGGAGGAAGAAGCTTTGTGAGGGCTGCACGACAAGAACGCGAAACAAAAGGAAAGAAGGAAGACCCTTTGCCCTTGGCCTGCCCTACAATCTGCAGTCATGCAGTTGCAGAGGTAGATTAAGGAAGCAGGTGGCAAAGCACAACAGTGCTTTGCAGAGTCAAGCTTGTTGACATCACAAAGTAGTGAAGAAAAAAGTGAGCTGGAGGCTCAGAGACAGTAGCTTAACTGGCACAAGTGTCTAGAGGAGGGGAACTTTAAAATACTTTGTTTTGCTTTATTTTTATTTATACCCAATCTATTGATCTGTCTCTTACAGTTTACTTGGCTCCTATTTGCATATTTTCTATCATAATTGAGGTAAGAAAATTGTCTTACCAATCCAAACATATGTTTTTATTAGACGTTTAGGCTAAAATTACAGGTTTTTAAAAAGTGTAACACCAGATTTTCTTTTTCACCCTGAAGCCCTACAAAAGTATGATTTGTCCACTCTACTTATTTTCAGAAATGCTATTTATCTTTGAGAAAAGACTATATGAATCTGTAATTTTAAAAGTTGATTGAAAGATAATACTAAGAGCATAATGTACCCTATATCAGTAAATAATTATATTTAGTAACTTTAGTTATGGGAATTGCTCACGGAAACCACATATCACTGGGAAACGCTCAGTGCTTTTGTTATTATCTTTGTATTGTTACAAAGAATAAATTGTCCAATACTGGAAATCCCTAATACAATCTGTTAAAGCTTGTCCATTTTATTCAAAAGTAACATTGAGATTCAAGGGAGACGAAATCTAAGATATTTGCCCAAAGAATAGAACTTCTGTTCATTTAGCTCAATTCCCAAAGTATTCTTAGGATGCTATTGCATGTCTGTTACTGAACATAACTTTGAAGGTTAAGGCTACAACAAGGTCTCTGATTCAAGGAGCCGACAGTCTAATGGAAAAGATTTTCCTAACACATATAAAAAGGTTTTGAGTCTGAGATAAGTAGCTGATCACCAGAATCCCCTCTCCTCTTCCTCACTGCAGCGGGGAATTGGAAGCCCCATGTCACCACATTCTCAGCCTCCCTTGAAGCAGCCTGTGGCCCTGTGATAAACTTCTCCCAGTGGACAGTGAGAGGATCAATGTATCTGGGTCATACAACATCCCATGTATGCACCTCCACGTTCCTGCCCATCCCTCAGGGTAAAATGGCAGACAATGAATAGAGTGACATTGGAAGCCACCGGTCGAGGACAGAAGAGCAGACATCACCCTGAATTTATAAAGGACTGTCCTTTACCACTTTCCCCTGCCCACAACCTGGAACTTCTTCCCTGGACTAATTTGAGAAACAAACTTCTGTTCCATTTAACCTAATAGGTTTGGGCCTATTAGTTATAGGAGTTTTGTTAAAGTTGAAAACCAGTATATTGTTTAGGAGGATATAAAGTAGTTGGGTTAGAGTTCACAGAAAAGATAAAACCTAATTTGGGTCTTAATTAATAACAACCACAATTAATTTAGAGTCTGAATGTGCCAGGAACTACGCCAGGAAGTGACACAAACTTTCTCACTGCATTGTCATGACAGCTCTTTGCATTAAGTGTCATCAAACCCTACTTTGCAGATGAAGATCAACCTTCAGAGATGTTGGGTAATTTCCTCTAAGTTACACAGCTAATAAATGGTAGGCTCATAATCTGAACACAGGAATTTCTGCCTCCAAAGCTTGTGCACAGAGAACATTGCAGGCTGCCGGCGTGTTGTGTGAGGAACGGAGTGGAAGTATGTGTTATCATGGCAGGTGGGGGTTGGGAGTGGCAGTAGCTGTGGGACCTTTCCAGTGACAGTGTTATAAAAAAAGAGTTCCCTTTGCTGTCCCCTTATTCAACCCAGTCTTGACTTCTGAAATCTGCAACGCACTGCTCTTTTCTCCAGCCATGTGATAGCAATGAGAAAGGCTAGAATAAATTATCAACATATTTAGAGATTACAGGGAAACCAAAAGCCCAGGCTTTACCCACCATCAACGCCACCCCGGAGCAGGAGCCCAGCTTAACTGAGAGAGGACTGGACTAAATAGAGGTCAAAGGGCAATCAAATTGGTGACCCTGCCTACGTAAGAGAGCCTAGAGGAGAATTGGAAAGGTGAGGGGCAGGGTTCCTGGCCAAGAAACAGATAGAGAAGCCCAAATAAAGGCAAATACACATTATTCAAGATTCCCAACCATTTGCATAGGTAATCAAGAGTAAACTCTAAGGCATTTGGTTTTGTTTGGATGGCCCTAGAGGAATTCCAGGCAAACAAACAAATGTAAGTCTGGGGATCTCTAAATAAAACCACCTGCAAGAGCTACCAGGCCTTGGGAAACAAAGTAGAGTTTTGAATAGAGGAGATAGACATCGATGGGGTGGCGGGGAGAGGCATGTACATCATTTCCAATGTTATCTTGGAGCTGACATGTTTAAAGTGTTAGAACTAGTCCTTTTTTTCAATGGAGAACATTTTTAAGTCATTTATATCACAGACGGTTCAGCGGCTCTGATTGGCATGCGACAGCTAAATAGAGCCTTCTGTTCAGCCTGCTGTACTCCAAGACACTCCCATACTCTGTCCTCCTAAAGCCCATCCCAGAGGCCTGCAGTTCTCCATCACCAACAGCAACAGCCAGCACCCCGAAAGGTTAAGGCTACTCAAACCAAGAATGCCAGATGCTTTTACTGCAGAGGCATAACAACAAAAGAAACTGTGGATATTATGAGTGCTGTTTGCCAAAGATGCTTGCTGTCTGCCTTCCAGGCACAAGGTGGATTGCACCTCCTGGCCTCCGGGTGATTGAGTGTGGCCATGTAACTAATTCTGGCCAATGAATTAGGAGCAGAGTTGCAGTGCCACTTCCAGCCAGGAGCACTTAATTGCTAGGGCAAGACCGTCCAGAGTTATCTTTACTTCGGCCGCAGCAACTGGCAGCGTTTGAAACAACGACTACTCTTCGAGGGACATGTAGCTTGAGCAAGAAATAAACCATTATTATTTCAAGTCACTGGGATTTTGCAGTTGTTTGTAATGACCTTGCCTTTTGTGACAGATAACAACAATTAACTTTCATCCAGTGCTCTTTTCCAAGCACTTTATATACACCAATTTAATTCTATCAATAACCCTTTGAGATAGCTACTAGATGAAGACATTGAGGCAGAAAGGAGTTACGTAAATTGCCTAAGATGGCATAGCTAATACAGAAGGTAAAACTAGATTCAGGTGCAGGAAGCCTGTCTCCAGGGCCTGAGATTTAACACTGAGCTGTGCTGCCTCTTGAACGGTATCATGCATTTTAATATGATCACTGTGACAGGCTTTAATAAAATTGCTCATCATCAGAAACATACACATCGGAAACTAGTAAAAACATATCATCATATCAAAGTCACCATATGCTACCATCAAGTTTAACTTGTGTTTACAGTTAATTGCAACTTTTTTACAAGGAAGAAAAAAATGGCATTTGAAATAATTGCACCCCAGATGTCATTATTTGAGTCACTAAGTTGCATGAAAATTTTTAAAAAGTAATAGCTCACACATGAAATAAATAATGCTTAATCCTATAAGCTGTATTTTCTGCAAGATCTGGGTCCACACTCTTGAAACTGCTCTCCCTGGTTTAGAATTATACCTAAACAAATAAGCAAACAAAAACAGGAACTGGAAACATTATCTATTTAGCATGTTTCATTGTAGATTAAACAGATTTTATTCCCTGTTTCCCGGTAATTATATATAATTAAAAAGCACAGAGGAATGTGCGTAAAAGCACAATGAAGTAATAATCATGTGAACGGTGTCTTATTTTAACTCACCGCTGAGGGGAAGTTGCTTTTATTCAGATTAATTTGTGAAAGGGCTGATGAGAACAAGACAGAGTGAGACAGAAGGGAATGTGTTCTTTCAAATTGCTCTGCTCAGAAAACACGGTTAATGAAATACATCTAATTGCACAAAGGCTTCAGAAGGCATTATTACTGAGTACACCTTAAAGGTTATGCTCTTATGTAACAGCTTTTTCTTTAGGGGAAAAACTCTCCTATTTTTCAGAACCTGTGCTGGAATCGGATGGACTCAGCTCAGTGTTCTATAGCAAGTCCTAGCTTAGTAGCGATAATACTCTGGGGCTGAGTTCAGACTCTTCGTGTAGGCATCAGCTTCAGTACCATGCTGCACCTCATATGTATGGATTCCCCAGAACAAAGACAAGTATGGAAATGTTGACTCTGCCAATTAGGTCATTTATTTATTTAAAAGCAATGTAGGGGACATCTACTGCACATACGGTGTTGAGCTGGATGCTAGGGTCATGCACATTATAAGCACATTAACACCCACTGAAAGCTTACTCCACATTAGGCACAGTGCTAAGCACTTGTATTATATCAGTGAATCCTGACAACAACTCTAAGAGGTCGGTGCCATTATTATCAGTATTTTTGGATCAAGCAGGAAATTAAAGCTTGTGCTAACACATCTAGAATGTATATAGTGATTTAAGTGTTCAAAAAGAAAATAAAGCATGGGAGGAGAGTAGGAAGTGCTGGGATGATTATGGCCATTTCAAATAGTGTAGCTAGGGAAGGCCTCACTAAAAAGTAATGTGAATAAAGACCTAAAAGAATTGAGGAGAAAGCCTCAGAGATCTCTGAAGGAACGGCATTGCAGGCAGAGACAAGAATGCATAAATTCAAAGGCCTTGAGGTGGGAAAAGGTGAAAGGCACAGTAAGGAGGTCTTGCAGCTGGAGCGGAGAAGTCAAGTCATAGGGAATCCATGAAAGCAGAAGGAGTGGGGCCATGCAGATTGTTGAAGGACTATTGCTTTTACTCTAAGTGATAGGGGAGGTCCTCAGAGCATTTTCAGCAGAGGAGGATCATGATCTGAGGACAGCAGAATCACCCTGGCTGCTGTGTTGAGAATACAGTCATCCCTCAGTATCTGTGGAGGACTGGTTCTGGGATCCCCCTCAGATAACAAAATCCATGGATGCTCAACCCTTTATATAAAATGCATAGCATCTGCAGGTAACCTATACACATCCTCCTTTATACCTTACATCATCTCTAGATTACTTATAATACCTAATACAATGTAAATGCTGTGTAAATAATAGTTACATTTTATTGTTTAGAGTATGAGGACCATGAAATGAAATCTGCACATGTTCAGTACTGGTGCAACTATCCATTTTCTCCCCAATATTTTCTATCTGGCAGTTGGTTGAATCTGCCCATGCAGGGAAGATGGGCCGACTGTAGACTGAAGGGCAGCAAACGAAAAGCAGGGAGACTAGTTAGGAAGCCATTGCCATCAACCAGGCAAAAGCGATACAGGTCTGTCCCAGGCTGGCAGCAGTGGCCGTATAAAGGAAAGGCTAGGTCCTGGATACATCTAATCTTAAAGGTGGAAATGGCAGGATTTGTCACAGATCATATGTGGAGGGTCAGAACAAGACTGGGGTCAACGACGGCCCCAGGCCTTTGGTCTGGCAACTAGAAGCATGGAGTAGTCTTACTGACATGGAGAGGACAAAGCACAGCAACCTTGGAAGCCCACGTTGAGGCATTTAAGTTTTAAATACCCATTAGACAACCAAAGGGAAATGTCAGAGATGAACAGTCCTGAGATAAAGAGACAGAGCAGAGCTAGAAATAACATTTGAGTGTCGTTTGCGTAGAGATGGCATTTAAATCTGAGGAAATGAAAGAGACCACCAGGGAGCTGAGTGTAGAGAAGAGAAGATGCCCAAAGGCTGAATCTTAGGTCACAGCAACGTTTCAAGATTGGAAGATGAAGAGGAACCAGCAAAGAGGATGAGGGAGCAGCTACAGAGACAAAAAGAAAACTGCAAGAGTCCAGACCACTGACCTGGGAGCCGACTAGCCTGGAGAAAAATAACATTATTCCAGCTCTGCTACTTCAGTGGTGCTTTGAAATAAAATGAGAAGACAAATGTGAAATCCTTTGATAAAGTTAAAAATCATTCTATGTCTCCAAGATTCTCAAGAACTTCCCAAGTGTGTATGCAAACTAAGTATATTGATTTTTTTTAAAAATAAATGTATACACATTTATTATATTGATTTAAAATGTATGAGTTTAAACAAATTGATCAAACCAAAATATATGAAGTAGAGGTCTACAAATAATAACACATATCAAAATACTGAAGTTATAAAGCCCACCAAGTTTCTTAAACACTGTTGAGTTTCCCTGCATTCTCCAGCCATTTGATTAATCTTTCGGTGCCTGTGGCAACTTAAAAAGAAAAATATTTGCCTTTCATGGTCAGTATCATCCCAGGATTTAACCTACTGTCTGTCTACAAGCTCTGGAGAATTAGAAACCAAGAATGAGACTGCATACCCATTACCCCTTACGACCGTGATGTCTTGAATCTAGTGACGCTTAACCTTGCATGACATCTTTCATATATTTAAGACTTCTATTTTTAGAATCATGATATTTATGTCTATTGAACTTAGAACTTATTCTAAGAGTTCTTAGGTAATGATGATGACAGACATTCATTCACTTATTCCACAAAAATACTAGAGAGGCAACCTAAGGCAGTCGTTCAGAGAATGGACTCTAGAGTCAATTAACAGTTTCTCCATCTATAAAATAGAGACAAACATAGGACTTACCTCCTAGGCTTGTTGCAAGGATTAAATGAATTAATATTCATAAAGCTTTCAGGATGGTGTCTGGCAACATGGTTAGTGCTCTAGGAGGGCTCACTACATAAGAGGAGATATTTAGTGGATGCCCACTTTGTACTTGATACTGTCCTAAGCACTGAAGATACTGTGGAAAACAAGACCCATACATGTGAAGGTGGGGACAGAAAATAGACAAGGAAATAAATGATATAATCCTAGAGTATTAAACAAAGTATTAAACAAAGACATGCAACAGAGAGTGATTAGGAGCAGAGAGAGTTGGGGAAAAGCCTTTCTCTGAGAAGAGGCAATTTGAACACTGGGCCCAGAGCACCCAAAAGGCACCAGGCATGTGAAGACTCAGAGTTAGAGGATTCCCAGCAGAGAAAACCACAAAAGCAAAGAGATACAGCCATGAAGCCAAAATAGCCCACTTGATCTCAGAAAATAAACCATCCAATTTAATGTGGGGAAGGCATATGAGTCAGACAGGCAGAGCCAAATTAAGCCATTCAGGAATTAGGCAAGGAACATACATCCAGGCGGGACCTCTTCGTGCGTGATGCCACAATGCAACGATACATTTAAATTCCAATGGAATTAATCTGCAAATTTTAATGACAGGATTCAGGAGTAGGCCTCTTCTTTCACTGACTTACCCGTCTCCTCATTAATACTTCATATAATCTTCTTTATACTGTCTTGGAAGCAAGCAAGACAACGGACAGGGAATATTTCCCCCATATGAAATGTTTTTGCTACACTATTTCGTCATACCAGGTGTCAACCACCTGGCCTACTGCCAAATCTACTGTGCTAACTTGAAGGGTCTGTCCTCATCAGGTTGTTTTCATAAACAAATAAATACATCATAAACGACAAATGCTAGGTTTTCTCTAAAGGAAAAAAAAATCATTTATCTCTAACCCGGGTCCCAGTCAGTATTTTGCCCACTTATTTTGTCTTATTTTGCCCACTTAGACCTGCTGCTTCAAGTCCTTTCTGCCATTGCTGAAGAAATGACATGAATTCAGACAAAGGAATTACCTGGTCCAATTTTGTCTATCTGAGACAGTCCTCAAATGCTAAGTTAACAGCCACCTAGGATCACACAGCTAAGGAAGGCTTCCCGCCGCTGCCTCCCCTGCCTTTCCTGCTGAGCCTGATGGATGAGCTTGTGTCTTTCTGGCATCCCAAGCCCTTCACTTTGTTTCACTTTTGACAGCTATGGACCTTGCGGAGAAGCCAGCCAGGTTTGGAAACCAGTTTGGTCCTGACAGACCTGCACAGCGGGAACTCACCTACATACGCAGTGATCTGGGGCAGTGCCTGCCTGGGCACTAGAAAGTCAGACCAGGTTCCCAGAGAGCCCTAAGGGCAACCAGTCTAAACAGATATATCAGTCTGCTCACTAAAGAATAAAGCTGGCTCTCCCAATATAATTACAGGCTGGCTGATTTATTATTCCAATCTTTAGTGCATGGCAAGGTTAGTGTTATTTGTGCCAGTTTATGATATTGGGCCAAAACATGAAATATCAAGTTAATATGATTGATTCCAAGAATGGATTTGCACGAAGATAGCTCCTGCTTATGCCAATGTGTGTGCAGGGATTACACCACGTGGCAAAGCCCTTTTGAGAAGGAAATGACAATTCTTCATATATTCAGAATGATTTAATAGCTGGCAAGCTACTGCCAATCACCTGGGCTACTGCCAAATCTACTGAAATATCTTAAAGGGTCCATCCTCATTAGGTTATTTTCATAAGCAAATAAATACACCATAAATGACAAATGCTAGGCTTTCTCTAAAGGGAAAAAACCAATCATTTATCTCTAACCCTGGTCTCAGTCAGTATAAACATGCTAAACCCCACATGGGAGAAGAACACTTTTTAAAAAGTTGTGGAAGGCCATATGAGATCATGGTCCAAGGACACTGGCTTTGGAATGGCAGAGACCAGGATTAGAATCACAGCTCCTTCACCTGACTGCTCCATGTTCTTCATCACGTTTCATAACCTCTGCAAACCTTGGTTACCTCATCTGAGAAATGGGAATGATAATGTTGTTACAGGGAGTAAGTGGCTCCAGCTCAGTTACCTGGTACAAGTGAGGCATTCAATAAATCAATGTTTCTCAAAATGACAGGGGTGTGATGATAAGTCTTCTAGATTTGGAAGTTCTCTATAGAACATTTTTACATTTATGTTTACCTTTCAATCAATTTAAAAATTAATATAGCCATATTCTGGATCAGCTGAAAGATCCATTTGGATTGTTTGGGAACTCACTTCATAATCTGTGTTTATGATTACATTGGTACCAGATGGTACTACTTGAAGTGTCATGAGCTAGAGAAAATAGAAGGAAATCAGAGTTGATATAAAGGAAGTGTTTATGCCAAGTGAAAGCCCAGGATGCCTTCAGGTTGTGCACATAAATGTTCTAAGAGTTTAGAACAGAGAAAAGTGGTATAGGAACTGAGTGAGCTCACAGCACTGGTCCTACTGGCACCAAGAAGGCAACATATCTGCACCATAGCAATGAGCAACAGTTAAATTCACTAAACAATGCTTGTCACATTTCATCAATATATAATTGTGAATTTTATAGGTTTTGTTGTCTTTTTTTTTTTTTTTTTGAGACGGAGTCTCGCTGTTGCCAGGCTGGAGTGCAGTGGCACAATCTCGGCGCACTGCAACCTTCACCTCCTGGGTTCAAGTGATTCTCCTGCCTCAGCCTCCCGAGTAGCTGGGACTACAGGCACACACCACCACACCCAGCTAATTTTTGTATTTTTAGTAGAGATGGGGTTTCACCATGTTGGCCAGGATCATCTTGATCTCTTGACCTCGTGATCCGCCCACCTTGGCCTCCCTGTTGTCTTATTTTTAACATATAAAATTGTTTTGATGTTGTGGTTTGCAAGTAATAAAGCATTTGTTTTTAGGCCTTATAAAAAAGGAGAGACAGATGTAGATATATAACATATAGATGTACATATTTATGTTATAAAGTACTTGTTTTAGTTCCTGCATATTTAAGTAAAGACAAAAACTATTTTTAATGGTAGATGTTCATGCAAATTTTTTTCTATAGAATGAGTTCATAGATTATTCAATTTTCAGAAACCCAGCAATAACTGGTCACTGTTAGTGTAATTATTATGAAGGAAAGGATATTCCTTAAGGAATAAATGGTCATATTATTTTGAGTGTAAAAGCAGGCTATAATATTTGCATATACATTATAATTAACATTGTGTTGAAAAATTATGTCCAGAAAAAATGACAACAATATAAAGGAATATACTGAATAATAGTTGTTACACATGGGTGATAAAACTGAGTGGTTTTTTTTTCTATTTTAACTTGGCTTTAACAGACACAAATTTTATAATTCTAAAACACATGTCTAGGGTGTAAGCACAGTGAGAGTGTAACTTGCAACTGAACCAAGCCGATTCCAGACCCGCAACTGCTGGGCTGGGGAAGCCCTGACATCCCAGCACCCACATCTCCACAGCCTCAGTCCCTGGTTTTAAGAGGCTCCTACTCTGAACACTTCAGATCCCAAAATACTCCCCTGGTACCTCCAACAGATGTGATTTATAAGGCAAGTTTCTGTCTTAAAACACTTTTCCGGGAACCCTGATTCTTGTTGGTACTGGGGAGTTCCAGGAACACTCTGTGCGGCAGTGAAGGTGGTCACCTCTGTGGTCTTCCCCCTTGGCAGTTCTCCACGGCCACCCTTGGCAAACGGTGCAATGGGGCTCTGTTGGTTTTCTTGTCTCTCTAGCACAGCACCTTTTTTGGCCGCCTCTGCCTTCTTTCTGGCATTCTTCCCCAAGCCTTAGTCATGGCACCACGCCCGTGCCAGACCTTCTGTGGCTGGGCTTCCGATGTTGTCTGCCACCCCTCAATACTTTCCTTGGATGACGTGATGGGAAACACCTACCTGTGCCAGCTGCACTCTTTAAGTGACTAAGGCTAATCTGGTTGCACAAGACATATTACACACACACACATATTTTACATTACATACACACACAGGCACACACAGTTTAGTACTCAGCCTACCCTAAACCATATAAATCTGTATCTTTGGAGGTGAGCCCTGGCACTGGCATTTTTAAAAGTTCCCCAGGTGATTCTAATGTACAGCCAAGCCTGCGAACTGTCAGGTCAATCGCAGCATCCTGGAGGCCTGAGAACGCACACTCTGAAACCAACAACCTGGAATTAAATCCTGGCTCTACCACAAACCTGCTAGCTGCATAACCTTGGGCAGTTTAATTCACCCTGTTCCCTCTGTTTCCTTATTTGTAAAGCAGAGAGGATGCTGATAACAATATCTACCCATAGTGTTGATGTGAGGATTAGATAAGACAATACATATTTAGAAGAGCCTAGCGTAGTGGGGCACGGTGGCTCACGCCTGTAATCCCAGCACTTTGGGAGGCCAAGGCAGGCAGATTGCTTGAGGTCAGGAGTTCGAGACCAGCCTGACCAACATGGTGAAACCCCATCTCTACTAAAAATACAAAAATTAGCCAGGTATGGTGGAATGTGCCTGTAATCCCAGTTACTCGGGAGGCTGAGGCAGGGGAATTGCTTGAACTCTGGAGGCGGAGGTTGTAGCGAGCCGAGATCGCACCACTGCACTCCAGTCTGGGTGACAGAGTGAGACTCTGTCTCAAAAATTAAAAAAAAAAATTAAAAAAAATAAAGAATAGCCTAGCACAGAGCTCCATACAGACTGGTTCCTCTCTCTTATTGGTAATTATTTTTACTCAGCATCATATAGTCACCTGGTTCAGAAAGAACACCAGGGTGTCAGCTTCAGGAATATAGAACAGGAGATTTCCTCTCAGGGCAGACTTTGTAAAGGTCTTGTTTCCCCTGAAACAAGATCCTATGAAAGATGTCCTGTCCTAAATGTGACCATTGCTGCTCCCCAGTCCCTACCAGGTGCTGCAGCTGAGGACACCTGGGGAGTGTCAGCTGCATCATCATCAGTGTGTGCATTTCAGCAACACTTGCCTGGATCTCATCTAAGAGATCCCAGAAGCTTTAACATGTGACTCTGACAGAAGCTTTGAATGTAATTACCAAAATCCGTTTCTGCAGCTTGCTCACAGGTGGGCCTGGTTGTTGCAGGCCCACGGCAGCTGTTTGAAGCCTTTGGCACCCTCTCCCTGTCTCCAAGGGAGCTGTGGGACCCAGGGGGTTTGCTCATACCTGGACCAGCTTTTTCCTTCCCTCCAGTTTACTAACCCTTGCTGTAGAATAAACGCCCTCCCTCGCTCAATGTGCTGCACACCTGTTAGTGTTTGTTTTTCACTGACAGTGTTGATTTAGCACTGGACCCAGCAGAGGATGTGGTTACAAGGCTATGATAAGGGCTCAGAGCTGCTCTGTGGACAAGAGGAAAATGCCAAGTTGGGTAATGAAAACTGAACCGCCCTGTGCTCTGACTTAAAAATATCTTTACCAAAATTATGAAAGCACCACAAAAACAAAACAGAAAATAAACTGTCTCTCTCTTACCCACACTCAACCATCCCAGAAAGTAGTGTGGCATGTTGGAATTGGTACTAAACTCAGGCGCAAGAGTCCTATTGATACTTTCAGCTCTTTCAATGCCTCAGCTTCCTCCTATGTTCTGTGGATACTTCCAGCTCTCTCTGCACCATGAAGGGAAGGGTTTGAATGCGCTGAACTTTATGGTCCTTTCTGGTACTCCACCCCCTTGCCCATCACACAGGCCAATGTGCCATCTCTCTGATGCACAATGCGTTCAATTACTGAGCACAAACCATGCAGCAGGCGTCATGGGAATTTCTGGGAGAGAAGGAAGATCAAGCAGACACGGTCCCTGGAAGCAAGTGTGTAAACAAATAAGCACAACCAAGGGATTCATAAACACATGCTGGCAGAACGTATGTATAGGGGTGGCTGGTTTTCACAAATCAGGATCAGGAATTTTTTATAAAGAAGGTGATTCTTAAGTTGAGTGTCGCGTAATGAATAAGTACTTGCCGAGGCAGGGTGGGGTGGAAAGGGCGGTGTTAAAGGCAAAAGAAAGGTTCAACAAAGGCTGAGTTGCAACACAGCTTGGTGGGCTGGAGAATTGCAGGACTCTCTGAAGAGTCAGGAGCCTAGACTGTGAGGTGTGTGTGTGTGTGTGTGTGTGTGAGAGAGAGAGAGAGGGAGACAGAGAGGAGGAGAGGAGGAGGAAGAAATAAAGAAAAAGAGAGAGAAATGCTGCTGGATGCCAGAAGAGATGAGAAATAGCAGGAACCAGATAAAAAATGTATGATAAAAAATGAGTTTAGAGTTTAGCCTACAAACATAGTGAATCTAATGACAGTTTTAAGCAGTTCTAAGAACAACACTATCATATTTAGGTCCCATGGAAACTTCATGCAAAATAGTTATATATGGGAATGATTAAGAGATTAGACTAGGTTCTTGTCTCATTTGTCACTTTTTTTTTTTACACTGTTAGATAACAGATGTACAAGCAGTGGTATAATCCTATTTCCTTGCTTATTTCCTAAGCGACAGTACTTGAAGCTTCAGGACATAAGTTTACAAGTTGTTGGCTTTAATCTTCAGGCTTCTTTTTTATGCTTTTTCCATTTAGACAATGCAAATTAAGAAACTTCCAAAAAGCTTTCCAAGATTAATTCCATTGTATTCTTATCACTCCATTATCCTCCTTTCTCCAACTAGTAGGGATTTTTCTTCTGCCTTTTCTTTTCTTGCCTTGATTTTTATCTCACACATAGATATAAAATTATCATGGAGATTTTATAACTCTATAATTTCAGGATAGTAAAGGCCACTAATATCTAAATGATTCAAAATAATATTCCCACACACTTAGCACATGCCTGGCATAGAGCAGATGCACAATTAGAAGAAAGCACATAGGCAGTAGGGTCAGAACATACAGGGGTTTCACTCTGGCCAGGTCATTTCATCATTAATGGTTCCCAGCAAGTCATCTTACTCTGAGCCTCAATATCTTCATCTGTAAAATGGAGCTAATAATATTGTTAAAGTATATATATAAATGCAAAATCCTGATCCTCCTATAGATATAAAATGAGCACATGCTAAAGATATTGTTTAACAGGCAAATGTTAAATTTGGTTCAAAGAAGGAGTAAAAAGAAACACAAATGTATATAAAGGAATGTTGAAATGAGTTTACAAATAGGCAGAAACTGGCTTTTTCTATTGGGAGGGTTAAGGGGTGGAGAATTAAATTTAATTCCATTTGGATACTATATATTTATGTATCTTACAGACAAGAATCATTTTCATGTAGGTTATCTATAACCATTAAAGGTAATGAAAGGCACCAAGTACCCCGTAGAATCAGAATGAGATAAACGGGAAAGGTGAGTGCTAAACAATGCATGGTTTTTCATGGAAGCCAAGCTGTTTTCTACCATGCCTAGTTGGCATCCTAGGTTGCTGGGAGGATTTAAGCTCACATACGTGCAGCACCTTCATAGTCTGTAGAATGTACCAGTTGCCCAGCAAGTAATAACTGGCTTTGTTACTATTAATAGAAGCTATGGATGAAAATTACTTCTTGGGTAAGGTTTTTACTCATCCAACCAGAACGTGTATTCTTTTATTGCTATCATCTAATAGTGTGCAGTAGACTGTCCAGCACTGCTTGATACTCAGCATTAAATGACAAATTTATATTAAGGAAAAATTCTGATGAAATGAGAGATGGCTTTTTAAAACAATTAATGATTAACCTTCTGAGTTAGAAGAGATGGCAAGGGCAACTAAATGGCTGCTGCCATCACACTCTCTTTCTGAAAGTCAGTGGGCCTTGGGTCCTATTACTGGAAAATGATGGTGGTTGAACACAATGCTGCTACTTCCCCTTCCCATGAGAGACCAGTGGGAGTTCAGCTTAAAATGAGCATTTGCTTTACTCTGCTTTTAAGTCCTTATTCAAACTCAACTCTCACTGTTACCAGTCAGATTTGCCCACTCTGCCTTCTATGACAACCCAGCAGCATTTTCTTCGAGGAACCAAGATCAGTTTATGATGTCACCATTGTTGCCAGCAGTTTGATTCTGGATGCAGACTAAGACAAAGAAACTTAAGTTTTTTGAACTCACCTCATCTCAAGTGATAAGGAAGCAAATACAGAAGGAGAACTTAGGAGAGTGAGCAAGTGTCTCTCTCTCTCTCGTGTGTGTGTGTGTGTGTGGTGTGTGCCCATGATTAAATAGCAATATGCAAAACAGCTACCCAAAATTTAAAATGATGTTCCTCGCATAAAGCTGAAATAATTTTTCTGGTGGGAAAAGGCACATTGGGATGAGATAGGAACAAAAAGTTGGGTATACATTGGAACTGCTTCCCATTTTAGTGGTTTGGACACAAAAGTGGTCCTACTTGCCTGTTCTTTCCTTTTTTCTTTTTGAAAGCCTTTAATTTTAGAATTGTAACAAAAAAAACATCCAATTTTACTCAATAGTAGACTTGGCTTCTAATAACTTCAAAAGCTAGGGAAAGATAGAAAAAGTGCTTTTGATTTTCTAAGCTGGACCGAGTTTCTGGAGCCCCAACCTTCCCGTACCCCTTTGGGCATCCTACTTGGTACTTGGGAAAATGCTGACCTAGAGACAGACTTAACTTATTCCACCCTAACTCCCATAGTTGCTGTTAACTTTTTTATGCATTGAAAGAGCTCTTTTGACTGGAGAGAAAAATGCTGTGAGAACAAGTATGGGTTGAGGTGGTGGCAAAGGAGTATCTTTGATCAGAAAGCAAACCTCAACTGTGGGTAAAGGCAGGACTAGCCTTTTCATTTAAGGGATTTCTACAATTATGTTATAAGTTCCTGAGAAAGACCCATTCTGCCAAAAATAACTCTGCTTTGCCAGAGGATCCCAGAAATTCCACAATTTTTAGTTCAGTGACTCAAGCACCTGTTAATTTGCAAGGGCGCATGTATTCAATCCTTCCTCAAAGACAGATATGATCATCTAACCTAGTGATTCTTAACCCTTCTGGATTATGTATGCCTTTGAGAACTTGAAGAATTCCATACCCCAGAAAAATGCACACATGCACATTATGAGTTGAATTTTTCTCCCATTGCAAACAACAGAAGCTAACTCTGACTAATTTAAGCAAACGGGGGATTTAATGGAAGAAAATTGAGTGGGAGAGGAAATGGAGCTACTTTGGGCACTAGATAGCAGGAACTAGTTCCTAGTGGGCACAATTTCTTTGTGTGCTGTCAGTGAAATGAATCTGACCAAGGTATGTTTTCCTCTGGCTATTAGACCATCAAGATTTCCCCAGAGGAACTCTGGCTCAGCTTAGACCCCCAGCCCCTCCGTGGCTAAGGATGTAAGGCTTGTTGGCTGACATGCCACCAAGATAGAATAAGATATGGAGAGGAGCCAGCCCTTAAAGGAGAAATCAGGGTCCTGGCACTACCAGGAGAGAAGGAAATGATGCCGGGCAGGCAAAAACAATAAATGCCCAATAAACACACTCGCTCACTCAGAATTCTGCGTATTAGGTAAGCAGGGGAATCAGAAACCCCAGCTCTAAAAACTGGGGTGAAAAAGCCACTGATTAGCTACACCCTATGATCAATATTTAAATGCTCTATACAACATACCCTGTTTCTTGAGAGTATGCTTGTTATTAGAAAATCTGGAGTTAAAGAGGAATTGGGGAACCTGATAAAAAAAAATGAGGATGAAGATACCAAAAAGTGACAGGAAGCTAATAAAGAAGCTAGGGACAGTAAAACCATGGTTTTCCCATGCCTGACCCTAGATTAATGAAGCTCTATGGAAAGATATATCTACTCCTATCCATGTCAGAGGCTCTGATACCAGTTATCTGCTGGACATGCTTGGGGCTCACTGGCATTCCAATCCTAAAGAAGATGATTAAGAGAGACCTACTGTGTGTGGAATAATCCCCCAGATTGAGTGATGCTACAGGACCATGCCCCTGGGCTTGACCTCTGATTTCCCTGGTGTGAGTGCAGCACCCAGAGAAACCCATGATGTTGGGGGAGAGAGAGTCTCTTCCCCATCTCAGCAAGATGTCACATGGATCTAGATCTGAAGTGGCCTGGGAGGTATGCTCCAAGGACCAATGAACACACTGTGTTCAGTAACTGTGCTGTCAGTGAAATGAATCTAACCAAGCCATGTTTTCCTCTGGCTGTTAGACCATCAAGATTTCCCCAGAGGAACTCTGTTTGGCTCAGCTTAGACCCCCAGCCCCTCCTTGGCTAAGGAGGTAAGGCTTGTTGGCTGACATGCTACCAAGATAGACTTCTGATTTCCCTGGTGTGAGTGCAGCACCCAGAGACACCCATGATGGTGGGTTTCCTCTACTACTAATTGGAGCACATGGCTAGGGAGAGAAATTAGCTTTTATTGGATGACTTACCCATTTCAGACCTTTACAACTCAGTTCCTCAACAGGTGGTGCAGATACCTTGTGAGGCCCACTGTGATTTTCTCCTTGCCTGCTTCTCCAGATGCATCTCAAGTGCCTCTCACTCTCACACACTCATATGCAGCCACATTGCCTCCTTTAAAACTCCTTGTCCTACTAGAAACCTCAGGGTTTTATCACATATTGTTTTCTTTGTCTGATGTGCCCTTCCCCAACTCTAGCTAACACCAACTTATTTTTCTTATTTATGGAAGGGTGGAGGCTCCATCTGTCTCATTTACTTTTGTAACCTGAGTCCCAGGCCCATGTTAGGTAATCATTATATGTATGTTGAATGAATGTTGTTCAGCATTGTACAGAAGGAGAGGCGCTCTCAAGGATAAATAGTAGAAAAGAAGTGAGTTAAGTTAGTAAATTTAGAGATTGATGAGCATGCTGATGTGTGTAGAGATGGGAACAGATATAAAACATAAGACGCTGACAGAATTGTAGAATAGTCCATTCTTTCAACCTCAGGAATGAAGGCAAGAGAGCCAAGAAAGTACATGGAATACGGCCAAAGATAGTTAAGGTTTTAGATAAAGCTGAAAGCTCGTGTATCACTTTTGGTTGCCTTGGCAACAGAACCTTCATCTCATGATAATGATATTATAATATGACGAGGCAAATACAAATAAATTAACACCTTATCAAAAATGGAGCCACAAATGGTCTAGTTAACTTCACCTTTGAGGATTATGTAAGGTGGAATCTTAGAAGGGGTTCTATGCTGCAAAGAATGCACCCTAGGACTTGAGTTATGTATAAAAGGGTTAAACCAGGCCATGGAATTTGACAAACCAAATCTAAAATGCATATGTGGAAACACATAAGGCCATGATCAACTATGATGGTTTTGAATAACAGAATAAGTTATGGGACTTGCCCTATATTTCAGTCATCTTTTAACATCATTATTCTGTGGAACAAACAACAACAAAGCCCCAGTAGCATAGCACAATAAGCATTTATTTTGGCTTATTTTTTCTTTTTCTTTCTTTTTAGATGGAGTCTCGCTCTGTTGCCAGGCTTGAGTACAGTGACATGATCTCGGCTCATTGCAACCTCCACCTCCCAAGTTCAAGCGATTCTCCTGCCTCAGCCTCCTGAGTAGCTGGGACTACAGGCACACACCACTACGCCCAGCTAATTTTTGTATTTTTAGTGGAGATGGGGTTTCACCATGTTGGCCAGGATCATCTCAATCTCTTGACCTCGTGATCTGCCCACCTTGGCCTCCCAAAGTGCTGGGATTACAGGCATGAGCCACTGTGCCTGGCCATGAGTATAAGGTTGGTATTGCAGTTATGGTGTTCTGAATCAAGTGTGGCTATTTTGACTCTGGTCACTCACATGAGCACTGGTAGGTTGGGTGGGCACTGGCCAGTCTAGGATGGTCTTAGCATGGATGGGCTCCACCCTGCTTCATGTATTCTTTCAGCACACTTCAGCATACTAACCTGGGCTTATTCTCATAGTGGAGGCAGAGTTCCAAAAGAGGTGGGAACATGTAGGGCCTCGAGGTCTATGTCTGGAACAGGCACAGTCATTTCCATCACATTCTTTGTAGCAAATTCAGTCCTGATTCAAAGGATGGAGAAAGAGACTCAACTTCTTCATGGTATGAGCTGTAAAGTTATATTGCTAAGGGCATAGATCCAAGTGGGCCATTAATTTTATCTGTCAGTGCAATTAACCAACCATACCAGAAATCAACTTATTATAAAGCTATAGTAACTAATTCAGTATGATATTGGTGTAGAAATAGATAAGCAGAATAAGGATATGGTATTATGACCCAAAAGAGACTCGTATGATAATAAAATATCATAATGACAAAGAGAATGTTGCAAAGTCTCTGTGGGGAAAATGGTAGACTATTTAACAAATAGTTCTATAACAAGAGGCTCTCCATATTGGAGGAGTGGTGGGGGAAATGGTTCCTTCCCTCATATCATGCACAAAAATTAATCTCAAGTTTATAAGATCTAAATGTAAAAGGCAAAACTTTAAAACTTTTAGAAGACAATATACTAGAGTACTTCTACAGCTTGACTGTGGGGAAAGATTTCTTAAACAAGATACAGAAGGTATAAACTATAAATAAAACATAGATAAATTGAATTAATTGTAATTTAAAACTTTTATGCAAAAAATTTCCAAAAAGTGAAAAGAGAGCTCCAGTCTTCAGGAAGATATTTATAAAGCAAGTAATTGAGAAAAAGGTAGTATTGAGAACTAACAAAGAACTTTCAAAAGTTAATGAGAAAAAGATAAGTTACCAGAAAAAGTAAACAAAAATAAATGTGCAAAGGAAGAGGAAGTACACAGAAGAGGAAACCTAAATGGCCAAGAAGCACATAATATAATAATCAATCTCATTAGTTAGTTATTGGGCAAATGCAAATTAAAACCATAATAGGCCCGGCATGGTGGCTCAGGCCTGTAATCACAGCACGTTGGGAGGCCGAGGCGGGTGGATCACTTGAGGTCAGGAGTTCCAGACCAGCCTAGCTAACATGGTGAAACCCCTGTCTCTACTAAAAATACAAAAATTAGCCAGGCATGGTGGTAGTCACCTGTAATCCCAGCTACTCCAAAGGCTGAGGCAGGACAATCGCTTGAACCCAGGAGGCGGAGGCTGCAGTGAGCCAAGATCACACCACTGCACTCCAGCCTGGGCAACAGAGTGAGACCCCGTCTTGAAAAAAAAAAAAAAACCATAATAAAATATAATTTCACATCTTTTAATTTGCCAAGGATTATGCAGGTTGACAATATCAAGAGTTAATGTGGAGCCACTGGAACTCTCATACACAGTGGGTAGGAACTGAAATTAGCATAACTACTTTGGAGAACAATTTGGTAATATCTAGGAATCTAGGGAAGTTGAATATGCACATACCCTATAACCCAGCCATTCCATGTCTCTATCTTAGAGGAAGTGTTACATATTTTTCTCAATTCATGTATGAGAATATATATTGCAGTGTTATTTGTAATAGAAAAATGGTAAACATTCTAAATGTCTATACATAGTATGGATAAATAATATTGGCATAGTCATACAGGGGAATATTACACTACAGTAAAAATGAATGAACTAGGGCTAATATAGCCACACATGAAAAACACAAGTATAATGTTGGATAAAAAGCAAGTTACAGAAGGCATATGCAATATGATAACAGTTTAAGACCCTATTAAACCACACTATACTGCTTAAGAATACACACATATAATAAAAGCATAAAGACATACATAAGATGATAAAGTAAAAATTCAGGATAATACTGCAAATCACCTCTAGGGAGGAGGTCAGTTTATAAAGAAGAGAAGGTAATTGGGAAAGGTTCACAGGAGGCCTCATCTGTATCCATAATGTTATATTTCTTAAGCTGGGTGATATAACATAAGTGCCTTTCTGATATTAGTCTCCATATGCTATTTGCATGTCTGATGGTTAATTTTTAAAAATAAGTGAATATTTAAGAGTCTTGCTTTGAAAAAGAAAGAAACAATGGGGCTGAAAGAAGAACCTAAATAACGTTAGAATGTTAACACCTATCTATAGGAATCTCTGGGTCTCCTTACTCCAGCTCCTCTCTCTAATCCACACAACTTTTTTGGAAACATTAAAGATAAATAGGATTAAAAGAATGGTTAAGTAAGTTTGAGGAATGCTGGGTAAAACAAAGCTAAATATGCCCTCTTTTCTGCAATACTTGTCAGAGTCTTTGAAATGCCAATGGCACTGTGAATCTCTGAGTGGGAGAGAGAGTCAGCAGTGTTTCCCCCCTTTAAGTCTGGAACCATTTTTTCATGCGGCATCTCAGGGCAAGGATTTTCCATGAAATACATTTTAGAAAATGTGCCCCCAGACGTTTCCTTTTCCTGTCACCAGCCTCTATCCCCACGTCTCATCCTGCCCACAAATTCCACTTCCTTATCAAGCCTCATGTCTTTGTCATTTCATTTCCATCTTTCCACAGGCATAGCTTTCCCAGGCTTTTGTCTTTCACGAAGGCAACATGGAGTCGTGAAAAGAGCACTTAGCTATAAATCTGTGAGCAATCCTCGCCTCAGTGCTTCTTAGCTGGGGCACCCAGGGCGGGTTATTTAATTTCTCTGTGCCTTGGTTTCTGTCTACAAAAGGGAGAGAAGAATCAAATCATTTACCCCATAGCAGAGTTGTGAGTATTGAGTTCATACCTATATAGTGCTTGATACTTTTTATGAACTTACGAAGTGTTGACTAGATTTATATAATAGAGAGAAGGTAATAGTTTACCTACCCCAAGAGTCTGCTTTTGGAGACTCCATTAATTTCCCAGGGCTGCCACAACAAAATGAGTGGCTTAAGCAACAGGAATGTATTTTTCTCACAGTTCTGGAGGCTGGAAGTCCAAGATCAGGGCTGGTTCCCTCTGAGGGCTGTTAGGGAGAATCTGTTCCCGGCCTCTTCCCCAGCTCCGGGAGGCTTGTTGGCAGCCTTTGATGTTCCTTGACTTCTGCTGCACCACCCGATCTCTGCCTTCATCTCCACATGGCGTTCTCCCTGCATGTCTGTCTCCAAATTTCTCTTTTTAAATAAGAACACCAGCTCTATTGGATTTGGTGCCCACCCTACTCCAGTATGCCCTCATCTTCACTAAATGTGTCTGCAACGACTCTATTTCTAAATAAGGCCACACACATTCTGAGGTGCTAGGGGTTAGGACTTCAACATTTGAACTTTAAGGGGACACAGTTCAGCCCATAACAAAGACCAATTGAAATCACATCTATGAAAGTGCTGTTAGATTCTTGTAAAGAGTTACAGAATGTAAGATTCTGCTTTTGTCACAAATGACCATATCTTAAAGCATCTAGTAACACTTCATTGGAGCATACAGCTGGAGCTTGCCTTTGTGCACCTGAGACAGCTTTTTGGAACGATATTGAGCAGAGTTTGTCCAGGGACTCTTTAAAGTGCGTGCTTTCTGTTTGATTCTAAATCTATTGCCAGTAATTGATTGTTTTACCTCAACTAACAGAGAAAAGTCCATCTTGTTAAGAATTACTCGATACATGGCGTTTGCATATAAAAGGAGCTACTGCAGTATGCAGAGAGATTAAATAATTTCTTGGAGGCAAGAGCTCCATGAAATTTCTCAAATTAGCTGGGCCATTCCATAGTGAAACTAAATGGTGAATCTAGCTTTCCTCAGGTGCAGGCTTGTGTTATGCCCGCTGGCCCCATGCTTTCTTCAGGGGACACTTTTACAACACTGTTTCCCTAGAGAAGAATTCAGAATGACATTAGGCCACTTTGAACCTAGCAAGGCTGTTCATGTCATAATGACTTTTTGATACGGTTAAGGTGAAGCAGTATATAGCACAGTAGTAAAAAGCATGAACTCTGACGTCCAGCTTCCTGGGTTTACATCCTAATTCTACTCATGGGATCTTGGGCAAGAGACCTCAGCATCCATCACCCAATAACCATACTCACCTGATGTGGCTGCTGTGAAGACTGAATGAGATAATCCATGAAACAGAACAGTGTCTGACACACAGGCTGCATTCAACAAATGGTGGTTATTATTACTCTCAGTGTAATGACAGGCCCTCAGAAAAATCACTTTGAGATAACCTCTTCCTTTTAAATTGTGAAAAATAAAAACAGTTATCCCAACCAACACAATCACTTCCAATTTTGTATATTCTACTTCCTTTGGATACCTGGAGTATTAATATAATGTTGTACTGTGCCTTTTGAATGTTGGCAGTTTTTATGTTCCCAAGCAGTTGTTCTTAACAGCTGTATCAAATTCAATTAAGTTGATATACTGTGTTAGGTCATTCCTGCATTGCTGTAAAGAAATACCTGAGACTGGGTAATTTATAAGAAAAGGGATTTAGTTGGCTTATGGTTCTGCAGGCTGTACAGAAAGCATGTTGGCATCTCCTTCTGGGGAGGCTTGAGGAAGCTTCCAATCAGGGCAGAAGGCAGAGGAAGAACAGACACATCACATGGCAAGAACGGAGCAAGAGACAGAGAGAGTGGCAGGGAGGTGCTACACACTGTTAAATGACCAAATCTTTCGAGAACTCAAAAGTGAGAGCTCACTTATCACCAAGGGGATGGCCCAAGCCATTCATGAGGGATCCGCCCCCATGATCCAAACACCTCCCACCAAGCCCAACCTCCAACAATGGGGATTACAACTCAACATGAGATTTGGGCAAGGACATACATTCAAACCATATCATACATCACCTTTTACCTAACAGTCCTCCTATGATTTGATATCTGGACTTTGGGGGTTTGTTACTGATTAATATCACTTTGTGCAAGCTAGTGAGCTTTTTCCCCATTAAAACCGATAGACCAGGGCAATCTCCCTCAAACTTCTGCCTAAGTGTCTTTGCTTTAGTTTAGCCCTCCTCCACTGTTGTTTTGACCTAAATTACCTTCCTCATAATCTATTTCTCCATATCTCTCTTCCCCAAAGTCTAGATAAAAAACCACATCTCCATTATTGTTTCTTATTCTCCCTTTGCAGATTCCAGGCTCCCCATTCTGTTCCTTGCTGTGTGTGTCACCATGGATCTATTTGTTACTCCCCACAACCCACCCCACCATAGAGCTCACAAGCCCCTTCTAGGGACATCAAACTGGGTAGACCACAAGAATAGCGCCATTTGGCATCCCATATGCTCCCCTTCCTACACTGGGTATGTTTGTGGAGTCTAAAAGAGAAACAAAGCATCTTTTTCTTTTTTTGCCCACCAAACTCCTGCTCATCCTTTATCACTAGGCTTAAATGTACCAACCTCTGTGAAACACTTTCATTTCCCCAGCCAGGGCTCACCGCTCCATCATATTAGTCCCAGGGCACTTGCTACATATTTTAGTATCCTCAACAATGAACAAAGATTACACATTGAACATGCTCAAAAATGTGTTTGCAGATAAGTCAGTTATGGAGAGAGCTCTATATAAGAAGTTGGAAACTGCTTCAGTTGCCTGTTTTGACAGGATTGAATGAGATTATAGCAAAGGCTTGGGAGTCAGACACTTTGATTTGAATATTAACTCTACAATGTGCTTGTTACAAAACCTTGGGAAATATAAGCCAACCTTTCTGAGTCTCAGCTTTCTCATCTGCAAAATGGGGTCATCTCTGTCACTGACTTCCTCAGAGCACTGATGTGGACCAGATGGGATGATAAATGCAAAGCACACAAGCACATGGTTTAAAGTGGTATTGATTAAGGCTAGCAAAGAATTAGAGACCAGCCTGGGCAACATAGTAAGACCTTGTCTCTACAAAAAAATGTAAAAAAAAAATTAATCAAGTATGGTGGCGCATGCCTATAGTCCTAGCTACTCAGGAGGCTGAGGCAGGAAGATTGGTTGAGCCTGGGAGACTGAGGCTCCAGTGAGCTCTGATTGCACCACTGCACTCCAGCCTGGGTGACAGAGAGAGGCACCGTGTCTCAAAAAAAAAAAAAAAAAAAAACCAGTAATAAAGATCCTGAAAAGTCAAAATTGGCCAAAAGTATTATCCCCTATTGAATTTTGTCAACAAACCCCAGGTTCCTACCTCTTAAAATATAAATGGGGGCAGTACCATTAGCTTCCCATGAGCTAGAAGCCCATGATTTCAAGGAGTTTCCTGTGTAAGTATTGATGGGTATGTTCTGCTTCTGCTTCAGTCTCTTGATATTTTTTGCCTGCTCTTTTCAAGGGTGTTCTATTTACCATAAAGCACTGCTAAAAGTATGCCTCACCCTGTCCTCCAACTCTCAGTCTTCTCCAGGCCTTTCCCACAGCTGCTCTGCGGCCTGAGACTCATTCCGTGGTTGCCTTTTCTTTGAGCTGAGAATTGTTTCTAGCCATCCCGCTAAGAAGTGTGAATTAAATGTGTGATCTAGAAGGGTTGATGCATCAAGTCATGAATAACTATAGCTCATTGATTATAACTAATAACTAATCTAATAAAAGATGATTGACCCCAAAGGGTCACCAAGTGGCATTGTTATGAACAGAAGAGGAGGAAACAGAGAGAGGGGAGAAAATGTAGATCCAGATGGGATTCCCAGAATGAAGCCCGAAGTGGCCAGAGGGTAGTATACTGTGTGCATCTCTTGGGAAAGGAAGTGAGTATATAAAATGGAGGAAAATGGAAGACAGGGGAAGAGTGGTAGCCCACATCAAGCTTTGCCAGAGGCCAACCTTTCTGTCTGCAGTGACACTCATTTGCAAGGTTGGTGAATGGGCTACAGTCTCTGAATAGATAAATGAGGGAAGACAAAGTCACCAGGGTCCAGCTGAGCTCACAGGCCTGGTTAGCACTGGGGGACCAGTGCTGGCTAGTACCAGGTATGCTTACTAGAGGCTGTCAAACCATCCAGGGGCAAGTAAATATGTACTCACTGGCCTTAGAAAGACTCTTTAAAAACTTGAAGCTCTGCCTTTGATTTAGGTCGATAAGATATAAGAGATTATTAAAATGTAAAAGGTTGCTAAGGAATAAAACTAAAGCAATGCCAAAGAGCCTAATCTAAATGCAGACAAAAAATAAACTCACAGCTCTGTTTGCTTGGCCCAGATGCCTGGAGCATCTTGAAAGAAGGCACATTTCTGCACCTGAATAATGTTAATCTTGGGTTTAGAAAGAGGTAGAGTGAATATGGAGACTGCTCAAAATCACTTCTGATTATACTTAAGATATTCTGGGAAACCACTCAATATTTATTTAAAAATTGCATTGTGGAAGACATGGTACTAGAAAATAATGATGATAACCACAATTAACTTTATTATGATACCTTACAGCCGACTCAAAGCTTTTCACATGGTGGAGGATATTCACTGATCTCCAAATTATGTGCAAGTGTACAATGCTGCATGAGCCATGATTATCTCCCTTAAAGAGTTTACAATCCAATAAGAGAAGAAAGGGACATACACAATGTAATATAATAAAAGTTGGATGATGATAAGGGCTGTAATAAAGGTAATAATTTATGATTGTCTAAAAGTCCATTTTATTGTTTAAAATGGACTTTGAACATTTGATGGGTGGAAGTGTCAGATAGTTATTTTAAGCAAAGGAAAACATCATGTACAAGGGCAGGAAATAGAAAATTGCAGCATGTGTTCAAAGAACAAGTAATGCAGGAAGGCTAGGTTGTGGTGGACATCTGTTACTTTTGCTTACTCAGTATTCACTCTCTATTCTCTTTGTCATAGTACTCTTTTCCCTTAGGGAAGCCCATCTATTCTTAGTATCTGAAAAGTAGAGTTGACCCCACTGCTGGATTCAGAGTGGGGCCTGTGATCATGACTTGACCAATCACCACCTTCATCTTCTTGGATGGAATGATTCGTTTAGAGCTGAGCACAGAACTCAAGTCAACCAATGTGCCAAGACTAAATCCCAAGAATTTTGTTGGAATTTTAGGAAAGAGTCAATCTCTTTCCATGAGATCACTAGCTGTGAGGATAACCTAAGCCTGGAATTTCTGAGTCTCTCTGAGGAGAGTGCTCGCCACCAAGAGAGACTAGCATATTTGTACACTTAGATGTTGCCATGATGGAAGAGACAACACATCCTCTCAATGTTTAGCCAGTCCAAATTGCTTTCTGTCACTTGTAACCATAAAAATCATCAATCCATAGCTGAGGACAAATTGGAGAGAGTCTTGAGTGCCCCAACAAGGAACTTTATTCTCTCGTCAACAATAAGTAGAGTCACAGGAGGTTTTGGGAAAGTAATAGATTTTGATTCTCCACACCAAAAACAGTTTGAAGGCAGTGTCATAGGCAGGAAACTGGGTAAAAGATTTTTACAAAGGCAAGGTCAATGGTAGGAATTGTGGCTCTTTGTGAGTTCCCATTGTGAGTTCATGGACTCATCATTGTCATGATTTTGGAAGCTTACTGTGCCATAGGCATTGTTCTAAGCACTTTACACACATTAACTCATTTGATACTGATGCCAACCCCACAAGACAGGTTCAGTTACTCTCATTTAACACTCACACCAACTCTATGAGGATGGTCCAGTTATTATCCCCATTTTACAGAAAATTTTGTTCATTTTTTCCTCTAGAATAAAATTTCAAAATAAAATTTCAAAACAGTGAACTGCAAATAGCAGTTCACTATTTTATCTCCACCATCAAGAATAGTTCCTGGGACATTACAGGTTCTCAATAAATATTTGTTTAGTGAAATGAATAAATGAGTGGTTCAGGCAGCATGATGTCTCTTCCTTCAAATTCTCTCCTGAAATGCTCTCATTAACATGATCACCTGGGTAACCCAGAGGAGCATTACTTCTGTGTATAATTAATCATTTATGTCAATGTGATGAGAATGCAATGAGACCCCCTATTATTGGAGCTGGTAGCCTGAGGTGAGTAGGAAGTAGGTGGTATCTGCAGGGGCACCAGGGAGGCACGGGCACAAAATTGAAGTGCAAGCAGGTTAACAAATCCCCAATGTCTCACAGCTAATCAAATGGCAGAACCAGGATTTCAACCCTGGGAGTCAGGTCCCAGAGCCTGTCCACAAAAAAGACAAGTGCTAACATCATGAAGTTTTGCAAGCTCTAAATTTCCTTCTCCAGTGGCCCATCCTTTCTCCCCACTAATCTGGATGTCCATATTTAGAGTCACTTATTTGACTTAGGAAAGATAGTTGGGAGTGTTGTTTCTAGAATGTCCTTGTTATATTGTTACTTGAGTAGGAGAATAGGGCCTGGCCTTTTCCCATTGAAATATCAACAGAGCCTTAAAGGGCACAGGTAAGTTTTGTGGGGTTTTTTTTTTTTTTTTTTTTTTTTTGAGATGGAGTCTTGCTCTGTTGCCAGGCTGGAGTGCAGTAGCACAATCTTGGCTCACTGCAACCTCTGCCTCCCGAGTTCAAGGAATTCTCCTGCCTCAGCCTCCCAAGTAGCTGGAATTACAGGTACCCACCACCATACCCAGCTAATTTTTGTATTTTTAGTAGAGACAGAGTTTCACCATGTTGGCCAGGATGGTCTCGATCTCTTGACCATGTGATCCACTGCCTGGGCACAGGTAAGTTTTAAAGAGAAAAATGTGGAGGAATTAGGATATTGGGGCACTACTCAGGGAAATACTGAATCTCCCTGGTGTTGGCAAAAGGGCACCTGGTGTGGGGTTAAAGAAAAAAGGGGCACAGAGAGAGAATTTGTTTCCTAACATGAATATCATGTCTCCTTCAAAATGTAGATTTCTGTCAAAATTCCCAAAAGCACATTCTTGCAATGCTGTGCATACTTCCATAAATGGCCCTTGCCTGTGTTGTTTCAGTCAGTCCTTGGATACAGCAAGAAGTCGAGCCTCCCAAGTACTGTCACTGTCAAGTTCCTTCTCTCTGCCAGACCTTCCCACAGCCCCAGATGGTATAGCTTCTCCCTCCCTCTCATTTCCTGAGCAGGTGGGAGAAAGGAAAGAGTTAGAAAAGAGGCAAGAAGCATAGAATTTGCCAGTATTAACCCTGGCTCTCACCCACCCATCCAGCATGGCTGGTGCCAAACTGGCAGTAGATTTGTAAGTGGTTGAAGTAGCCCCAGGCCCATGCCTCCCTGTTGCCCCTGCAGGTACCACCTACTTCCTACCTACCTCAGGCTACCAGCTCCAATGGGGGTATCATTGCATTGACATAAATGATTAATTATACACAGAAGTAATGCTCCTCGGGTGACCCAGGTGATTACATTAATGGGAACATTTCAGGAGGGAATTTGAATGAAGAAGCATCATGCTTTCTGAATCACTCTTTTATTCATTTCATTAAACAAATATTTATTGAGAATCTATGATGTACAGGGACTACTTTTTTTTGTTTTTTGTTTTTTGTTTTTTTTTGAGATGGAGTCTCGCTCTGTCACCCAGGTTGGTGGAGTGCAATAGCGTGATCTCGGATCACTGCAACCTCCACCTCCCTGGTTCAAGCAATTCTCCTGCCTCAGCCTCCCAAGTAGCTGGGATTACAGGCGCATGCCACCACATTCAGCTAATTGTTTTTATTTTTAGTAGAGACAGGGTTTCACCATGTTGGCTAGGCTGGTTTTGAACTCCTGACCTCAAGTGATCCACCCGCCTCGGCCTCCCAAAGTGCTAGGATTACAGGCACAAGCCACCGCGCCCAGCCACCAGGGACTATTCTTGGTGATGGAGAGAAAATAGTGAACTGCTATTTTCATGGAATTTTATTCTAGTGGAAAAAATGAATAAACAAAGTAATAAATATACAAGCTCATGACCTATGATAAAAAGTGCTATAAAGAAAAATAAATCTGGATAAGGGTACTTAGAGAGGAAGGGATTGCTAATTTAGGAAGAGTTGTCAGGGAAGTCTTCACTGAGGAAGTAGAGGCAGCAGCAAGCCAAGTGAAATTGGAGGGAGCATTATACCCCAGCTGAAGGGGAAAAACAGGAGATGATCATTCTTGGCATGTTTGAGGATAAGAAAGACTGTGTGGCTGGAACAGAATGAACAAGCAAAAGAGTTACAGGCAATGAAGCTGGTGAAGGAACCATGGGCTCGATAAGAATTTTGTATTATATGTATTTTTAGGACAATGGGAAGCTATTGGCGGATGTTTGTGCAGAAGAATGATATGAAGTGATTTGTATTTTAAGAGGTGATTAAGGCAAAAAGTATGTAAGAAGGCAAGTGAGGGAGCAAGGAGACCAGTTAATCTAGGTGAGAGATGAAGGTGTCTGGACCACAGTGATAGTGGTGGAGGTGGGAGAAGTGGGAAGGCTGTAGATAGATTTTGAAATTTAGAGCCTTCATCTCATTTTGTGGCTGTGTCAAGGAAACCTCTGATGACTGTGTTACTTGCCACTGGCTCACCTGTGATGTCAGCCATGCAACTGAGATGGATAGTTCCCAGGAGCTCACCTTCACCTAGCTCTCTCTCTCACACTAAAGTAGCCTCCTTGTCCTGTAGGCAGGCACACCCAGGAGTACAGGCTGGAGGCATTTTTATGCCAGGAGCAACCTTCGTCCAACAGGGGACTGGAGCTACAGGGCTAAATGTTCCAACCTCCTATCTTTCAGGTGGAAGATTCTAGAAGGCATTCTATATACTTCTCAAAGATCCAGCCTACATCGGTGACCTTGGACACACCCCCTCATGTTGACTTGTCCTCCTTCCCTGTTTCACTCTCCTGACTGTCTCCCGCTATCTTCACTCAATTTCTTGCCTGAGTCTCTGCTTTGAAGGAACTCAACAAAGATAGGGCATTTCCCACTCTACCTATTCCTTACTTCCCATAGTTCTCTCTTTATGCCCAAGGTTGTTGAGGAAAACTTCCAGGAGACACATCCGGGGAAAACACCCGATCGATCATTTTCTTTCAAGGATCTATGGGGTTTACAAGCAGAAACAGACCTTCCAACCCTCAAATTCTCCAAAATAGCCATCATCCATCCCCACTTCAAAGATCGACATCTACAGCCTAGTTTGTGAAAATTCAATTGAAAACCAATTGTGCGTTAAAGGGGAAAATAATCAGAGATGTCTTCCAGGCAGGAGAATATAGGATACTATAAACAAGGTATAGTCTCCAAATCCATAGATGACTTTGTAATGGACCTGAATGGACACATTGCAGAGTTTATAAACAATAAAAAGACAGAGATGCAGCTGAGTGATAATTCAGCTGAGAGATAATATGTTTCAATGCGACTTGGCAAGAATCACTTAAAGTGCATTGGCTGGTAGGTTCTGAACATTCTTTATTAGAAATGACTATAGATTAAAGAGATATGAGACAAGTGAGTAACACAAAGCAGAAGAAATCTTTAAATCAAAATAGACATTTTAATAACTATGCTTTAAATAAATCCCCCTCTGAAGTCTTCTAATGTTTAACAGCTGCAAATAAATATGACACTGGGAGAAGCTAATCAAAAAGTTTAATAATGCAGGAAACAAAAGAGCAAAAAAGAAACTGAAACACCACATCTTCAGCCCCTTTAGGCTTCTAGCCTCTCTCCCTCTCTGGTGCTACCACACCTCCCAGCACCCCAAAACCCCACAGGTTGGGAATCCTTCTAGCTAAAACCTGTGGATCCAGACAGCCTGGGTTTGAATCTCAGCTCTGTCATGGTTCATCTCTGTGTGCCTGGGCAAGTATCTTAGCCTTCCAAGCCTTGGTGCTCATGGCTATAAAATGGGACTAAGCCACCTGATAGGGTTGTTGCAAGAGTTAAGTGGGCTAATATATATGAAGGCAGAGTAAATACTCAATAAAATGTCAGCTATTGCTTTACTATTACTATCTTGCTAAAGTAGCAGAAGAGAGCTAGAGGTAAAAAGAAAACAGATTGAAAGAACAGAAAATAGAGGGAAAGGGAGCCTTAGAGGAAACGGAAAGTTTGCCAAGTCACAACGATATTCAGGCAGTGCACCCAGGCAGGCTGACTGGCTGGCCTGGGTTTAGATGGGTCGAAGCCCCACCTAGTTAATAAATTATGACTATCACTCCTGCCTTAGCTTTTGAATTATTCAACCACAGAGAATCCACAGGATGTAAATCTTACAATCCTTTAAGAAATCAATATGGTAACACATATCAAATGCTATATTGTATAGCTGTAAACACTGTATCACACTCCTGGGAATTTATTCAAATACAACTGAATACGGGGTTGATAACCCTCACACAGTCGAAGATCCACATGTAACTTTTTTTTTCCTTGGAAGCGTAACTGTCACCAAACCATGTATACTTTTTTCGTAACTTTTATTTTAGGTTCAGGGGTGCACGTACAGGTTTGTTACATAGGTAAACTCAAATCATAGGGGTTTTTTGTACAGATTATTTCATCACTCAGGTATAAGCCTAGTTATTACACCTGGTTATTTTATTAGTTATAATATTAACTAAAAGTTATTATTAGTTAGTTATTTTTCCTGCTCCTCTCCCTTCTCCTACCCTTCACCCCCTGGTAGGCCCCAGTGTCTGTTGTTCCTCTCTTTGTGTCCATGTGTTATCATTTAGCTCCACTTGTAAGTAAGACTATGCAGTATTTGGTTCTCTGTTCCTGCATTAGTTTGCTAAGGATGATGGCCTCCAGGTCCATTCATGTTCCTGCAGAGGACATGATCTTGTTCTTTTTTAGGGATGCATAGTATTCCATAGTGTAGATGTACCACATTTTCTTTATTCAGTCAAGTGGGCATTTAAGTTGATTCCATGTCTTCACTATTGTGAATAGTGCCGCAATAGACATAAACTTGTATTTGTCTTTATGATAGAATGATTTCTATTCCTTTGGGTATATACCCAGTAATGTGATTGCTGGGTCAAACAGTAGTTCTGTTTTTAGCTCCTCAAGGAATCACTACACTGCTTTTCACAATGGTTGAACTATTTGCACTCCCACCAACAGTGTATGTGTTCCCTTTTCTCTGCAATCTCGCCAGCATCTGTTTTTCACTTTTTAATAATAGCCATTCTGACTGGTATGGGATAGTATCTCATTGTGGTTTTGATTTCTATTTCTCTAATGATCAGTGATTAAGCTTTGTTTCATATACTTGTTAGATGCATGTATGTCTTCTTTTGAAAAGCATCTGTTCATGTCCTTTGCCCACTTTTTAATGGGGTTCTTTGGTTTTCTCTTGTAAATTTAAGTTCCTTATAGATGCTAGATATTAGACCTTTGTCACATGCATAGTTTGCAAATATTTCTCCCATTCTGTAGGTGGTCTGTTTACTCTGCTGATAGTCTCTCTTTTGCTGTGCAGAAGCTCTTAAGTTTAATTATATCCCATTTGTCAATTTTTGCTTTTGTTGCAATTGCTTTTGGTGTCTTCCTCATGAAATCTTTGCCAGTTCTGATGTCTAGAATGGAATCTCCTAGGTTGTCTTCCAGGGTTTTTGTAGTTTTACATTTAAGGCTTTAATCCATCTTGAGTTGACTTTTGTATAAGGGGTCCAGCTCCTTATTTTGTAAGGAAGGGGTCCAGCTTTAATCTTCTGCATATGGTTATCTAGTTATCCCAGCACCATTTATTGAATAGGGAGTCCTTTCCCCATTGCTTGTTTTTGTCAGCTTTGTCAAAGATCAGATGGTTGTAGGTGTGTGGCCTTGTTTCTGGGCTCTCTATTCTGTATCATTGGTCTATGTGTCTGTTTTTGTACCAGTACCATACCATTTTGGCTACCATAGCCCTGTAATATAGTTTGAAGTCAGGTAACATGATGCCTTCAGCTTTGTTCTGTTTGCTTAGGACTACCTTGGCTATTTGGGGGTTTTGTGGTTCCATATTAATTTTAAAATGGTTTTTTCTAGTTTTGTGAAGAATGTCACTGGTAGTTTGACAAGAAAAGCATTGAGTCTGTAAAATGCTTTGGAGAGTATGGCCATTTTTATGATATTGATTCTTCCTATCCATGAGCATGAAATGTTTTTCCATTTAAGTCATCTCTGATTTCTTTGAGAAGTGTTTTCTGATCCTCATTGTTGAGATCTTTCACCTCCTTGGTTAGCTGTATTCCTAGGTATTTTGTTCTTTTTATGGCAATTGTGAATGGGATCGCCTTTCTGATTTGGCTTTTGGTTTGGCTGTTATCGGTGTATAGGAATGCTAGTAATTTTTGTATGTTGATTTTGTATCCTGAAACTTTGCTGAAGTTGTTTATCAGCTGAAGGAGCTTTTGAGACCAAACTATGGGGTTTTTCTAGATATAGAATCATGTCATATGCAAACAGGGGTAGTTTGACTTCCTCTCTTCCTATTTGACCATTTCTTTCCCTTGCCTGATTGCTCTGGGAAGAACTTCCAATACTCTGTTGGATAGGAATGATGAGAGAGGGCATCCTTGCCTTGTGCTGGTTTTCAAGGGGAATGCTTCCAGCTTTTGACTATTATTTACAATGTTGGCTGTGGGTTTGTCACAGATGGCTCTAATTATTTTAAGGTATGTTCCTTTAGTTCCTAGTTTATTAAGAGTTTTTAACATTAAGAAATGTTGAATTTCATTGAAAGCTTTTTCTGTACCTATTGAGATAATTATGTGATTTTTGTGTTTGGTTCTGTTTATGTGATGAATCACATTTATTGATTTTCATATGTTGAACCAACCTTGCATCCCAGGGATGAAGCCTACTTGGTCATGGTGGATTAGCTTTTTGATGCACCGCTGGATTTGGTTTGCAAGTATTTTGTTGAGGATTTTTGCACTGATGTTCATCAAGGATACTGGCCTGAAGTTTTCATTTTTTGTTGTGTCTCTGCCAGGTTTTGGTATCAGGGTGATGCTGGCCTCACAGAATGAGTTGGGGAGGATACCATCCTCCTCAACTTTTTAAAAGTAATTTTAGTAGGAATGGTACCAGCTCTTCTTTGTACATCTGGTCGAATTAGGCTCTGAATCCATCTGGTCCTGGAACTTTTTTTTATTGTTAGGCTATTTATTACTGAGTCAATTTTGAAGCTTGTTATTGATCTGTTCAGGGAATCAATTTATTTCCAGTTCCATCTTGGGAGGGTGTATGTGTCCAAGAATTTATTTATCATTTCCAAATTTTCTAGTTTTTGTGCATAGAGGTCTTCATAGTAGTCTCTGATGGTTATTTGTATTTTGTGTGGTCAGTGGTAACATCCTCTTTGTCATTTCTGATTGTTTATTTGGATCTTCTCTATTTTCTTCTTTATTAATCTAGCTAGTGACCTACCAATAATCAAATTTTTCAAAAAATCAATTTCTAGATTTGTCAATCTTTTGAAAGGTTTTCATGTCTCACTATCCTTCAATTCAGCTCTGATTTTGTTTACTGCTTGTCTTCTGCTAGATCAGGGTTGGTTTGCTGTTGCTCCTCTAGTTCTTTTAGTTGTGATGTTAGATTGTTAAATTCAGATCTTTCTAACTTTTTGATGTGGGCATTTAGTGCTATAAATTTCTCTTTTACCATTGCCTTAGCTGTGTCCCAGAGATTCTGGTATGTTGTATCTTTGTTCTTATTAGTTTCAAAGAACTTCTTGGTTTCTGCCTTAATTTCATTATTTACCCAAAAGTCATTAAGGAGCAGACTGTTTAATTTCCTTGTAATTACATGATTTTGAGAAATTTTTTTAGTCTTGATTTCTATTTTTATTGTATTGTGGTCCAAGGGTGTGTTTGGTATGATATCAGTTCTTTTGCATTTGCTGAGGATTGTTTTATGTTCATTTGTGTGGTTGATTTTGTAGTATGTGACATATAGCAATGAGAAGAATGTATATTCTGCTGTTTTGGGGTGAAGAGTTCTGTAGAGATCTATTAGATCCATTTAGTCCAATGTTGAGTTCAGGTACTGAACACTTTGTTAATTTTCTGCCTTGATGATCTGTCTAATACTGTCAGTGGAGTGTTAAAGTCTCCCACTATTACTGTGTGGGAGTCTCAGTCTCTTTGTAGGTCTCTAAGAACTTGCTTTATGAATCTGGTGCTCCTGTGTCGAGTGCATGTATATTTAGAATAGTCAGGTCTTCTTGTTAAATTGAACCTTTTACCATTATGTAATGCCTTTCTTTGTCTTTTTTTAATCATTGTTGGCTTAAAGTCTGCTTGTCTGAAATTAGGATTACAACCCCTGCTTTTTTTCTGATTTCCATTTGCTTGGCAGATTTTCCTCTACCCTTTTATTTTGAGCCTATGCGTGTCACTGCATGTGAGATGGGTCTCTTGAAGACAGCATACTATTGGGTCTTTCTTTTTATCTAGATTGCCGCTCTGTCCATTTCAAATGGGGCATTTAGCACATTTACATTCAATGTTAGTATTGATATGTATTGATTTGACCCTGTAATTACATTTTTAGCTGGGTATTATGATGGCTTGTTTGTGTGGTTGCTTTATATTGTCACTGGTCTGTGTACTTCAGTGTGTTTTTGTATTGGCTCATAACAGTCTTTTCTTTCCATATTTAGTGCTCCTTTCAAGATCTCTTATAAGGAAAGTCTGGTGGTAATGAATTCCCTCAGCATTTTCTTATCTGAAATAATCTTATTTCTCCTTCACTTAGGAAGCTTAGTTTGGCTAGATATGAAATTATTGGTTGAAGATATTTTTTCTTTAAGAATGTTGAATATTGGCCCCCAATCTCTTCTGGTTTGGAGAATTTCTGCTGAGACATCTGTTGTTAGTCTAATGGGATTCCCTTTATAGGTAACCTGCCCTTTCTCTCTAGCTGCCTTTAACATTCTTTCTTTTATTTCAGCCTTGGAAAATTGGATGATTGTGTGTCTTTGTGATAATCTTCTTATGTGGAATCTTGCAGTGGTTCTCAGTATTTCCTGAATTTGACTGTTGACATTTCTAGCAAGGTTGTGGAAATTTTCATGGACCATATCCCAAAATACCTTTTCCAACTTGTTTGCTTTCTCCCCTTTCCTCTTAGGCGATGCCAATGATTTGTAAATTTGGCCTCTTTACAATCCCATATTTCTCAAAGGTTTTGTTTCTTTTCATTCTTTTTAATTTTTGTCTGTCTTATTTGAGAACCAGTCTTCAAGATCTGAGATTCTTTCCTTAGCTTGTTCTATTCTGCTGTTAATACTTGCATTTGCATTGTGAAATCTTTTGCATTTTTTCAGCTCTATTAGATCAGTTAGGATATTTTTTATACTGGCCACTTCATCTCTCAACATCTATATCATTTTGTTGTGATTCTTTATTTCCTTGGAATGGGTTTTGCCATTCTCCTGAATCTCAGTGATCTTCATTCCTATCCAGATTCCAAATTCTATTTCTGTCATTTCAGCCAACCCAGCCTGGTTAAGAGCCCTTGTTGAAGGACTAGACTGGCTGTTTGAAGGACATAAGACACTCCAGCCATTTGAGTTGCCATTCTTGTATTGGTTCTTCCTCATCTCTACCTGTGAGTGTACTTTTAACTGCTGGGCTGCTTCTGATTGAAATGGTAAGATGGGAGGATGGTTGAGCTGGAGTTCCACGTCAAGTGAACCTGCCCAGTGAGGAAAATTGAGGACTGGGACCTGCATAGAGAAAAGTCTGGCCACTTTTCTGTGAGGTGTGTGCTCTGTGCTAGGGGTCTGGACCAGCCCTTGGTCCCATGGATTCTCTGGAGCCTGGAGACTGCAAAGACAGCAACCTGCCCCTCCCACTGGGAGCTCTGTCCCAGGGAGTCACAGAGCTACTATAGGCTCAATTGTTGCAGCAGGGGGGTTGCTGGAGACCCAGGCCAGGAGGACCTGCCCAGTGAGGAGATATGCAACCAGGGACCCACATAACAAAGAGTCTGGCCACTGTTCCATAGGACTGCTGCAGTATGCTGGAGGTTCACTCCAGTTCCTAGTCACCTCAAATTTTCCCATAACTGAAGGTATCAGTGGTGAAGGCTACCAAACAGCAAGATGGCAGCCTGCTCCTCCATCCCAGGAAGGTACAGCCCTGTTGCCATGCCAAACACACTGGTGGGAGTGGCTGGAGACCACAGTTAGAAGGTCCCACCCAGTGAGGAGAAGCAGGATTGGGGGCCTGCATTAAAAAGCAGTCTGTACACTTATCTGTAGAGCAGCTGTGCTATGCTGGGTGTCTGCTCCAACCCCCAGTTACCTCAGACCCTCCAAAGCCCAAAGGCAATAATGGCTAAGGCTTCAAAACAGCAAAGATGGTGGTCTACCCCTCCCTCTGGGAGCTCTGTCCCAGGGAGGTTTGGAACTGCTGTTAGCGGGTGATATGGTTTGGCTGTGTCCCTACCCAAGTCTCGTCTTGTATTGTAGTTCCCATAATCCCCACATGTCATGGGAGGGACCCAGTGAGAGGTAATTGAATCATGGGGGCAATTACCTCCATGCTATTCTCATGATAGTGAGGGAGTTCTTATGAGATCTGATAGTTTTATAAGAGGCTTTTCCCCCTTTTGCTTGACACTTCTCCTTCCTGCCACCATGTGAAGAAGGACATGTTTGCTTCCCCTTCTGCCATGATTGCAAGTTTCCTGAGGTTTCCCCATACCTGCAGAACTATTAGTCAATTAAACCTCTTTTCTTTATAAACTACTCAATCTTGGGCAGTTCTCTATAACAGTGTGACAACAGACTAATATAGTAAATTAGTACCACGTAGAGTGGGGTGCTGCTATAAAGATACTCGAAAATGTGGAAGCAACTCTGGAACTGGGTAGCAGACAGAGGCTGGAACAGTTTGGAGGGCTCAGAAGAAGATAGAAAAATGTGGGAAAGCTTAGAACTTCCTACAGACTTGGAGGGCTCAGAAGACAGGAAGATGTAGGAAAGTTTACAACTTCCTGGAGACTTGTTGAATGGCTTTGACCAAAATGCTGACAGTGATATGGACAATAAAGTCCAGGCTGAAGTGGCCTGAGATGGAGATGAGGAACTTGTTGGGAACTGGAGCAAAGGTGACTCTTGTTATGATTTAGCAAAGAGACTGGTGACATTTTGTCCCTGCCCTAGAGACGTGTGGAACTTTGAACTTGAGATAAATTGTTTAGGGTAACTGCTTAGATAAATTGCTTAGAAGAAATTTCTAAGCAGCAAAGCATTCAAGATGAAGCAGGGTGGCTGGGCGCAGTGGCTCATGTCTGTAATCCCACCACTTTGGGAGGCCAAGGTGGGCAGATCACTTGAGGTCAGGAGTTCGAGACCAGCCTGGTCAACATGGCAAAACTCAGTCTCTACTAAAAATACAAAAATTAGCCAGGCATGGTGGCACATGCCTGTAATCTCTGCTACTCAGGAGGCTGAGGCACAAGAATTGATTGAACCTGGGAGGTGGAGGTTGCAATGAGATCACACCACTGCACTCAAGCCTGGGTGGTGACAGGATGAGACTCTGCCAAAAAAAAAAAAAAAAAAGATGAAGCAGAGCATAAAAGTTTGGAAAATGTGCAGCCTGATGATGCAATAGAAAAGAAATACCCATTTTCTGGGGAGAGATTCAAGCCCCAAGCTGATGCAGCTTCCACATGGTGTTGAGCCTGCAGTGCACAGAAGTCAAGAAATGAGGTTCGGGAACATCCACCTAGATTTCAGAGTGTGTATGGAAATGCCTGGATGTCCATGCAGAAGTTTGCCGCAGGGTTGGAGCCCACATGGAGACCCTCTGCTAGGGCAGTGTGGAAGGGAAATGTGGGGTTGGAGTCACCACACATAGTCTCCACTGGGGCAGTGCCTAGTGGAGCTGTAAGAAGAAGGCCACTGTCCTCCAGACCCCAGAATAGTAGATCCACCAACAGCTTGCACCATGCACCTGGAAAAGCTGCAGATACTCAATGCCAGCCCATGAAAGCAGCTGGGAGTGGGGCTGAATCCTGCAAAGCTATAGGGAAAGAGCTGCCAAGGCTGTGGGAGCCCACCTCTTGCATCAGCATGACCTGGATGTGAGACATGGAGTCAAAGGAGACCATTTCGAAGCTTTAAGATTTGACTGCACAGCTGGATTTCAGACTTCCATGGGGCCTGTAGTTCCTTCATTTCGGCCAATTTCTCCCATTTGGAAAGGGTGTGTTTATCCAATGCCTGTACCCCCACATTATCTAGGAAGTAACTAACTTGCTTTTGATTTTACAGGCTCATAGACAGAAGGAACTTGCTTCGTCTCAGATGAGACTTTGGACTTGGACTTTTTGGTTTATGCTGGAATGAGCTAAGAATGTAAGGGAGTGTTGGAAAGGCATGACTATGTTTTGAAATGTGAGGACATGAGATTTGGGAGGGGCCGGTGGGGGAATGATATGGTTTGGCTGTGTCCTCACCCAAATCTCATCTTGAATTATAGTTCTTGTAATCTCCATGTGTCATGAGAGGGACCTGGCAGGACATAATTGAATCATGGGGGTGAGTACCTCCATGCTGTTCTTGTGATACTGAGGAGTTCTCATGAGATCTGATGGTTTTATAAAGGGCTTTTCTCCTTTTGCTCAGCAATACTCCTTCCTGCCACCATGTGAAGAAGGACCTGTTTGCTTCCCTTTCTGCCATGATTGTAAGTTTCCTGAGGTTTCCCCATCCCTGCAGAACTGTGAGTCAGTTAAACCTCTTTCCTTTATAAACTACCCAGTCTCAGGGAATTCTTTATAGTGCATGAGAATGGACTAATACAGCTGGGAAACACTGGCAGGGTGGTTGTAAACCTTGGTTGGGAGATTTTTCCCAGTGAATAGAAACAAGAGCTGGTACCTGTGTGAAAGAGCAGTCTGGCAGCCTCTTGATAGAGCTGCTGCACTGTGCTGGGGGACTGCTCCAGTCCCTAATCACCTCGGATTCCCTGGAACCCAAAGGTATCAATGGTTAAAACTGTGAGACAGCAAAGACGGTGGGCCACCCCTCCCTCTAGATGTTCCCTCTCGGGGAGGTGTAACATTGCTACTTGTGGCTAGCTAGAGTTCCAAGCCAGTGGGTCTTATCATGTGAGGTGCTGTGGAAGCAGGATCTGTGGAAGCAGGGCCTGTACACCATCACTGCTCAGCACCCTGGATTCAGCCCCTCTCCTAGGGATATATGTAGAGGTCTAACCTCCCGCTTTGCCAGAGTTGCAGCTGCTTTTGCTGGGAAGCGTGGGTATCTAAAGCCCCTGGAGCATTGAGTGTGCCTGAGTAGTTTCTCTGACAAGACTCTACATAGCTCTCTGTGTCAGATTGAAGGCCCTGGTGGAGTGACCTGAGGATTGAAAAGATCCATGGGAGAAGCCTGGGTCCCTGGAGTCACTCACTCAATCACTGCTTCCCTGGGCAGGGGAGATTCCCCTGGCTCCACATCACTCTTGGGTGGGCGATTGTCCTGCCTTACTCTTCTTCATTCTCCATGGGTCAAGTTGTTTTCCTGATGAATCCCAATGCATGTACAGGAGTTTTTCATGAAGGTGTTGTATTGATTTCCCCTTCTATTTCTCTCCATGAGAGCAGGGCACAGTAGCTGCTTCTAGTCCACCATCTTCACCAGCTCCCTAATGTATAACTCTTGACTCCTCAAAAACTTAACTACTAATAGCACACTGTTGATTGGAAGCCTTACCAATAATACAAACAGTTAATTAGTACATATTTCATATGCTATGAGTAGTATATACTGTATCCTTACAATACAGTAAGCTAGTAAGTAAATGCTGTTGAGAAAATATATTTACTATTCATTAAGTAGAAGTAGATCATCATAAAGGTTTTCATGCCTGTCTTCTTCAGATTAAGTAGGCTGGGGAGGAAGAGGAACAGGAGGGATTGGTTTTGCTGTCTAGGGTGCTGGAAACTGAAGAAAATTCGCAAATAAGTGGACCTGTGCAGTTCAAATCCGTGTTGTTCAAGGGCCAACTGTACAAAAGAAGCGCAGCTATGGACACAGAGATGCTCATGGATGTGCTATCTATGAAGGCAAAACACCACAAGCAACATCAAAAGTCCGGGAATACAGGAATAATTAAACGAGTTGTCATCCATTTGCTCAGAGGAAGTTATGCACTATCACAATTCTTATGAAAAACAGAAACCACTAGAAATGTGAAGTGTTTATGGCATAAGTTTCAGCAAAAAAGGTAGCATAGAAAATTGAGAGCACATTCTGATATGATTTATAAATTATATATGAACAGGAACTATAGAATACACAAGAATAAGTAGAATTACTGAATTTTTTCAAAACTGTTTGGAATGCTTATTTTATATATATATACTAGTACATATATAAGTACTAATATAAGTACATATGTGTACATATATATACCTCTGCCTCCCAGGTTCAAGCTATTCTCCTGCCTCAGCCTTCCGAGTTGCTGAGATTACAGGCACCTGCCACCACGCCTGGCTAATTTTTTGTATTTTTAGTAGAGAACTGGCAAACTCCTGGCCTCAGGTGATCCTCCTGCCTCAGTCTCCCAAAGTGCTGAGATTACAGGCATGAGTCACTGTGCCCGGCCTGGAATGTTTACAATCTTTTAACAGTTAAAAGTGGCAAAGGGTTGGGGAGAGAATGGCCCTCCCAAAACTCCATGCTCAGAAAAAAAGGGATAATGTAACCTGCCAGAGTTCTGTTTCTTCCAGAGACATCATTAGCTCTCTGGGGGCTTTCGTGCAAATTAGGAAAAGTAGCCCGTCTTGAAGTATGCCCTTCCTAGAATGCAGACATTTCCTTTGTCTGGAGCTCTGTTCAGAGCCTTGATGTCTTCCACTGGAGGCTGGTGAATATAGGATTATTTGAGGAATATGTTGGCAGAATTGCCAAGAAGGCAGCTATTGTAGACCCAAAGATTAACTACTTCAGGCAGTATGCAGATGAGAATTAGGACAATGACAGTTGAATAAACAAATGTGAATCATATAAAAGCTGAATTATATGGTGTGATACAGTGGCCCCCGATCTTTTTTGGCACCTGGGACCAGTTTCATGGGAGACAGTTTTTCCACAGATCAAGGAGGGTGGTGGTTTTGGGGTAAAACTGTTCCACCTCAGATCATCAGGCCTTATTAGATTCTCAAAAGGAGCATGCAACCTAGATCCCTCACATGCACAGTTCACAATAGGGTTTGCATGCCTATGAGAATCTAATGCTGCTGCTGATCTAACAGGAGGTGGAGCTCAGGCAGTAATGCTTGCTCACCTGCTGCTCACTTCCTGCTGTATGGCCAGGTTCCTAATAGGCCACGGACCAGTACAGGTCTGTGGCCCGGGGGTTGGGGAACCCTGATATAATAGAAATAGGTCTCTCTCCCCCTGACATCAGCAAGTTGTATACTTTCTAAGCATTACTCTCCTGCCTACTGAAAACTATATTTAGACTAAACCAAGAAAGATACTGCACTGAAGATCTCACAAAAAGCCTGAGCTATAAGTCTCAGAGGTAGAAGAAAGTAAATTTGCCAAACTAGGCTGTCTATTCCTCCACCAGAGACAGTACCATTGCAGGCCTGTGATGAAGGGGTGAAGACAAGTGTCCATGGTGCTTCAGTAGGCCCCAGAGTCCGGAGTCCTGGGTCCCTTGCAGGGCAGACCCTTGTTAGCTTCCTTCATGTCTGCATGCATCAAAGAAACCTAGCATGGACCTCAGGCACCTCACAAATATTTTGGAGCCAAGCTCCAAAAATATTTGAACAGTCAAACCACTCCAGTGTTCTAAAGAGAAATGAGAAAAGGTAGTTTCTGCTCTGAGTGAAAAGTCAGTGAGAAAGTTCTTCCTCCCTACCTTGGTTCCTATTCATCTTAGTCCCATCACATTTTGCCGATAAGTCTTACTTGACACATGTGGGAAACATTTTCACTAGAGGTTAAAGGAAGCTGGTTTGGGACTGAAGCAAACGGCTATGCAAGGTCATACTGAGTTCAGCACAGAGGCTCACATCTCAAATATTCTTTCCACACCCTTCTTCTGGGGCAATGGCCTCTACTGAACCTGAAGGTGTAATTTCTCTCGGGTGACATGGAGTGCATGCCTGGCAATGCCCCAAGAGCTGCAGGGCAGGGTGATACAGCCCCGGGGAGTGGCTACCTTCACTAAGAAGCAGGTTTCTAAAACCAGCATTTCAGGATCCTCCAGGCATCCCTTTGGCCTGCTCACCTCCAGCTTCTGTGTCCTATAGCACAGTATTTACTGACAGGGAGAGCCCCTCTGCCAGCCAAACCTGCACAGTGCCCCAAGCATAGGGCAAGTGGGTGACCAAGGGCTATGTTACAGGCCCCTTTCCAGCAGCCAAAGGACACACGTCCCAAATTTGATGGGGTTTTTGCCCTTGGTACACATAGACTTTCAATTTTCCGGAGTAGCTCCACCTTTTGTTATGGTTTGGTAAACAAAAGGCAGTCATCAGGAAGCCACTAATACAAATGTCACCATGCACATCACCCTGCCAAAAACCAACAGCGGCCTGTTCAAATGCCCCAGGATATTGAGAAAATGATGAGGAAGCACTAAAGACAAAAAAGCCTAGCTTCTCCTCTTCCTGGTCATGCTGCAGACAGCTTACTGTCTTGGCAGCCCTCCAACTCTGCTTCCTTTTCTAGAAGCTCTAGGTACCCAGGCTGCAAAGCTGTGCTGCCTGTCTGCTCATTCCGAGCATGTTTGCACTCTGCTTTGAAGGGGCCAGCCATAAATAAAGCACAAGCTGGGGATTCCTGGGCAGGCTTAGCATAATCACGGCCCTTCCTTTGAAAGAGGGAACCATATTCTGAGATGTGCCTGTGGCTGGTGGTTTAACTTTAAATCTGTCACCGGTAGCTGGCGAAAAGGTTTTATTCTCTGTAGCCCCCAAGTTTGGCAGACAGGCCTTTTCAAAATGGAAATGTCTCCCTGATCCACAGATAGGCAGTTTGGAGACGGTGTGCTGATGCCAGTTAAAGCATGCTGTGGTGTTCTATTCCTCTTGCCTTGGTGCAGGCTACATCCTCTGCCCCAAGGAACATCCACTCATCCTCAAGGCCAAGTCCAACTCTCTCTCTAAGATTCAGATCAGATCCCTTCATTTAACGAATATAGATTAAGCACTCCCTTTGTGAGCCTGAGAGACGTGCTCTGTGCCATCATTGAACTATCAGTCTGCCAGGGAAGATGACAAAAGTGATATGTGTACAGCCTACAGATGTATCTGCTATGGCAGTAACTTCATCTCAGTAGGAGTTAGAAGGTGACAGAAGGATTTCACTTCTCCCCAAATCCTTCCTGGCTTTTCCTGGGCACTATGATTGCTCCCTTCTTGTGTTTTGTCAAAGGCGCATATCCCATCTGCTCACTGTGTGATATTTCTACACGTTGCCTGCCTCCCATCCCCCTCACCCTCGCCATTTTATTAAGAGGTCTTCAAGGTCATGGACTGTCCTATGAATCAATTATCTGGCAAATGTTCAATAATTGAAATAAATAAATCTCTGAAAATTGTTTTGCTCTGAAAAGCAACTGTTGTCTACCTAACACCAAGTGATCAATAGGCTTTTAAAAATCTCTGAGTAATCTCAGAAGTGACAGTGTATTTGACTATATGGAACAGGAGCATGCAGATCCACGTGGGTGAGCAGGTGAGCAAAAGCAACATTAGTAGTTAATGAAAAGATGAGTTAATGGAGGCAATGGGGTGAGGGAAAGAGGGCAGGGTGTCTTCACAGCCACTGAATCAGAGGTTAAAACAGCCAGCAGCAAGGGCTAGGGCAGAGGCAAATATCAGAGCAGGTTTCACCCTAGTGTTTCTGAATTATTTGCATCCAAATGATGAGGCAATTTACTGAAATTGTGTGGAAGTTATTTCAATGCTACAAAGATATTTAAAATTATATTAACTCATTTGTACAGAATGCTGAATACTACATCTTGATAGTAATTAGCAAACTCAATACAGTTATGACATGATCAGTTGCAAATACCCTAAAACATTCTCAAATGTTAATGTATAAATGAATTACCTAGGCATCTTGATAAAATTCAAATTCTGACTTAATAGTGGGTTGTGATTCTGTATTTCACCCAAGTTCCAAGGTTCCATTGGTCCATAGATCTCACTTTGACTATCCCCTACTAAAAGCTCAGGAGAAAAAGCTGTGATTTTGACAGAAGGCACTATTACTCTTCTTTTAAAATTGTATTTATTTATTAAATATTTTCAAACTGTGAAATTAATGGTCATTATAGTGAATTTGGGAACTGTAAAACATACCATGAAAAAATATTAAATCATCTTCAATCTCAACATCCAGAGATAATCTGTATAAATATTTTGATGTGTTTCCTTCTAATCCCTTTTACTTTTGCATCTTACTTTCCATAATTTTTCTATCTTGATATTATTTCTTTTTAAATTGTAGATGATTCACATGTTGTTATGTTATTTGAAAAATATGGTTTGTATCATGCCACACATTCAGTCCCCCAGAGCACAGCAGATAAAGAAAGAGTTCCTGCCCTTGTTTTTAGTGAAAGAAAACAGTAAATATAAAATCAGGTAATAAATAAGATTGAATGGATAAAATTCTCATTTTGAAGGACTGTATAATATTCTCTTTTACAGCTGATTATAATAAAGTTAACCAATCTTTCCTTTAGACATTTAGATTTTCTTTTGTTCTTATATACACATGTATGTTTTAAATATGCAGACTATGTGGAAAATCCTTGCAGCCCAATTTTTGCATAGTCTTCTGATTATTTCCTTCAAATAAATGTCTGTAAGTGAAATTTCTGGGTCATAGGGTGTGTAAGCTTTTAATACATATTGTCAAATGGGACCCCAGAAATGTTGTACCCATTCATGCTCTTATCAGCAATCAGGAAGGAGCCTGAAAAGCTTCACCACATCTTCACCAGCATTGGTCATTATGTGTTTTTACATTTGTCAGGTTATTTTTGTTTACATTCCCTTTCTGCTTATGAGGTTAAGTATTTTCCTGTATATATAAGCCATTTGATATTTTCCTTTGTGAAGTATCTGTTTCTTTTGCCCATGCTGCCTTGGGAGTGTTTTCCTCCTATTAATTTATAACTTTCTTATGGATTAAATATATTAACCATTTGTTATACATTTTGTAAGTAGTTTTCTACTTTGTTGTTTGTCTTTTAATTTTGTTTCTGTTTTTCAAAATTCTACAGAGTTTTGAACTTTTAGGTAGGCCATAGCTATTGATTTTGTCCACTGTGAATTTGTCTGTATTAGACATAGACTTCCCTGCAACCAGATGAGAATAATATGGATCTATGTTTCTTCCTAGTTTTGTTATATTATGCATATATGGAAAGGGTAGAAGGCAAGGTAAGAAAATTCTCCTTTCCAGTGGTACAGTTTTCTAAAACTGGGTTGTGCTGCAGGTTTGCCCCCAGAAAACCAGTAACAGGAAAACACTGAAAGTTGACATATTTTTCAGGATAATAATATGAGTTTGAGAAGCCAGCCTTTGTTTTTTGATCCATTACATGCACACTTCTCCATAGGAAAGAGATGCTGGGGTCTTTCACCTATGCTTGGTATGTGTGATAGACAGAATAATGATCCCTCCAAAGATGTCCGGAGGCTAATCCCTGAAACCTGTGAATACATTACCTTCCCTGGCAAAAGGAACTTTGCAGATGTGATTAAGTTATAGATCTTGAGAAGAGAGATTATTGTGGAATATCCACATGAGTTCAAAGTCATCATAATGGCTCTTACAATAGGGAAGGAAGAGGGTCAGAATCAGAGAGAGAGGTCATGGACAATGAAAGCCGAGGTCAGAGAAATTTGAAGATGGCCTACTACTCACTTTCAAGGTGGAAAAAGGGCTATGGGCCAAGGAATATAGGTAGCCTCTGGAAGCTGGAAGGAAACAGACTCTTCCCTAAAACTCAGCCCTGCTGATACCTCGGTTTTAGGACGTCTGACCTCCAGAATGGTAAGCCTCTAAATTTGTGGTACTGTAATTTGTTACAAACGCAATAGGAAACTAATACAGCATCATCAGAGTACAAGTTCAATCTCTACAGAAGTTCCTGAATATGATTGCTTCCCAGCCTGTGTCCAATTCAACTGACTACCACCAGGATAGCAGGATTAATTTCATCATCAATGCAAGGTTCCAGAGTACTGGTAAACCTTAGCCAGAATGAGACAGTTGGAGTTGCTGCCTAAAAGTAAATGGGTATGGGGTAGGAACTGGACGCTTTTGGTTCTTCTCCTTTAATTTGCCCAGATATTCTTACGAATCCTCAGAATATTTCATTCTAATTAGTTTTTAATAAGGACAAAAACAGCACTACTTTTTAGGGTTGTTGTGAGGATTAAATGAGTTAATACATACATGTATAGCCCTCAAAACATTGCCTGGCACATAGAAAGCATGCAGTAAGTATTAGCTATCGTTGCTATATATATTAGAGTTCTCCAGACAAAAACAGAACCAACAGGGGCTATGTGTGTGTGTGTGTGTGTGTGTGTGTGTGTGTGTGTGTGTGTGTGTGTGTACAGAGACTGTATTTTAAGAAATTCTGGAGCTGGAAAATTCAACATATGCAGGACAGGCCAGCAGTCTAGAGACCCAGGAAGGAGCTGATGTTGCAGTCTCAAGTCCAAAGGCAGTGTGGAGGCAGAATTTCTTCTCCCTCAAGGGAACTAGGTCTTTTCTCCTAAAGCCTGATTGGCTGAAGCCCACCCACATTATGAGGAATAATCTGTTTTCCTCAAAGTCTACTAATTTAAATTCACATCTAAAAAATATTTTCACAGCGACATCTACGCTGGTGTTTGACCAAACATCTCAGCACCATAGCCCAGCCAAGTTGACACCTAAAATTAATTATCACACTGTCTTTTGTTTGTTTCCTGTCTCATTTCAATGGCTACAACTTCCAGGAAAATATTTAAAAGTGAAGGTAATACTATTAAATAATACTAAATAATGAAGGTAATACATTCTTATCGTATTTCCAGTTCTAATGGGAACACTCTACTACAGTATGTCTCCAGTGACTATTTGTATACGTACTGTTAAGGAACTACTCTCTTTTCCTACTTTACAATATTTTTAATCACAAATGGGTATCATCTGCTAAGATGATTATATAATTTTTTTCTTTTGTCATTTTGAAATGATGTATTTTCTTTATAGATTTCCCATTAATAAACCATTCCTTACATTTCTATGGTAAACCTTACGTGGTCTGATTATAGTATTTAAGATTTCAATTTAATTATTTAATTTAATGTAAGGTATTAAGAATTTAATTTCATAGTATTTCCACTCATTTTAAATTTGTCTTCACAAGTCAGTGTCAGTTGCATCTGAAGAGTTTTGTTTTTAATCATTTTGGTGGAGAGTTTGTTTGATGGTTTTTGTTAAAATGTTATATGATGGTTTTAGTTTTACTCACTTCATAAGTGAATTGGTAAGTATTCCATCTTTCTCTGTGCCATGTAGCTATTTATGAAGCATGGGATTAAACATATTCTCAGTAGCAAGATATACAGACTATCCGATCACAAAAGCAGTTTGGTGTCTCCTTCGCTTGCAGATTTCCTTTCATCAATTCAACATTGACATTATATAAATTCAATATTACACCAAATGTTAATTCAATATTATGCTTAAAAAGTACCTACTCTTACCTTAAAGAACACACATTTCTTTCTACTTTGTCTTTTGGATCTCATATCTACCTTCTCTCACTTTCTATAAACTTTCCCTTAAAAAACAAAAACACTTTCCTTAGCCTGAATAACCACCTGAAGAGGGGTGGCCAATAGAACCTGGGTCTCTTGATGAGTCACTCTGCGTTAGGAATCAATCCTGAATTCTTTGACAAGTGGTCACTTTCTTCTTCAAAAACACCCCTGTGGCCTGCTTCTATACCAAGGCCAGCTTAGGCCTCCTGGGTCTATGCTTCATGTGGTTGCCTACAAAACAAATTCAAACAAACAAAAATCAAAAAACATGTGTGGCCACTTCTGGCTGAAGAAAAAGTCCAACTTTGGCCTTGGGTGGTCTTAGTGAGGACAGTCCAGAGTTCAGGGCTTGCCTTCAGGGGACTGAGCTGCCACTGAGAAAAAGCCCTCTGTGGCTTCTGTTTCAAAGTGATGCTGGCAGATGGAACAGCCAATTCTGACTCTGCTCCACTGTACGACACGCTGCCCCTTCACAGCAGATGGCTGAGATGACGATCTCCTGTGTTCCCAGACTCCAGAGAGGCTGCAAGCCAACTGCAACATTGCTCCCATACCCACGGAGGCCAGGTTTTCACACGTAATGATTCTTTATATTCAATTCTCATTTTGCTTTCCAGTGAGGGATTTTTCAATAGTCAAACAACTGAAAATTATTTTCATGAGCCAGCATTGGCCAAACAGGGGTCTGGGAGGACACTGCTGTCCCACAGATGTCAATAGGCCTTCCAAGAAAAGAAAAAAGGTTCTGTCTTCAAATCAATGTGGGAAAAACTGGGTTAAATAAAACTCAGCTAGTTTCTTCACTACATATTGATGTTCTCTGTGACCTCTGAAACCTTTATTTCACAGTACACCTATTAATATTTCCAAATACACCATTGTTGGGTAGAATATATTTGGGAGAAAATTATCTTAGGTAATCATCATTATTATCATCACCTATAATTACAGAGTGCCTACTAGGTATTAAGTACTGTGTTAGGCATTTTACATGCTATGTCTCATTTAATCCTTTCAAGATCCCTAGGAAGTGGGAATTACTGTCTTCATTGCACAGTGGCATAAGAGGTTAAGTAATAAGCTCACAATGAGAGCACTAGTAAATCATAAATCTTAATTTGCACCCAGGCCTATCTGATTCTAAAGTCTATGTGCTTAATCAGTAAGCTACAATTTTTATAGCTTTACTGTAATTTGAAGTACATTCTCCCCTTAGTATCCGCAGGGGACCGGTTCCAGGACCCTGTGCAGATACCAAAATCTGCAGAAGCTCAAGGCCCTCCATATCTGCAGGTTTAAGACCAACTGTATTTATCTTATTAAATGATACATTGTATTCTATTATCAATACATACTTGGAACAATCATGTCCTCTCATTCCCTGAGAGCCAGCCCAGCAGATCCTTCTGGCAGCAAGCATAGCCACACTGTGTAGCAGCCACTACTGACCAATGAGAGCTGAATTGAGCACATGTGATCGTGCATGTTGTTTTTTCCTTGCAGCTTCTCTTTCTGACATAAAAGTGTGTCAAGAAGTGTCTAAGTGATGGTGCCAGACCTTCTGCAAAGGCACAACAAAGGACTGCAAGCTGAATGTTAAACTACAAGTTTGATAGCATCTGTTGAGTGGAGGAAATGAAGGATAAAGATTAGCAGGTAATTAGAGGTTGGTAGCAATCCTTTGGCAAATGAAGAGCATCACTGTAGCCTGAGAGAAGTGACCAACCATTGTGTGAAACTCTGGCCAGAGTCTTGTCATGACCTCAGAGGATTTAAAGAGCTAGTGCTAAATAATTTGCTGGAAATTCATCACCACAGGGACCATTCCATATACTGCTGTGATGGTTCCTACTTAGGGATTGCATCTCCTGTGCTCATGAGACAGCATTGTGCTACCTCTTAACAGCTTCCACAGGTCTCTGTCCAGTAACCAGCCTTCTTCCAGCGCTGTTGCACCACAACCTTCTGCACATAGAGAAGAGAAGCTTACCATGATATAATTTTGCATGTCAAGGGAGGATGGCCTATTAGCAGAACCAACTTAGAGTTACCATCTTACTCAGCCGAGGTATAACAGCATGTTTTGTGAGAAGCATGCCCAGTTGAGAATTTTTCTATCCTGAGAAATCCCACAATAAAAAATGCCACACCTGAAAGATACAGTTTGAAGTAACCCTACTCCTATAAGCTCCTCTGTTAAGGTGTTCTCTCATCCTCTCCATTCAAAAAAGTTAGGAATTTTCCACATGTATTTTAGCTTTTATTACATAACAATCCACCCCAATACTAGTGACTTAAGTTAACTACTACTTATTATTTATGAGGAATCTACAGATCAGCTAGGCAGTTCTGCTGACTTGGAGTAGACTGAACTGGTCTTGGCTGGGCATGCTCATGCATTTGTGGTTAGCTGGGCAACTGTCTGGAGGCCACCTCATCTAGAATGGCCTCATTTGGGACAGCTCATCTCTGCCCCATGTGGTCCCCTCTCCTCTAGCAAGCTAGCCTAGGTTTGTTCTTAATAAACGATCACTTTTAAAGCCTCTGGTTGGGTCACATTTGCTGACACTCCCTTGGCCTAAGCAAGTCTCATAGATGAGTTCAAGGTCAAACTTGGCAGGAACAAAAAAGTTTCAGGGGAAAGGCAGGGATACAGGAGGCCATTAAAGGGGACTATTTATGCTATCAATCAATACCCCAGATCTGAAGTTCACCACAAGAATTAGTCCACTGTAGGCATTATAATACATCAAAATATATACTATCTATACTACAATAGGCACTACAATAGGTCAAAAATATCTCTTGACTTTAATTTGACTTCTATGGCGAATAGAATTACAAAGGGAGGTTAGGTCAGAGCTAAGAAGAATCATACTAACCTAGGCCCTTCAGTGATTCACAATTTTAGAATTAGCCCAAAACCCAATTCATGACACTGAAATCCCTTTGTACAATTTTGATCAACTAAAGGAATGCAGCACTGAAAGGGATCAGGATATGCCATCTTCAAAATATGTGACTTTGGCATAAAGATTATTATAAGCCAAACGCATTTGAAATTCAGCAGATGCAGAAAGAAGCCTTCTCGGAACTTCCCTTATCGGACTAAAAGAAGAAATTTGTATCTGGGAAATGAGGCTACCATAAATTCCCTCATTGGGCTGGATCTGGTGCCAGGAGAGAGACCTTGAGTAAACTTATCATAAACCCTTTCCACAGAGAGGTTTTATGACCCTGAAGGAGATGGAAAGATGGCTCAGACCTGTATAGACAAATATCAGCAGAACCTTTCTCTCTCATTTGTCCTCCCCAAAACCCATTTTTCTTTCTTTTAAATAACCTATTTGTCCTTTCCATAGAAGCCTTTTCTCCCACTTTCCTTTCTCCTACTAAGTTAGGTGTATAAGCCCCAAATTCTAATCATCCCTTTGACTAACTCATCACTGAGCATTCCTGCATGTATGAGCATTACATGCATAAATAAACTTTTTCTCCTGTTAATCTTCCTTTTGTCAGTTTAATTTGCAGACCCCAGTAACAAAACTTAAAAGTTTTGAAGAAAAATTTTTTCTCACCTACAATGCCATCCCTACAAACTACCTAGGTCAGGAATAACACTGTAAGAATGACCTTACTATTTAAGCCATTTGAGTTGAAGTTTTCTGTTGCTCACAGCCAAGCACATTCTAATTAATTGAGTATTGTGGCCGAGTTGCCTATTGAACTGCTAAAGAGAGTGGTCAAGGAAGCAAATAGACATAAATCTGGATTTGGGGGAAGAGATCAGGGCAGGGGATAGAGATTTGGAGGTCATAGGCCTAGATTCTATTTAAAGTAACATGACTGGATGAAATCACTTGGTAAATGTATGTAGGAGGTAAATAGAGCAGAGAAGAGTGCTCAGGACTAAGTCTTAAAGAACTGTAATATTTAGAGGTTGAGCAAGGTAAAAGGAGACATCAAAGGAGACTGAGAAGTAATCTATGAAGTAGGAGGAAAACAAAGAGACTGTGGTGTTACGGAAGCCTAAAAGGGAAAGAAGGTACTTCAAGAGAGAAGGTGAGTTGAACTGTGTTGGATACCTCTAAGAAGTTAGGCCTTACAGCATTTTTGTACCTGTAGAGTTTCCTCTCTTGCCAGATCCAGCACCTTTGCCCTCGAAGCTCCAAGTTACGGAATTATCTTTTCCCCTGTCTCACATCTCCTGGCCATGCTCTCCTTTGCCTCTGTGGTTTCACCTGCATTGTAATCTAAAACATTCCTTTGTACATCACCCCACTCCAACTCCTACTGCTCCTCCAGGTCTCAGCTTAGACGCCACTTCTCCAGATCTGTTTGAGGGGCTCCATCCATGCGCTTCCAAAGAATCCTGCTCTTCCCTTGTCCAAGCACTTACTGGATGATAACTCCTCTATTCCCCATTTGACTGTAAGTTCTGTGAGGTCAAGCCCACAGATTTTATCCTCTGTTATCTTTAGTGTGTGGCATAGTGCTGAGAGATGCTAAAATACATATACACACACACATTTTTAGAGTAAATGAATGACAACACAAATGCCGAATCCACCTCCACTATGCTGCCTGGCTAACCCAACTAGTTAGCCAAGACTCAACCCTCAGTGGGAATTCTCCTCCCAGTAGTATACCATTTTCATGGTCAATAAAATTTCATCCATTTGAAATAAATGGAGGGAAGCCTACTGTGAATTACTGAGAAACTGTATCATTTTAAAAGTTTTTGTGCTTTCAGGTAAGCCCTAAAAAATATCTTTCCTGTCTGAACTAATGCTTTGTAATTTGTTCACTCATTATTTGCCTTCAAATGATGTTAAAATATTTTTAAAGGTGATGAAATCCCTTTCTTAAGTAAATGGAGCAAAAATCCTGAATATGAGTTTATACTACTTCTTTGTTTAGCAAATTCTACTTGCTACATATAGATAAGGCAAAGGTAAATTTTAATCTAGCCTCAGGAAAAAAATGTTGAATTGTTTGAATCCCTTTCAGGATTCTGAAGGTCCTTGTACTTTAGGAAAGATAAAAATAGGTGAGAAGCGGAGGGTGAGGAGGGTCCCAGAATTGCATTATTTTGAAACTCTGTGTCTTTTGATATGTAATACCAAAGTAGTGAGTCTGATTTATAGATATTAAAGTACTATCTTTAGAAGTAGGAAGTCAGCAATGGCATATATATTCCTTCCCTTCCTCCCTGAAGATTGCACACACATCTTTTTAAAGATACAAAAATGATTTAGAAATATAGAGAGAAGCTGGCTTTTTTTAGGCATTGCATTTCTAGGTTTTCCTAAACTTTAAAATGTGTTAGGGATAAAAATTTCTTAACAAGTTTCCAACTATTCATTGATGTTAACCCTTCAAAGGTAGCTTTCTTCTTCTTTTTTGAAAAATAGTGTATTTAGGTAAAAGATGACTTAGGATATAAACCCGGGATTCTAGTTCAAGGGACAGGATACAGAAAAGGTGCTCAGCACCCATAGGGCTCCAGCTTTCTCTGTGTAGCTGGATTAGTGGCTATTATCCCCGTGGCTGCCTGAGTGAGGCTCAGAGACATGTGACAAACAAGCTGATTGCAGCCCTTGCTGACACAGACTGTATGAACAATAACACTCCAACAGACCCATCCAGCCTACTCCTCTCTCCAACTCTGGGTGTGTCAAGTGGAAAAATGATTCCAAGAGGCAGCACAGACAATACCTCTGGCTTCAAGAATCAATGCCAGGAGCCAATTCCTAAAAATAATTGAGTAGAGTAATTGGGTAGGGACAGATGCTAGGAAAGAAATAGTAAAGATTGATTATTATTTTATTTTAAGCACAACCCCAAAGCTACATTACTGTGGACCCCTTTTAGCCCTTGACATAAATGCAGATTTGTGGATATTTTCTACTGTGTCAGTGAGTTCTTGTAATATTAAATAATGAAACAAATATGATCCAAAGATTTGAAGAGATTATCTAGAGTCAGTAATTCCCAAAAGGAAAGAGTACAATGGGCACCTTAATGCTATGGGCTTTTCAGGTGTGGCCTCTTTCTTCAGATTTATTGATAACGGTCTCCAGAGAAAATATCCTGGCAAAAGCCCCCTTTTAACAAATATTTCTCAATTTGGCCAGCAGTCAGTTCTCTAAAGTAGCTGTAGCCTGCAGGCCCTATAATCCAAAAAGAGGCTTCAATTTTGTTACAATGCAGAGTTTGAAGGTAGGCACAATGCCACGCTTGAGTTGAGAAAGTGTGAAGGCTGTGGGGGCTACAATCTGAAGGGTTTGCTGGAAATGTGTGTAGGTGAAGACTGTATCTTAAATGCCTGGCAGTTCTTGGCAAGAGTCAAGCCAGTCCCATAAGAGGAGGATCCCTCTGGGCCTCTCTCCAGCACAATCTGAGGCAACAGGCACACACTGTGGTCCTGGCTGTAACACACTGGTAGAGTTTCCTTTCCTTGCCCCAGGGGAATGCAGAAGACCTCAGCAATCCTTGGGCACCTGCAGGCTGCCAGTGTGCACATACACCAGCCTTTAGTGTGCACTGACTCAGGTTGGTAAAAACAGTAATCCTTGCTCTCCTCTGTGCTGGAGACCTCTGCTCCCTTCTCACAGAGCCCACAGGTTGAGGAGATTATTATGCTTATTTTGATTGTGCTCATTTCTGGTGAGTCAGTCTTCTCTGGAAAGAAGCAAAATTAATTTTCCCTTCAGAAATATAACATTGGTCTTCAGTTAGAGTGCTTTCAGGCATGTCTCCAGAATTGACTTGCTTTCCTAGTTGCATTACTTGGAGTCTCAGTTTCTTCATCTGTGGAGTAGGATTGCAGTGACCTACTCACAGAATTGTTATGAAGACTGAATGAGAAGAAACAGCATATGTGATAGTGCTTTGGAAGCTGAAATGGACTTAACATCAAATAATAGTCATTAATAAGATCTATTCATCAATAGCCAAGTTTACTCACTGATATCAGAAGTGGATTCTGAGAATGTGCACTCTTAGCCATTTTCTAGCTGTGTGAACTTCTAAGCAAGTTAATTAACTTCTTAGAGGCTTAATTTTCTTATTTATAGAATTAGGAAAATAATACCTATTTTTACAAGGCTGTTGTAGGAATTTTATTTTATTTATTTATTTATTTATTTTTATTTTTATTTTTATTATTTTTTTTGAGACAGACTGTCACTCTACCTACCAGGCTGGAGTGCAGTGGTGCAATTTCGGCTCACTGCAACCTCCACCCTCCTAGGTTCAAATGATGCTTCTGCCTTAGCCTCCTGGGTAGCTGGGACTAGAAGTATGCACCACCACGCCCGGCTAATTTTTGTATTTTTAGTAGAGATGGGGTTTTGCCATGTTGGCCAGGCTGGTCTTGAACTCCTGACCTCAGGTGATCCACCCACCTCGGCCTCCCAAAGTTCTGGGATTACAACCATGAGCCACTGTGCTCGGCCTGTAGCAGGAATTTTAAATAAGCCATATTACACTTAGCATAGTGCTGACACATAGTAGATGTTTTAAAATGGTAGTTATAGCTGTTGTGTTAACAAATATTGCATACATTTGTAGAAATAGAATGCTTCTTTCTTCCCAAACTTGCTAAAGTGTTCTTTCTTGCTCAAGAACTAAATGCCTACCTCAGTTACTGTTAAAAGTGTGCAAAGGTGTGGTTCACTAGACGGATGCCCAGGACATGACAATAAATAAGCCATGGACTGCACTTTGAATGCATTGCTTGAATTCATATGAGGTTTATTATTTTAATGCTCATTATTTCAACGCCCTTTTTTAGCTTCCTTTTATTCCTTTGTATTATTAAAAATGCCTTATTAAAAATGCAAAGGGATAAAAGGAAGCTAAAAAACAAAGCAAATCAAAGCAACTAAGTTTAACTATTATGCAGTTTGGTAAATTTTCTATCAGTTCAGTTAAGGGTTGGCATCTTTATTAACTAATGAGAATGGGAAAAAATAACCTATTGAGGCCTACTAAGTAATAAATCATAACTTTCACATCTTTATTTAATGTAATAAAAAAATAAGATAGTGCTCAGAGCCACATTCTAGTCTGTTTAGAGAGGGGGAAAGGAGGAAAAGCAAGATGATGGAATAAGAGTTTCCATCATTGCCCCCCAACCCACCCCTGCAAGGACACTGAGTTAATAACTACCTACATAGAAAAAACCCCTTCATGAGAACCAGAAATCAGGTGAGCACTCGTAGTATCTGGTTTTAACTTCATATCGCTGGAAGAGGCACTGAAGAGGTAGAAAAAACAGTCCTGAATTGCTGACACTACCCCTCCCCCACCCCTGGCTGCAGCAGGGTGGTGCAGAGTGTCTCTGGGAGCTGGGGGAGGGAGAACACAGCAATTGTGAGGCACTCAACTCAGGGCTGTTCTGTTAGAGCAAAAAGGAAGACCGGACCAAACTCAGCCAATGCCTGCCAACGGAGGGAGCATTTTTTATTTATTTATTTATTTATTTATTTATTTATTTATTATTATTATTATACTTTAGGTTTTAGGGTACATGTGTGCAATGTGCAGGTTAGTTACATATGTATACATGTGCCATGCTGGTGCGCTGCACCCGCTAACTCGTCATCTAGCATTAGGTATATCTCCCAATGCTATCCCTCCCCTCGCTCCCACCCCACAACAGTCCCCACAGTGTGATGTTCCCCTTCCTGTGTCCATGTGTTCTCATTGTTCAATTCCCACCTATGAGTGAGAATATGCAGTGTTTGGTTTTTTGTTCTTGCGATAATTTACTGAGAATGATGATTTCCAATTTCATCCATGTCCCTACAAAGGACATGAACTCATCATTTTTTATGGCTGCATAGTATTCCATGGTGTATATGTGCCACATTTTCTTAATCCAGTCTATCATTGCTGGACATTTGGGTTGGTTCCAAGTCTTTGCTATTGTGAATAATGCTGCAATAAACATACGTGTGCATGTGTCTTTATAGCAGCATGATTTATAGTCCTTTGGGTACATACCCAGAGGGAGCATTTTAACCAGGCCTAGCCAGAGGGGAATCACTGATCCCAGCAGTCTGAACTGAGTGCCTGCAAACCTCACCACAGAAGGCTACAGCACCCTGTGTCTCCAAGTAAACATGAAAGGCAGTCTAGGCCATAAGATCTGCAACTCTTAGGAGAGACCTAATGCTGAACTAGGCCCAGAGACAGTGGACTCAGGGTGTATACTGAGACATCAGCTGGGGCAGCCAAGGGAGTGTGGCATCACCCCTCCCCTAATCCCATGCTACTCAGTTCGGGGCTCCAAAAGAGACTCCTTCCTCTGCTTGAAGAGAAGAGAGGAAAGAGTAGGGGAGACTGTCTTGCATCTTAGATACCAGCTCAGCTACAGCAGGATAGGGCACCAGACAGAGCTGTGAGGCCCCTGTTCCAGGCCCTCACTCTTGGAGAACATTTCTAGACACACCCTGGGTCAGAAGGGAACCTGCTGTCTTGAAGGAAAGACCCAGTCCTGGCAGCATCAGTCACCTGCTAACTGAAGAGCCATTGGACCCTGAACAACCAGTAGTGATACCCAAGTACTACATCGAGGACCTTGGACGAGTCTCTGAGACAGACAGCATGGTCACAGAGGGGTAGAGCACCAAGCAGGCCCTCAGGGTCCCTGATTCCAGGACTTGACCCTTTGCTGGCATTTTTGGACCTGCTCTGGGCCAGAGGGGAGCCCACTGCCCTGAAGGGCGAGTCACAGGCCAGGCAGCATTCACCACAAGCTGATTTAAGAGACCTTGGGCCTTACGGGAACATGGGCAGTAGTCTGGCAGTATTCTTCGTGGTTTTGGGTAGGGGTGACTCTGGGATGAGGCCCCTCTGCCTGTGGAAAGGGAAGGGAAGAGTGGGAAGGGCTACATCTTGTGGTTTGAGTGCCAGCTCAGCTGTAACATAATAGATCACCAGGTAGACTTCTAAAGTTTTTGACTCCAGTCCCTGACCCCTGGACAGTAGCTTTGGACCCACCCAGGGCTTGGGGGACCTCACCACTCTAAAGGGAAGGACACAGGCCTGACTGGCTTTGCCGCCTGCTGATTATAGATCTCCAGGGCCTTGAGCACACATAGGCAGTAGCCAGGTGTGGTCACAGCAGGCCTTGGGCAAGACCCAGTGCTGTGCTGCCTTCAGGTCTGACCCAGTGCGGTCACAGTGGTTGTGGCCACAGGGGTGCTTGTGTCACTCCACCCCCAGCTTTAGGTGGCTCAGAACAGAGAAGGAGAGAGACTCTGTTTGGGAGAAAGTAAGGGAAGAGAACAAGAGTCTTTGCCTGGTAATCCAGAGGATTCTCCCATATCTTGTCCAAGACCATCAAGGTGGTACTTCTACTAGTCTGAAAGAACTGCAGTGTTACTGGGCTTGAGGTGTCACCAAAAGTACATACAGCTTAGATCACAACACCCAAGTCCTTTCAAATATCTGGAAAGTCTTCCCAAGAAGGATTGTTTACAAATAAGCCCAGAAAGTGAAGGCTACTATAAATACCTAACTCTTCAATGCCTAGATACCAAAGAACATCTACTAGCATAAACACCATCCAGGAAAACATGACCTCACCAAATGAACTAAATAAGGCATCAGGAACCAATCCTGGAGAAACAGAGATAGTGACGTTTCAGACAGAGAATTCAAATTAGCTGTGCTGGCCAGGTGTGGGGTCTCATGCCTATAATCTCAGCACTTTGGGAAGCTGAAGTGTTAGCATCACTTGAGCCCAGGAGTTTGAAGCCAGCCTGGGCAACATAGTGAGACCTCCATTTCTATATAATTAAAAATTTTAAAATAAAAATGATCGCTATATTGAGGAAACTCAAAGGAATTCAACACAGAGAAGGAATTCAGGATTCTATCAGATAAATTTAACAAAGAGATCTAAATAATTAAAAAGAATCATGCAGAAATTCTGGAGCTGAAAAATGCAATTGGCATGCTGAAGAATGCATCAGAGTTCTTTAATAGCAAAATGGATCAAGCAGAATAAATAATTAGTGAGCTTAAAGACAGGCTATTTGAAAATAAAAAGAGGAGACAAAAGAAAAAAAGGATGAAAAACAATGAAGCACACCTACAGGATCTAGAAAATTGCCTCAGAAGGGCAAATTTAAGAGTTGTTGGCCTTAAACAGGAGGTAGAGAAAGAGACAAGGGTAGAAAATTTACTCAAAGAGATAATAATAGAGAACTTCCCAAACCTAGGGAAAAATATAAATATCCAAGTACAAGAGGGTTATGGAACACCAAGCAGATTTCAACCAAAGAAGACTACCTCAAGGCATTTAATAATCAAACTCCCAAAGGTTAAGGATAAAGAAAGGATCCTAAAAGCAGCAAGAGAATAGAAACAAATAACTTACAATGGAGCTCTGATACATCTGGCAGCAGACTTTTCAGTGGAAACCTTACAGGCCAGGAGAGAGTAGCATGACATATTTAAAGTGATGAAGGAGAAAAAAAAAAAAACAACTTTTACCCTGTAACAGTATATCTGGCAAAAATATCCTTCAAACATCAAGGAGAAATAGATTTTCCCAGACAACAGCTGAGGGATTTCATCAATACCAGATCTGTTCTGCAAGAAATGCTAAAGGGAGTAAATCAATCAGAAAGAAAAGGACATTGATGAGCAATAAATAATCACCTAAAGATATAAAACTCACTAGTAATAGCAAGTACACACAAAAACGCAGAATATTATAACACTGTAACTGTGGTATGTAAACTACTCTTATCCTAAGTAGAAAGACTAAATGATGAGCCAATCAAAAATAATAACTACAAAACTTGTCAAGACAGAGTCAGTACAATTAGATACAAATAGAAACAACAAAAGGTTAAAAAGTGGGGGGATGAAGTTAAGGCATAGAATTTTTATTACTTTTCTTTTCACTTGTTTGTTTGTTTATGCAAATAGTGTTAAATTCTTATCAGGTTAAAATAACGAGTTATAAGATAGTATTTGCAAGCCTCATGGTAACCCCAAGTCAGAAAACACACCATGGACACACAAAAATTAAAAAGCAAGAAATTAAATCATATCACCAGAAAAAGCACTTTCACTAAAGGAAGACAGGAAGGAAAGGAAAAAGAAAGAGAAGACCACAAAACAAGAAAACAAATAACAAAATGGCAGGAGTAAGTCCTTACTTATCATAGTAACATTGAGTGTAAATGGACTAAACTCTCCAATCAGAAGACAGACTGAAAAAATCAAGACCCACTGATCTGTTGCCTATGAGAAACACACTTCACCCATAATGATATACATAGACTGAAAATAAATGGATGGAAAATGATATTCCACACCAGTGGAAACCAAAAAAGAGCAGGAGTTGCTATACTCATATCAGACAAAATAGATTTCAAGACAAAAACTATATAAAGACACAAAGAAGGTCACTATATAATGATAAAGGGGTCAATTCAGCAAGAGGATAAAACAATTTTAAATATATATGCACCCAACAATGGCGCACCCTGATATATAAAGAAAATAGTATTAGAGCTAAAGAGAGATAGGCCAGAATACAATAATAGCTGGAGACTTCAATACCCCACTTCCAGCATTGGTCACAGCTTCCAGACAAAAAATCAACAAAGAAACATGTTACTTAATCTGCACTATAGACCAAATGGACCTAATAGATATTTACTGAACATGTCATCCAAGAGCTGCAGAATGCACATCTTTTCCTCAGCACATGGATCATTTTAAAGGGTAGACCATACGTTACATCACAAAACAAGTCTTAAAACATTAAAAAAAAATGGAAATAATATAAAGCATCTTCTCTGACCACAATGGAATAAAATTGGAAATTAATAACAAGAGGAATTTTGGAAATTCTACAAATACATAAAAATTAAACAATATGCTCCTGAATGACCAGTGGATCAATGAAGAAATTATGAAGAAAATTAAAAAATTTCTTGAAACAAATGATAATGTAAGCACAACATGCCTAGCTAGAGCAATCACACAATAGGAAGATATAAAAGGCATCGAAATTGAGAAGAAAGACATCAGTTTATCCTGGTTTGCAGATGATATGATCTTCTATTTGGAAAAACCTAAAGTCTCTGCAAGAAAATGATTAGAACTGATAAACATATTGAGCAAAGTTGGAGGACAAAAAAATCAACATACAAAAATCAGTAGCATTTTTATATACCAACAGTGATCAAGGTGAAAAATATATTTTTAAGTAATCCCATTTACAATAGCCACACATCATATTAAATACCTAGGAATTAATCAAAGAAGTGAAAGATCTCTATAATGACAAACATGCCAAGAACATACACTGGGGAAAAGACAGTTTCTTCAATAAATGGTGCTGGGAAAACTGGATATCCATAGCAGAAGAATGAAGCTAGACCCCTATCTCTTACCGTATACAAAAATCAAAATGGATTAAAGACTTGAATCTAGACCTCAAACTATGAAAATACTACAGGAAAACATTGGGGAAAATCTCCAGGATGTTGGTCTGGGCAAAAATGTCTTGAGCAATATCCCACAAGCACAGGCAACCAAAGCAAAAATGGACAGATGAGATCACATCAGGTTAAAAAGCTTCTGCACAGCAACGGATACAGTCAACCAAGTGAAGAGACAATCCACAGAACGGGAGAAAATATTTTCAAACTTCCCATCTGACAAGGAATTAATAACTAGAATATATAAAGAGGTCAAACAACTCTATAGGAAAAAAACTAATAATTCGATTCAAAAATGGGAAAAATATGTGACTAGACATTTCTCAAAAGAAGACATACAAATGGCAAACAGGTATATGGAAAGGTGCTCAGCATGATTGAACATCAGAGAAATGCAAATCAAAATTACAGTGAGATATCATCTCACCGGGGTTAAAATGGCTTTTAGACAAAAGAAGCAATAAATGCTGGTGAGGATGTGGAGAAAAGGGAACTCTTGTACACTGTTGGTGAGAGTGTAAATTAGTACAATCATTATGGAGAATGATTTGGAGATTCCTTTAAAAACTAAAAATTGAACTACTATGTGATTCAGCAGTCCCACTGCTGGGTATATACCAAAAGAAAGGAAATCAGTATATCCAAGAGATATCACACTCCTATATTTGTTGCAACACTGTTTACAATAGCTAAGATTTGTAAGCAACCTAAGTGGCCATCAACAGATGAGTGGATAAAGAAATGTGGTACTTATACACAATGGAGTACTATTCAGCCATAAAAGATCCAGTTATTTGCAACAACATGATGGAACTGGAGATCATTATGTTAAGTGAAATGGGGCAGGCACAGAAAGACAAACATTGCATGTTCTCACTTATTTGTGGGATAAAATTCCAAAAAATTGAACTCATGAAGATGGAGGGTAGAAGAATGGTTACCAGAGGCTGGGAAGGGTAGTAGGGGGTTGTGGGGGAGGTGGGGATGATTAATGGGTGCCAAAAAAATGGAAAGAATGAATATGCCTCCTATTTGATAGCATGACAGGGTGACTATAGTCAACAATAATTACATATTTTAAAATAAAGAGTGTAATTGGATTGTTTGTAACTCAAAGGATAAATGCTTGAGGGGATGGATACCCTATTCTCCATGATGTGCTTATTTCACATTTCATTGCCTGTATCAAAACATTTAAATATATACACCTACCATGTACCCACAAAAAGTAAAAATAAAAAATTTTAACTTTTTTAAAAGGGGTGGGGAGAAGAGAGAGGTCAGAAAATAAATGGAATATGTTAAGGGAAATAAGGTAAAAGCAAAATCCCCATCGTAAGAACTTGTGAAATATAGCCATATTACAGATTTTAACCACAAGCTTAAGCAAGAATATCTTCTCTTGGCACGCTCTCTGCAGGAATAACTTGAGGCAGGCATTTCCCAGCTATACAACTACACGAGTACCTAGATGAAAGGAGTTACGTACATTTCTGCTGTCACTGAGTACCCAAAATAAGCTCGTGGATCTTGGAACCAGAGTGAGCCATACCTGGGCTCACACTGCATTCAATTCTATTCCTCAAAGAAAAGGGCTCTGGTTTTAACGTTAATAGCAGAAGGAAAGGAGAGCAGGAATTAGAGTTGCAATTGGGTTAAAAAAAATTCTGCATGTCTCATCATCCTCTATAGTAAGGGTCTCCCTCTCTCTCTCTCTCTCTCTCACTCTCTCTCTCCAACACACACACACACAAAGGTAATACTCTCTCTTGATAAGACTGCAGGATTGTCCTATTTATGTGCCATTTTTGTAAGCCCAGGTAACATAGCAACATAGGGACAGAACTTGTGGGACGGTTGGTCATCAGCTATAATTTTATCAAAGGGTGAGATGCTATCAAGCTTCGTCCCAGAACCTAGTGACCCAATGCCCAGTTCAAGTGTTTCTATTTTAGCAACGCTGAATAGAGCTTTCTTACTTGACACATTGCAAACAAACACGTTGAGAAGACAAAAAAAAAAAAAAAGAAAAAAGCACTGGGGAGACTACAAATAGATTTCACCTCCCAGGCCAACACTGATCACTCTGAATCCTGTGTTGAGAATGCTTCTGAGACCATTTCCAAGTTGGGAAGTGGTGTGATCTATAAGAAATGCCTATAGAGGGCCCTGAAAGCAGCAGCAGTGGGACACAGATCATGTATCTGTCATCTTTAAGCTACAGATGTATTAGACATGCATAAAACACACATAAAATCACAAAAGTGTAACATCGGTGTTACTGTCACCTAAGAATTGATGCCATCTGTAGTATGTTGTTCTTCGGTTATCAGTTGCTCCTTGAACCACACACCTGCCCTGCATCCAGAAAGGTATTGCCTATAGTATTTTCTCACATTAAGCCTGCATTAATTTGTTTCTGTACTATGTGGCTTGGCTGATGTTGCTATAATTTTTTTTAATATCTGGGGTCTTTGTATTTGCATAATCTTGCCTGAATTATACTGCTGGGTTGGAGAAACATCTCTGGCTAACTAGAACAACCAATAACTTGTTTAAAATTTTCACATACTTTGCATTTGTTATCTTTCATTTACCATCACTTGGCTCAGTTTATTCTGTGTAATCTCAACCCACTAAGCTATGCCAACCTGTGCCCATTCCTGTGCTTGCTGTGTATGCATCCATTTCTCAAGGTAGCAGTTTGGCACCTGCTCCCTTAAAATAAATCCAAGGTCTTGGAGTCCTTTAAGATCACAAACTTGCGCAGACAACTGCCAAGTCAATGACCTGTCTAACTTTGGAACATTGGCCACCTGGCTCTGATAATCACAGCAGCCATACAGGCCACTGATTCCTCTCTGTGTCTCACTGTTCCAGCTCTGACTCTGAGGAGGGGCCACCCCATAACGAGGGGCAGGGAAAATGAACTTCTAGGCAAATGGCCAATAAATGTCCTTAATAAACTGACCCATTTCAAAGCTTTCCCCTCTTAATTAAAATTACTGCTACCTCTGCAGAAAAATCCCCTTTGGACCTTCAAGTTCTTTTTAGACCCTTGCATTCCTTTGGGTGGATAATGGACAACAGCTTCAGCTTCCCTTTAGGGCTCTCACAAGTAAAGGGAGACAGGAAAGGAATCTGATAGGTGGTGAAAATGCCTCCCTTTGTGCCAAAATTGTGCCTGCCTTCATCTACTGTGCCTCTGGTCTCAGGCACCAACCATATCCTGACCTGCACACATAGGAGGCCCGGAGGGGGCAGAAAGCCTTTGTCACAGCAGGTAGAAAGCAGATGGAGCTGTCCCTTTATATAGGTATAGCTACTTAGATACTCTCTTTCAGCCTCTTTCTGGGCATTCTATTATTTAAGAAAAAAAAGACAGCAACCATGAGATGAGCCATCACTGCTACCATAAGCAAAGGTAAATAACTCAGAGAACTTTATGAACATAAAATAGATTATCAAGTAAAACTTAAGAATACAACCAATACATCTCTAGCTATTTGGTGGGTATACTAGAAGGCAGCTCCTGGACTCTCACATAAGAGAGAGATTGACAAGCCATTGTCGGAGTTGAGAGATGGTTAGCTAATCTCACACAGAGAAAAAAATAAGTATGTTTCTTATGTTAAATAACTTGGCTTATTGCCTGCCATGGAGGAAAAATAATATTTTGTGTTTCTTTCATTTTTTAGCCACTTTCGATAAGTACACAGTCTTAAATTCCCATGATTGGGTTAAACCATTATAAATAGGCCTCAGAAAATCCACTCTGACTTTTAGACCCCAGCACTTACATTCAGAAATTTCTTTTCTCCTTTCTACAAATTTTTTTAATTGCTTTTTCAGTTTCTGAGTTAGAGTTTCTCTTTTACATAATTTCTAGGACAAGTGATGGAATGTTTGTAGGAAAAAGAAGAATGCAAGATTGTTTTTTCAAACTGAACAGAAGCCCTAGAATAAATACCTACTGGTGACCTTAGAGCCAGTCAATAATCCCAGGCACTAGGGAGGAGCAAATATAAATGTGATAATCTTAGAAAATGCTGTTCTAAAAACTGATCTATTTAAATATGTTTGCAGTATGCTTATTCGTGTTTAGGTCATGCATCTTATTCGAGTCACAAGCAAATAAATAGATAATGCTCATCAGATCTCCAAGAGATGGGTCTGTATAGCACTTGCCCTCTCAGAGGAGGTAGTTGTAGGCTTGTTGGAAGAATAATTTGCCTTAAAATATGCAAGTAGTTGATTGAACACATTGTTCCTACGAGAAGTAATAAAATAAAAATACTCGCTTATTGTAACCTGGTTCTAACGAGCCTTAACCTTTAAGGGAAGAGTGTTATCTGCAAAAGACACAACTATCAAACCAGGATTCATATCCTGAAACTTGAATTTTAACAAAAAGGGAGTATACCACTTCTCTAAATTGGGAATGAACATGATTTTTCTTTTTTCTTTCTTTCTTTTCTTTTTTTCTTTTCTTTTCTTTTTTTTTTTTTTTTGAGACAGGGTCTCACTCTGTCATCCACGTTGGAGTGCAGTGGTGTGATCTCTGCTCACTGCAACCCCCACCTCCAGAGCTCAAGTGATTCTCAAGCCTCAGCATCCCGAGTAGCTGGGATTACTGGTACACACCACCATGCCTGGCTAATTTTTGTATTTTTTGTAGAGACAGGGTTTTGCCATGTTGACCAGGCTTGTCTCGAACTCCTGACCTCAAGTGATCTGCCTGTCTTGGCCTCTCAAAGTGCTGGAATTACAGGAACGAGCCACCGCGCCCAGCCCATGATACTTCTTTTTAGGGAGTACACTTTTACTGCTTCCATTTGATAATCATCTAGGAAACTCTGCAGTTGACATTCATATGCATGGACTGTGTGCAGAGGTAGAATTCCATCCTTTATTCCTAAATCCAAGGTCTCAGTGACAGCATTTAATCCTTCTGAGTGTTAGGCACTAGGTTATTGATTTGTTTGGCTTAAGCGGTGTTTGTGTTACAGCTGAATGCATAGATTGTAAGCTCCCTACAGGCAAAATACAATTCACACTGTACAATTCAGAGGTGTTTATTATTTTTGATAATGATAATTATATGTCTTCAATATTCCATCAAAAGCTTTGAAAGAGTTGCCATAATATGGTATTAAAGCTTCAAAAGACTTGGCTTTCTTTTAATTTCAACAAATATTAGTAGAAAAATCCTCAAGGCCAGACAACAGGACAAGCCCCCAATTTAGTAATAAAGACAGGAAAATATTTATTGGGGATGATATAAAATAATTTCCATAGGCCCATTATAGTAAAGAGCCCAAGGCTGGTATGAGGAAAGTATGAATAGAGTTTTGCAATGGAACTAAACTACAGGTAAAACTCCAGGTTGGAATATAAATGTTCTTTCTTATATCTGAAATGAGGGTAAGATTAAAGAAAGGCTGGGCATTGAGTTTCTGTTCTTCTTTAGCGTACTCCAGTATAAGGCAAGAAACATTCACATACATATGCAAAAAAGGGAAGGGGATTCTAACTGCAGACTCCCTGGCATCTAAGTCTCAGATATTGTTGGAACAATAGGAACCCATCGATACCATCAGACCTATGAGCATAGTTGTTATTGCTTCCAAGATCTGCTGATGTCACAGCTTGTGAGGTGTGTGACTGTGCACTTTCTAAATACAGGCTGCCCTCTTACTGCCATCTTACCCAACAAGGCTCATTGGTAAGATAGCAAACACAGGAGGCCAATAAACCCCTGCAAAATAAGATCTACATTTTTATCTCGTCTGTCCTTTGACTCTGCATGACTTGAAGAAACTGGGTAGTAGATTCTGTTGGGAAGTTTTCCAAATAGGAAGAACAAGCCAAGCAAAATACAGAATGACCTTTCTTTCAAGAACCTTTTTTTTTTTTTAAGTATTCACTTGAAAAGACACCAAGGCATCCTTCCTCTACTCTCTCCATTCCTACTCCAACCACAGCAATTGCCTGTCTACAGAAATAACACTTAAGAAGTGGTTGGGAAATGAATGTGACGCCTGCCATCCTGGGCTGGTGCTCACACACCCCCCGTAGTCTGGAAAGTCTTGGTCCTCATAAATCTCATGTGCTGTGTCCTTGCTGCCATGCCAATGTTCTATTTCAAGGTCTACTACTCTGTCCCTACATAATAAAGAGTCATTAATTATCCCATGTTCACACTAGTCATCATTACTGGGGTCTGACTTTCAAGTCTGACTTAGCATTTCATCTAGTAACAGCATTTTAGGGATTAAACTTTCCTAGATTTACATTCCAATGTAAATATTACCATGTACTCAAAATGCAAGTAAGTCTAACTTTTAACAAATAATACTCTCACTGTTACTTAGCAAATCAAGAAATAAACATTTTAACAGCTGAAATTTTGTCTGTTACATCTTTTTTAAATAGAAAAAAACTGTCTATTGAATAATAAATATTTTATTATTAATTTTATTTTTAAAAATAATGCTGTTAATGCTAGAAAGGATGTAAAAGTTGCACAACCCTTTTACAATTGTAAAACCCTTTGATTTCTTAGATGTGAAAACTTTCATAGTAATAATACATTATTTAATAAAAATGGAGAACCCAAATCCCTATACACTGTTATCAATGAGCCTGTGACTCTTGTGTGAATGACTGAAAACCACTCTGTATTTGGAGATCTTTCTGCCAGGGATGCTTATTTCTCTTCTCATCTGAGGTCTGGCAGTTGATGGAATAGACAGAGACTGCCCAACTATGGCCACAGGGTAGGATTCCTCTGCAGAATAAAGAGAACTTGTGGACCCAAAGAGAAGGATTCCTCCTAGATCAAGCCTCGCCGGAAAATTCCACTTTAATCCATGAATCAGAGGGAAAAACTGGAGCCAGCCCTGTCTGAAAGTCTAGCAGTTCCTAACCAGTGCTGAGCCTGTGCAACTCACAGTCTAGTAGGAAGTCGCTGTGGCATCAGCTGACAAGTTGAGTCTTGCTTAAAACAAATTCTGTCGGAGCCATGGTGATTTCTTGGTTCTTCCAGGACTTGGGGAGGACTTCAGAGAAAAGGCAAAAATGCTGAGCATGAAATTATTCTGAAGACACGGAACGCATGGAGAAAGAGTCCCTACTCCCCACTCCCGAAGCAGGAACTCTTGGCTTTTCAATTTCGTATTCTCCATCCAGAGAAATTCCCAAGGAGGCACCACACTCCCAGTTCTCCCTTTTTCCTTGCATTCCCAACAGCTACACAGAACTAAGAAAAAGCTGTCATTGCGAGGGTGGAAGAGAAGATCTTGAAATACTCATCATCGTGTTTTCTTCTCAGCACTTCCTGTCCTTTCCCCTAGTGGGCAGAAGGATCCACTTGGCCTGAAGAAGAATTAGAGCTGTTATGACTGGAAGGCCGAGGGAAAGGAAAAGTTATTGTTCTGAAGTTTTGTTTCCACCCAGGCTCAGGACGAAAGGCAGATCAGAGAGTTTCTGCTCAAAGATTTGTGGGCGGCCACTACCAGGAGGGCTGCTGTGAATCTGGCTGGCTCCTGTCACGAGCACACGACTCTGCCCCCTCACTTGTTTTTTTTCCTTAGGGCTGGGCAGGGGCCTCCCATGACCCATTCTCACATTGACGCACATGATCCTCCGTGACTCCAGAATGTGCTGAGCCCATCTGATTGCCCCTTGTGGATGGCCTTTGTGTCAATAATCCACGACCCTTACAAAACCTACCTCCCACCCCTGGAAAGAGAAGGCTGAATCCTTGACCCCAGAGGGTGGTGTTAGTGAGGGAAGAGATCCAGCAACACTTGGTGAGTGGGGCTGGTAGGTTGGGGGTGGAAGAACTTACCTCCTAACCCAGCAAACAGTGGTGTTTCTGAGAAGGACATTTTGAAACAACAAAAAAAGTTTGTGACGCCTGCCTTTCTAAATACCTAAGGATTCTGTGAAGATGCTTGCTATGTTGATTGTGATCCAGGGGTAAAAGTCGTGTTTATTGCTGGCCTCCATTAACTGGCCTGTGCCAGGCCAGCACTGCATACTTCTAAAACATTTTATTTAATCTTCACAACAGCCCAGTGGGGGTAGATAGTATTTTATGGATGAGGAAACAGACTCCAGTGCTTCTGATCTTAACCACTAGGCTACATTACCTCCCAACAAGACTGGATGATGGAGAGTAAGGATGATACATTTCCTCAAATATTCAATTTCCTAAAATAGATCTATTTTATGATAGATTCTGTTTTAAATAAATATAAAACGCTACATTTTCAGTTGGCAGTGGCAAGAGAATGGCAAGGGAGATAGACTCTTCATTAATATTCAAGTTCTCTCCTTTCCAGGAGAATTTGCTGAGGAATTCCCTTTACATATCATAAAAAGGGTAGTTCTCTGTGGGACCCTCCCACTTCAACACATTTAGTACCACGGAATGAATGGGGAAATAAACTGACTAGGTCTTAAGGCTGATTTTAGGAGATGTGAGGTATTTTCAAATTAGGTCCTTCAATGTTTTGTTTTTTTTTTTTTTTCTCCTCTGTATGTAAAGCAACATATTTCTGCACCATTTAAGAGAAAAGAAAATGAGTCAGTGTGAGCTGCCAACAGCTGGCTGACAACCTTGAGCACTGGGTGGGTTGGAAACTGTCCAGACTTTGCATAAGGAGTTCATTTTGGGTTAGTTAAAAAAAAGGCGGGAGGTGGGGGAAGGAGTTGGCCCAGATCCTGTTCCACAAATTCAAGAACAAGGAGTTGAGATTCCCTTCAGAAACTGCTGGAGGGTGGCTCTGCAGGTCCGTTTGCCAAACACTATTTGACATCTGCTTGTTTCCCTGCCTGACACAAGAAGAACCGTTAACCGTCCAGGTTTTTCCTCTGACAAGCCAATGATTCAATGCAGCAGTTGAACCATGTGAAGGTTAATTCCCTCTTTTCTCTATATCCCTTTTAGAAAGATCTACTATTTCTACAGACTTCAGATTTTTTTAAGCTTCTTTGTCTTCTTCCTCTTGAGTCTTACTCGCCCTCACTTTGGGTTTAGCTTATTAGGCTGAGGCTAAGTTCAGTAGCATAATAAAAAACTTCACATTCGTTAAAGAATTAAATCCTCTTAGTTCTCTAATGTGTTTCACCTTTTCAGAGTAGTAAAAATATCATGTTTCAAAACAGTAATAGCCATTTTTAGTTTCAAAGTAACAAGTGATCAATGTAAAAAACATTATCCAATGCAGAAACGTATAAAGAAAACGTAAAAATCAACTGAAATTCAACCACTGGAGAAAACTAATCACCATTAACATTTAAATATATACGCTTTCCGTCTTATTTTCTTTTATTTTTCTTACAAAGTAGTAATAAATTATTTGGTAATCTGATTATTTTTACATATACATTGGATATATTTCCATGGGAATACAACAGATCAATATCACTGTTTTTAAGAGGTGCATAGTACTTCAATGTATAAATGTTCGTTGACTCATATTAATAGACATTTTTGCTAATACAAATCATGCTGCAATGAACTCCCCTGTACATACATCCTTGCCCACTTGTCCAATTACAGCAGGTCCTCACTTAATGTCCCCTATAGGTTCTTGGAAATTGTGACTTTAACTGGAACAACTTTAAGCAAAACAACATATAAGGAAACCAATTTTACCAAAGGCTAACTGATATAAACAAGAGTTAAGTTCCTACAGCATATTTCTGGTCACTAAAATATCAAGCTTCTAAATAAAGACCCCAAACACTTGTAATGTTAAACATTAAAATAAATGTGAGCTATACATACATTTTTAAAAGATTAATAAAAATAAGTCAAGTCATTTTTTACCCAGTTATTCCAGTTCAGGGTCTTGGGTGACCAGAGCCTGTCCTGGCAGCTCAGGGTGCAAGGTGGGAACTAACTCTGGACAGGACGTCATCCTATTGCAGGGTGCACTCACACACCCGTCCACACCCACTCAGACTGGGGCCATTGAGACAAGCCAGTTCACCTACCACGCACAGCTTCAGAATGTGTGAGGCAACGGGAGTGCATGGACAGAACCCGTGCAGACATGGGGAGAACGTGCACACTCCACAGACAGTGGCCCCGGCAGGGAATCAATATTTTTTCTTGTCAACGTTGCAAGAAAATAATGTTGAATGACAGACAAAACATTATTCTAGGACCTACTGTATTTCTTTATAAGTTTCTCTGAACAAACTTTGCTAGATCAAGTTATATATATTTTTTAAGACCTTTGATACATAGTGCCAAATTGCCCTCCCATAGAAAAGGTGTACTTGTTTAGTCAATCTCACTGATTTTGTAAGAGTGTGGTTCTTTTCCTCCTACTCTTAGAAATGCTGGGTATAAGCCTTTTTTCCCAATTGAAAGATAAAAATTGGTACCTCCATATTTCATTTTCCTTCTTTAATAACAAGGTTGAATATGTTTCTGTATGCTTACAGCTATTTATATTTTTTCTTTTTTGAACTGTCTGTTTTTTCTCACATCCATTTTTCTATTGGGATTTTTCATATTTTCCTTCCTGATTTGTAGGAACTCATTACATACAAAGATGAGATCTTCTGGGCTGTATTTCAGAAGCTTTATTGTCCCATGAGATGTTAATAGGTGAACTGAGGGGAAAAAAGACTTCCATGGTCAGTTTTAACACATCATTTCCTAAACCTCATTGACCATGAGGACTTTTTTCTTTTTCCTCACAGAACACCTATTGGCATGGTTCAGGACATTGGTGTTCTGAGCACCAACATTTGAGAAATTGTTCTGTAAAGGATATTAATGCTTTATCTGTTACATATGTGGTGGGATTCCCCCTCCTCCGCCAGTCATTTGTCCTTTCCTCTACATGATTTTTTTTCATACAGCTTTTAATTCGTGTATTCAAGTCTCTCAATATTTTCTTTTGTGGTAATATAGAAGTAGGAACCCTGAAGTCATACTTGCTTGCTTTGAATCCTGGCACTACCGCTTGTTGGGGCCTTTGGAAAATTACCCTCTCTGTGCCTCAATTTTACCATGTAGAAAATGAGAAAAATTAATGTTACCAAACAAAGTGATTGTGAGGATTAAATTACTTGATAGAAGTAAAGCACAGAGTATTAGATGTTGTTGATGATGATGATGGTGGTTTACTTTTTGGATTATATAGAAAGTCTCTCTCCTTCTCTGTTGTAAAAAAAAAATTGCCCATATTTTATTGTCATGATTTTTGGAAGTTAATTTTGATATGAGCTATGGACTAAATTTTCTCTTTTCCCCAATGCTTAGCCAGATTCTTCCATTGCAATTAATTGATTAATGCTCCCCTTATCATATACTATTACTTTCTTTTTCTGGGTCTTTCTCTTCTGCTCAGTCTATTCTGATACAAAGGCCCCTTCTTTCCTATTCCTCTTCAGAACATTCACAGCTACATTTGCCTAAATCAAGGCACATGTTGGATTCCCTCTGGGAGTTGCCCCAACAGACCCTTGGTAGGGGAGAGGGGCCTGCAGGGTGGGATCCAGGTGTCTCTGACACAGGTGAGAAATATGGATCCTACAGACTGAATTTTAACTGACGCTGTGCCCTGTTCATCCCCATGTGCTGCTGAGGCCTGGTGTTGAGGGACAGCCTGGGGACTCTCTTAGGAACATTTAAACTCCAGTGTTGTTCACCAAATCACAGAAAAATTGAGATCCTCATACTCTACCTTGTCCCTCCTCATTCTGCTGTGCCAGTCAAAATGACCTCTAAATGACCAGAAAAGATTTGATTAGGGGCAGAGGGGATTCTAACCTGACACATCCTAAGCTATGGAAAGAGAGCCAACTGGTCTCAGCTGATAGGAAGATTTGATACTGGGACGCTCCATGAAGGTGATACTGGAGCACCATTGAGGATGTTTCACTCAGAGCTGAGAGTCCTTGGGTTGCCTGTCAGGCCCAGCACAACCTTCTCCTTTTCTGCACATCATCTCTTGCTCACTCAGTTCCAACCACAATGGTCTCTTTGCTGTTCCTCAAGCATGCTCCCACTTTAGGACATTTGCACATGGTTTTTCCTCTAGAATGTTCCTCCCCACATACCCACATATCTTGTTCCCATGGAAGCTTAAGGCTTTTGTTCCAATGTCACCTTGTCAGTGAGGCCATCCCTGACCACTCTATTGAAAGCTGTGCCTGGAGATCCTCAACCTTTCTTGCCTTATTTTTCTCCATAGTGCCAGTCACTGTCTGACCATCTATTTCCTCATTGTATTGTTGATTGTCTCTCTCCCCTAGAATGTGAACTTCAAAGAGTCTACCTTCTGTTTGGTTTCCTGCTGTACTCTCAACACCTAGAAAAGTGCCTGGCATATATAGGACTCCACTATTGTTTGTAGATAGAAGAGAAAATGAGTGTATCAGTCAGTCAAAGTCACTTGCATGATACTTCATGACGTGTCCAGGCCTAGTAACAATAGCATGTTTTCTGAGAATGTAGGCTGACTTAAAAGACTCTGGATTTTCAAGCTAGCCTCTATAAATAAGATATCTCTAAAGTGGGGAGAAAGGCTGCTGATATGGTTTGGCTGTGTTCCTACCCAAATCTCATCTTGAATTGTAGCTCCCATAATTCCCATGTGTCATGGGAGGGACCAAATGGGAGGTAACTGAATCATGGGGGCGGGGTTTTCCTGTGCTGTTCTCATGATAGTGAATAAGCCTCTGATGGTTTTATAAAGGGCAGTTCCCCTGTACATGCTCTCTTGCCTGCTTCCATGTAAGATGTCCCTTTGCTCTTCCTTCCTCCATCTTCTGCCATGATTGTGAGGCCTCCCCAGCCATGTGGAACTGTGAGTCCATTAAACCTCTCTCCTTTATAAATTACCCAGTCTCAGTTATGTCTTTATTAGCAGCATGAGAACAGACTAATATAGCCACATCTCTCAAAAGCGAGAACAGACATATGTCTGCGGCAACATCTTTTATCTGATGCCCTAGCCTCATTCCTGGGCTGCCACAGAGCCACTCAAAATGAAATTCAAATTCAAACCACAGTGAGATACCACCACACACCCACCAGTATGGCTACAATAAAAATGCAGAAAATACCAAGTGTGGGCGAGGATGGGGAGGAACTGAAACTCTCATACACTTTGAAAAACTATTTGGCAGTATCTTCCAAAGCTGCATGTGCATATATCATGACCCAGCATTTTCACTTCTGCATACCACCCAACAGAAACACCTACCTATGTCCAGCCGGAAGACAGGCAGGCACAACGTTCACAACAGCACTGCTTGTAATGGCCAAAATCTGGAACAAAAAATGGAGAAAAATAGTAAAATGGATTTTTTATGTGGTATATTCACACATACACTACACAATATATGAAATGCATGATCTATGACCACATGCAGTGATATAGATGAATTGAACAAACATAATGTTGCACCAAAGTCAGACACAAAATTGTATAAACTATGAATATGCTTCCATCAGTATAAGATCTATGAACAGGTAAAGCTATCCATGCTGCTAGAAATCCAGAGTGACTAGAAAGGAGGATTAAGGAAGCTTTGGGATGCTGGTAATATTCTGCTTCTTTACTGGGGTTCTGGTTACACAGGAATATTTAGTTTTTGACGATCCATCAAGTTGTACATGTATATGTGAAAATTTCTGTGTATATAAATGTTTTGAAAACTAGGTCCGTGTGTCAGAACCACCAGTTGGAGTTGCAGGCCACACATTTGCTAAAGCTGCTTGTTACAAAAAGCTGAAACTATTCCAGGATGCACTGCTCTAGCACTTGGGGTGAAGGTGGGTGGGAGGAGGAGGTGGGGAGTGGGGAGGGAACCTTCTGACCCTGGCTGGGTCACAGCTCTGAGATGCTACAAGAATGAAGAATGGTAGGGGCCAGGTGTAGATGGGAGAAGGCAGCTGGTAGACAGCCTCAGTTTTCTGAGGTATTTGAGGTCTTTGATGGCCTCAAGGCAAACACTGCCTCCTGTCAGGCTCAGAACAGTAAAGACTCTCCAGCCAGCCTTCCTGAGTGCCAACAGCCACAGGACTGTGCAGGTCTAATTTCCAATCAGATATGAAGGGAAGGAGAATGATCTCTGCTGATAAACTGAGTCTGGAAACCTTGTTATAGAATGCAGTAGAAAAAAAGACAGGAGAGAGGGAAAAACATATGAAGTGATTCTTAAGTAATTTCTAAGAAGGAAGCTGCAGCAGGAACTCTGGCTACATACCAGAGATCGCCCTCTTATTTCTTTCACTTAATAACATTAAACAGGAAAAGAAGGAATGGAAATTCAGAAACTTTAAGGCCCCACTAGGGCACTGAGGACCAGTGTAGAGGAGGACTCATCCTGCACCAGACCTATAGGCATGGACTATACCATGCCCATGGTGCCAATTAAGCTTTAAGGACCACACTTGCTAGCACTGGCGAGGTTAGGGGGTCGGGCAGAGGTGGTACCTAAAGAAAGAAAAAGATGACTATCTGTGTTAGGCCATTCTTGCATTGCTATAAAGAAATAACTGAGACCGGGTGATTTATTTAAAAAAAAAAAAAAAGAGGTTTAATTGGCTCATGATTCTGCAGGCTTTACAGGAAGCATGGTGCTGGCATCTGCTCAGCTTCTAAGAGGTTTCAGGAAACTTACAATCATGACGGATGGTGAAGGGGGAGCAGGCATATTACGTGGCAAAAGCAGGAGCGAGAGAGAGAGGGTGCAGGGAGGGGAAGTACCACATATTTCTAAACAATCAGATCTCGTGAGAACTCACTCACTATGGTAAAGACAGCACCATGCCATGAAGGATCCACCCCCATGACACAAATACCTCCCGCCAGGCCCCACCTCCAGCACTGGAGATTCTCATACAATTCAACATGAGATTTGGGCAGGGACAAGCATGCAAACTATATCACCATCCCGTAACATCCTACAGCTGTGGAAGGGAAGGGAATAGGCAAAATTGGTGGTAACCAAAACTCAGTGGACAACCCCTTTTTGGTATCCCAGTGGTAGAAGCCACTTGGAGAAGGTTGGGAAGCTGAATCAGCCCAGGATTTGTGTGGTCTCCAGCCTTCCAGGAAGTAGATCATGCTGGACAAAAACTTCAGACCTCAACCCACAGGATCTAGAAAGGCCAGGATGGAAGAAGCCACAAGGAAAGGAGATACTTAGAGCTCAGTGGTGCTGGTTAGGGAGTCTTTAAGGACACTTGAGAGCCAGTACCTGTGCCCTCATCCTGGCTTCAGATTCCATGGCCTAAGTGCTAAAGCCACCCACCCACTCCTACAGATGTGAATGAGAGTCAGGGAAAAACTGGGGGTGGGTGTGAGAGTCAGAGGAGAGAAGAGCACATCAAACCCAGGGTATCTGTGAGAGGGAGCTGGATCCATAGGGCCTGCTCTGCATCTGCAAGTCCAGATGCAATTGCAACACACTTGGGCAGTTACCATTGCTACCTGTGTGCAGAAGGCTACACAAACAGGAAGAGGAAATATTCAAGCACTGGCTCATTCGTTTTAACTCCGGACAGTGTCTAAAACAGATCCCCAACAGCACAGAAAGTTTCGGTTTTGTAGCCAAGCAGATAAAGATGTGGCTAAGGAGAGTATTCTAAGCCAGATGCCAACTGTATGCCCTCTGTGAGTGCAATGTGCATTGCCCATGGGCCTAGAGCATTCTAGAATAGATATGCAAAATACATGACCACTTAGGGAAAGTTGAGATGAGTCACTCTTTCTAAGAGTAACTGTTTAAAACATCACACTTAGTATCTCTGAGCCCCATAGCACATGCACTGTGAAGAATAAAAATTCAGATAAAATTTAGACTTGCATGAACAATTGTTTTTTTAAATAGACACCAAAGGAAACTCAAACCCAAATTCTAGATTCAGAATGCCCAACACTGCTTACCAGAGACAATGGATTTTGGTTCAGGTTTTAAAGAGTGATAAGTATCAGATTCAGATGCCAAGAGGCACAAGGAGAAGACAGTTTTGCTGCTCACTCAGTGGGTTTTCTCAGTTTTAGACAAAGGTCACAAGGGATCTTGGGGGCTCCAGACACTATCTAGTAATTGATAAAAAGGATGATCATGATATGAAATACCTGGAGGGCTAATTTCTTTAGAAACCAAATTATATAAGACCTTTGAGGCATGTGAACTTTCATCCTCAAAGTTCAGAACTGCCTGGAAGAATCAGAGTTGACATTGTTTATTTTTAAATACTGTACAAGTTCTGCTAGATGGCTAGCATCATAATGGGGTAAGAGCAGATCCTGAGTAGATCTTTCCTAGCACCCCTTAGCCATTTCCCACGAACCTTAGAGAATCAAAGACCTATAGGCTTAGTGGATACTAAGAGAGATTTGAAGATAACCATGCCATTAAGGCAAAGCCCTTCTCTGACCTGACCCAAGCATGTCAGGCCAGGGACAGTAAGAAAAGGCACCAGAAAAGGCATTCCATGGATAAAAGAGAAGCCAGGGCCCTCCACCCTTTTGAACACTTTGAAAACTGAAAAGGGAAGGCCTGTAAGCAGATGCTCAGGGCCTTCATGACCTCTTTCAGCCAGGTTCTTGCACTAGTATCAGCTGATCAAGTCCTTTCCCTCAGTTTAAACCATGGACTACTGTGCTGAGGGCTCAGGAGCTGTGCTTTCTGACATAGCAGGAAGATATCGGGAAGGTAGCTAAATTCTACTGGCAGAAGCTTAAACTATGTGAGATCTGATATCAATATCCTGTTTACAGATCAGAGCCATTGGCACATAGTTAGGCAGTGAGACACCAATTCTAGGAGGTGTGTATACAAGGTGGAGGGGTGATCCACAGAAGCCTCCCCTCTGTGCACTCCGAGGCCAAGCAAGACATGACAGGGAAGTAGAGGGTGGTCGTTTTGGTTATACAGATGCTGCATCTCTTGAAGGAGTCAGAGGCATGTGAGATTCCCAGAGTCCTAAGGGATCTGAGTTCCTTTATGCCAGAAAGCTTGGGCTCTCCAAGATAAGGCCAATGGTAGCTCTCACTTATGTGGCTCTGGTAAACCTAACTGCTCCAGCCAGGAGGGACGAGATGAAAGCTCAGCATAGGAGGTGGTCAAGGAAAGAAACCTAGGACGTCTGAGGTTGAACTAGACTAGTGGTTTTTGTTTTTGTTTTTTTCAAGTAAATTTGAATTTTGCATTGAGATGGGCACAAATTAGAACAGCTTAAGGGTGTATTATTAAAATGAGTGCTGAAATATTCTCTATGAAGACACTTTCCCCCAAGAATACTGTGGTATGGTTTTGACGACCTCATAAGGCTTGGGATGGAACATAGTATGTGAATGTTGCAATGCTTTACACCTTCTGGAAATCTGTAACTGGAGGGCAGAATTCTGGTGGAGGGTTCCACTTATAAGTCTCACCCTAACAGTGTTGGTGGTACTTAAAATAATAAATTGAAAAAAATTATATTAAGTTCTCTAAACTGAAATTATGAAACATATGTCACCATCCATACCTGTGAGCATTATCCCTGTGCCTTTTCCTTATCTCTCCTGGGGATCTCGGAGAGGCCTCCCTTGTTTTTCAAATGAGTCATATAGCAGTTTATTCCTTGATCTCTAGTTCCACAGTTCCTCTCCCCACTTCCCTCAGTATCTTTATTTCCCTTCAAATTTCACTTTACAGGTCCCTTCATCTGATCAGTGAGTTTCTTGCCAAACATATTTCAAGACCTTCTGGAAGTACCTTGCCAATAACCCATTGCCACATCATTATTGCCAACTCTTCATTATTCTCCATATTCTCTTTTCAATTTCAAGGATAACAATATCAATCGGTGTGGACCTAACCTGTGTTTCTTAAAGCCTCTCTGGACTGGGGTTTTAAAAGGATCACACTAAACCCTTAATTACTCCTCTTTTCTTGTACTCCCTTCTCTGCTCTTGTCCTGGAAGAGAGATCACAACAAGGGATAGCTCATAGTGAAGGAGCCACTCCTTGGCTGGCAAGAGGCTCTCCTAATCCACTACAAACAATTAGTCTGAATCCTGGCTTTCAAATAGAAGCACCTGGGGAGCTTTTAAAAAAATACTGATGCCTGGGTCCTATCCCACACCAGTTAAATCAGGGACTCTTGGGATGAAGCCCTAGAGTTGGTATTTTTTAAAACTGCAGTGTGATTCTAATGTGCACTCAGTTTCAAAGCACTGTTAGGAGCTGTGGTTAGCCATAATCCTTTATTGAGCATCTATTTGCAGCCAGACGTCAGCCCACACAATCAGGGCATAGAGGAGTAGCACAAGGATTCTCCAATCAAGTTATTCAGTTCTCCCACTCACTGCTTCTTGCCTGCTTTGCCTCCCCCACTCTGAGCCAGGGCTCCTTTTATTAAAGCAACTCCTAAGAACACAGGGACGCTCTCTACCCCTTGCATGAACTCCTCTGCAAATCTCTTAGGAGTTAGCACTTCAATCACTATCATTCATTCAGAAAATGTAAGTCACCTTTTTTGCTTTGAGTTAATCATTTCCCATTTTCCCAGGTGATTCAGAAATCCAGTGCTCACTGACAATGAGTGGGTGGACGCGTGGGCCTGCAGACCTGCCTGCTGTTCCATTAACAGCAGAACACATTTCGAGAGGCAACTGACAATGGAGGCAACAACAACAACAAAAGCAGTATTTTTCCAACCATAAAAAAAGAAGTCTGTTTCTGAAAACACAGTTTGATTTGTTTATATTTCATGCAGTGTTAAAATGCTCAGTCGGTTCTAACCTTGTTTGCATTAATCCTCTTTTTGGAATTTGCACATTTGTTTTCAAAGCATTGGGTGGGAGCATTTTGCTGCTACATGGAAATCATATCAGCAATCGTACTCAGAACATGAAATGAACCTGCACATACAGCCCACGCAATTTTAATGTCTGCTAACCAACTGATAAGCACATAGGAAGGGCATACAAGAATTAGAATAGAGAGCCATTGAGCCAACAAAGCTTCACTTTCTAAGAATCATCACCTTCTGAGGTTACTGGTTAGTACTCTGAACAGCCATTGCAGCACAGGCTAATTCATTCATTCACACATTCAAGAAATTTTTCCTTGGACATCTGCTGTATGCCAGGTATGATGCTATGAGTTAGGGCTAGACTAAGGAATAAAACACAGTCTCAGCCCCCAAAGTCTACAGTCTTCAGCTAATCATATAAACAAATAATGAGCTTTCCAAAAGCTTCTCCTCTCATTGGTATGCTCTTCTCCTATCTCTTTGTCTGGCAAAATTCTATTCAACCTGCTACATCTTGAGTAAGATGTTTCTTTATCTAAAACAAGCGTCCCCAACCCCCAGGCCATGGACCAGCACCAGTCTGTGTCCTATTAGAAACCAGGCTGCACGGCCAGGTGCGGTGGCTCACGCCTATAATCCCAGCACTTTGGGAGGCCGAGATGGGTGGATCACCTGAGGTCAGGAGTTCGAGACCAGCCTGGCAAACATGGTGAAACCCCATCTCTACCAAAAATACAAAAATTAGCTGAGCATGATGGCAGGCACCTGTAATCCTAGCTACCTGGGAGGCTGAGGCAGGAGAATCACTTGAACCCAGGAGGCGGCAGTTGCAGAGATTGTGCCACTGCACTACAGCCTGGGTGACAGCAGCAAAACTCCATCTCAAAAAAAAAAAAAAAAAAAAAAAAAAAAAGAAGAAAAAAACCAGGCTGCACAGCAGGTGAGCAGCAGGCCAGTGAGCATTACCACCTGAGCTCTACCTCCTGTTAGATTAGCAGTGGCATTAGATTCTCACAAGAATGTGAACCCTATTGTGAACTGTGCATGTGAGAGGTCTAGGTTGCACGTTCCTTATGAGAATCTAATGCCTGATGACCTGAGGTGGAACAGTTTCATCCTAAAACCATCCCTCCCCTTGCCCATCAGTGGAAAAATTGTCTTCCACAAAACTGGCCCCTGGTGCCAAAAAAGTTGGGGACTGCTAATCTAGAAAATGCTCCTTGACACCTCAAGTTAGAGGTAGGCGTCCTTTCTAGGTATTTCCATAGCAACAGTGCTTACTCCTATCTGAGGACTTTGTACTTTGTATTGTAATTACCTGTTCAATTATTTATATCCTCTTACTAGGCAATGAGCTACTTAAGGACAAGAGCTATGTCATGTCCATCTTTATATCCCCAATGACTAGCACTATGCCTAGCACCTATTAGGAACTCAATAGATAATTGTTGAATGAATAAGTGAATGAGTGATTGAGGTATTCATAGGGTATTATAAGAACACAGAGAAGAGACACCTAAAGATACTTCCTGGGAGAGGTAGCTGCTAGGGGAAGTTATAAATGGTTAAGTCTGAATTATCCAGGATTAGGCTGGTTGGACAGTAGAGAGAGACATTCCAAGCAGAAGGATAGCATGAGAAAAAGAAAGCCACAAAAAACAAAAGAGGCATGCCAGAAAATGCCCAGCAACACATGGAGAGGACACATGCTAAGGCAGCCATAAGGTCATGAGGGATGGAAGTTTCCAACCAAACCAGACTCAAACTCCATTCTTCCCTTTGTTCCCATCCAAATAAAAGAATGAACACACAGATCAGAGGAGTCCTAGGAGCCGGTTTACATACTGGTTGCCAACATATTACATAGTCCCTAAGTCACAAACCATGCCAAAAACTCTCCCTTGATACAAGAACTATGTCTAACCCTGCCCTGTGAGGTTCAGTGCATGGGATCCTCCAGGGAAAAGGTGCCAGGTCATCTTCTTAATACACTCCTTGCAGAAGGTTTCTGTCTCTCATTACAAATGGTGGTAAAACACCTTGTTCACTTTGGTAGGCCCACCTTTCCTCTGCTCAGCTTCTTCCTAAAACCTAGCTCCTTTTGTTCAACCTGAGCAACCCTTAGGAGAGCATATTGCCTTATTTCTCCTTACTCCATTGTTTTTTGTCTTTGTTTTTTGAGATGGAGTCTCGCTCTGTCGCCCAGGCTGGCGTTTAGTGGCGCGATCTCAGCTCACTGCAACCTCTGCCGCCTGGGTTCAAGTGATTCTCCTGCCTCAGCCTCCTGAGTAGCTGGGACTATAGGCATGTGCCACCATGCCCGGCTAATTTTTGTATTTTTTTGTAGAGATGGGGTTTTCCCATACTGGTTGGCCTCGAACTCCTGACCTCATGATCCACCTCCCCCAACCCCCCCACCCCCCGCCAACCTCCCAAAGTGCTGGGATCACAGGTGTGAGCCACCGCACCCAGCCCGTTGTCTTTTAAAATATTAATTTCAGTGATTTCATCATTTACATTCAATGCAACCAATATCTTATTTAAGGTAATTCCAGAGCTTCAGTAAAACATCTCTGATTACCCACTTCAAGTAAGAAATTCTAAGAAGATCAGCTGATAGAGTTCAGTTATTAATTCATTCAACAACTATTTAACACATCTGTGTCAAGCACTGTGCTGGAGTCTGGAAATTCAAAGATGAATGAGAAATGGTCTCTACCCTTAAACTGTCTGCAGTGTGGAGGAAGCTCTAGGATGGGGAAATTGCTTATGTGGGGCAGTGCTGAGGCCACTGTTGACCTACCTAACCCAGCACTTCAGGTTTATGCAGGTCCCTGAATCAGCAATACAAGCATCACCTGGGAACTTGTTAGACATACACATTCTTGGGCTCTTCGTACAAACCTACTGAATCAGAATAAGAGAGTGAGGCCCAGCCACCTAGGTTTTAACAGGCCCTCCCAGGAATGCTGAGGCTTACTTTGGTTTGGGAATCTGGTCTAAGCTCTGTTCTGAATCACACGAGGCCTATATGGAGGGTGATTAGCCATTCCCAGCCTTCTTCTCTACAACTCCCCCCTTCTCCTTTTAGGAGATTAACAGGAAACATCAATCCAGAGTGACTACCCAAAATGAAGTAAAAATACTATTTTCTCACATAATAGCAACACATGACACTGCTCCCAAATCACAGAGATGGTTTTATGAAGATCAGTATGGTATGGACTAAACCGACCAGAGCCACATCAGCATCAACACAGAGGGAATCAGAAAGGATAATATCATCATTGTCCCCTGCATTAGTCTGTTCTCACATTGCTATGAAGACACACCCGAGACTGAGCAACTTATGAAGAAAAAAGGTTTAATTGACCCACAGTTCCACATGGCTGGGAGGCCTCTGAAAACTTACAATTGTGGCAGAATGCAAAGGAGAAGCAAGGTACGTCTTGCATGGCAGCAGGAGAAAGAGCCACAGGGGAAACTGCCACTTGTAAACCATCAGATCTCGCGAGCCCTCCCTCCCTATCACGAGAACAGCATGGGGGAAACCGTCCTCATGATCCTCCCAATAGCCCTCAATCACCTCCCACCAGGACCCTCCCTCCACACATGGGGATTACAATTCAAGATGAGATTCGGGTGGGGACGCAAAGCCAAACCATATCATCTTCATTCTCCCCCCTGGCACTTGAGGGGAAAAAAGAACCATATCAGCTTGACTATTCAAAAAAGAAGCAGGAGCTCCACAGTTATTTCAGTGCACGGGAATGAAAAAGGGATAAACTGAAACAATAAACTTGAACGTTTAGGAACATAAAGGCAAGGAGGAGAGAGATCACAATCTTGGCCTCTGAGTTCTGCAACCCTATGGTTGTTTTAAACAAATGAAAGCAGATTGCTTTCTTCCTGGAGTTCTAGTGAAAGGTATCTTGCCACCAGCAGACCGTTCGGAGCGCCTGGCCACAGTTTATTGGCTCATTGCCACGTGTCATTAGTGACCTATTTTCGCTGCTGTGAAATCGGCCATGTCTGAAGGCCCCTGAATCAGCAGTTTCTCCCTCCACTCACCGGCTCCAGGCTGGCAAAGCTGACACCAGTGTCACAGAAAATGCGACCCGCTGCCCTCTCCCCAAAATGTGGGGAGAGCACGGTTTTGCTATGAAGATGTCGGCTTTGACCTGAGGCTGACTTGAGAGCCCAGCTGTCATGTCTCTTCCAAATAAGCTGCTGAACTTGGAATTATCTTGGCTGAATAATTAATCAGGACTAAAAATAACCTCAAACTGCCTGGGCTTTGCTTAAATCCTACACAGGTGAGAGAAGTAGGTTTTTTTTTTTTTTTCAACGTAATTGCAAAACCCATATTTTGAAAGGCTCTGCACCAAAATATGAAAATAATTACCCAACATGCCAATTTGGGAGATAATTCACAGTTAATCTGGCTCTCTTAAAAAAAAATGCCACCTTTTGAATTGCACATTGACTTCAGATTGTCAGTTCTTGGTGGATATGAAAAGCAGCCGAGAGTTGTACTCAAAATTTTCTAAGAATACCTTCAAACACAATCCATGGGGAAAAAATATATCCGTTGGTATAAAGAGTGCCTGTTACCAGGCAGATTAGACAGTGAGCCGACTTCCACAAAAGGGCGCTCTCCCCACGCTTCCTTCTCGAAGGTGAGGGCGCTGCGTTTCGCCCCAGCCTTGGCTGCCCTTTCTTTTCCTTTGCCCTTGTGCAAACGATGTGCTCCCAAGAGCGAATGCTCAGTGTCCTGTGGAATGCTACTCCTGTGACCACTTTCTGGCTGAGATCATCAGGCAAATGTTATCTCTGTAACATCAGAGGAGCAACTTCAAATGACGAGAAATCAAGCAAAACATTAAAAATACAGGGGGAGAAAACAAATACATCTAAACTGCCTGCTCTCCATGGTGATCTAGCTTTGTGTGTTCATTTTCTTGATATTGCTGTGATAAAAATAGGATGTGATGAAATGAAAGTACATCCATCACAGCAATCTTGTGTCCAGCCTGAATCTCAGACCCAGATGTGGCTCCAACCAACAAGTGACCATGAGCAGAGGGAGCCAGGTGTATTCTGGGAAGCTGCTCACCCTCACTGCCATTTCTTTCATCCCCGTAGGCACAGCCTCACCTTACATCGAAGACAGATTCAATGAATCTGCCTCTCATCCTAGGTGGCCACTAGGCAACTCCTCTGGGACCATTTCTTCTTGCTCTGTGCTCCCATGACCTTCATACATACTCCCTCTTCCCCTGCTGGAAACCTACTTCTTTTACCTCCTCAAAGGTAAAAGGACCAGCTGGTGAACAAAAGAATACACTTGCTCTATCTAAAGAGAAGCATTAGAACAAGGGAGGAAAAACTGATGCAAGACAAATAACTTGGGCTCATCATAAAACACTGAGCAGTCAGCAGAACATTAAGAAGAGACTTCTACTCCCCACCACACACATACCCATCTGCACACCTGAATGCCGAGACCAAGCCTCACCAGACGCCAGCAGCATAAATGAGAGGAGTCACTTATCCCTCTGAGGCTCAGGCTTCTCAACTGGAAAAAAAAGATAAAAATATCAGTTCAGTCGGGCGTAGTGGCTCATGTCTGTAATCCCAGCACTTTGGGAGGCCAAGGTGGGTGGACCACCTGAGATCAGGAGTTCAAGACCAGCCTGGCCAACATGGTGAAACCTTGTTTCTATTAAAAATACAAAAATTATCTGGACATGGTGGTGCATACCTGTAGTCCCAGCTACTCAAGAGGCTGAGGCAGGAGAATCATTTGAGCCCAAGAGGTGGAGGTTGCAGTGAGCTGAGATCACTCCACTGCACTCCAGCCTGGGCAACAGAGCAAGACTCCCTCTCAAAAACAAACAAACAAACAAACAAAAACCTAATGAATTGTCAGTCTCAAGCCAGTGGGTAGCCAGTGGGTAACCTGGTAATGTAATGATTCTGTGAAAGAGAGGGTCCATAGAATACAACAAATGTGTGATATTGTTACTTCATTTGCTGTGATGTGGGCTGAATAAGAGTCACAAAGAATAAGAGAAGAGCTGTGGTTGTTGTACAGAAATAAACACTATTCATCTTGAAACTCTCACCTCATCCCCAGAAATATCCAATAGAATTTATTAATGCGTATTTCCTACCCAGTGTAGTCAGTCAATGTGTAATAAAAACGCTGATGGCCACAGCTTAAATTATTAAAATTCTAGCAGGTATACCAGGTCCTGAGCTTGGAAATGCATGCAAATCTCTTCATTTGAATAGTTGACTTAATATCATTAGTTCCCCCCATATCCTCTGGTTAGAGCTCAGCTCTAATGAAGCCTCAGGAGCTGATGATATTCCCATACAGTCTTATTAGTTTTAGAGAAAAAACTCTCCCCACAACCACAAAAGTCTTCTCCTAAGCCCTTAACCTAGATGTGTCACAAGGAACATGAGGCATCATCACTCCTGGGACAATGACCCTAAATCCTTGTCCCACTGAGATAGTAGCTTTATGTTCCTATCAATAGGAAACCCTTGGTCATTTGTTGTGGGCCAAGAGGAGGCTGTGGCCAGAGGACGTTAGGAGGAAAACCTGGTTTGGCAAAAATGATGCAGAACAGGGACTTGCCAGACAGTAAGGGTAAAAAGAAGATGACTTCTAACTGGCTATGTGGCTGAAAGTCATCGAAATGAGCAGTTCCACCCTGTGGCCTTTGGTTCTCCAGAGGCAGGAAAGAGGATTAAAAAGTAGTGGAAATACCTAGAAGATGAGACCTGAGACTGGCAGAGGCAGAGAGGTCTTTCTGGTTTTCTTTGGGAGAGTAGCATTCCTCATTTCTCTCCTCTGTGCTCCCTGTGACTTCTGTTTAACTTCTGTCAAAGTAGTTGTCACCCCACATCACTCTTTCTTATTTGTCTATGTCCCTCAGTAAACTTCAAGCTCCACGTGGGCCAGAACCAGGTTTAGTTTGTTCATAATGGTGAATAAACTTGTATCCCTCAAACTGATTACAGCCCAAGTTCAAAAATGTCTTAAATGAGTAAATGAATGCTGCATGCAAAGGTTAGCCCTGAAGGCGAAATGAGCAACATATTCTAATGGAGATGTATGTGGCACAGAACTTGGAGATCAAAGTCAGCCTCTTGGGTGGACTTCAGGGACGGACTTTAAACAAAGAGGCAGGAAGATCCATAGCATTACTTGGGGGATGAATAAGACTCTAGAATTGAGTTGGCCCAGAAATTTTGGGTACAAGCAACACTCACTTTGTTTGATATGAGTTACAGAGTATTTTCTTCTGTTTACTACTTTCTTAAAATTAATTATGTGATAAAAAGTGACCACTGTGTGTATTAGTCTGTTTTCATACTGCTATAAAGAACTACTTGAGACTGAGTAATTTATGAAGAAAAAGGTTTAACTGATTCACAGTTCCACATGGCTGGGGAGGCCTCAGGAAACTTACAATTATGGCAGAAGATGAAGGGAAAGCAAGGCACATCTTACATGGCAGAAGGCAAGGGAGAGAGTAGAAGAAAATGCCACTTTTAAATCATCAGATCTCATGAGAACTCCTTCACTTTCACGAGTAAAGCAAGGGGGAGACTGCCCCCATGATCCAATCACCTTCCGCCAGGTTCCTCCCCCAACACGTGGGGATTACAATTCGAGATGAGATTTGGGTGGGGACAGAATCAAACCACAGCACTGTGTATTTCAACTACTTCCAGAGATGATGGGCACATAAGGAGAAAAGAATAGAGGGGGAACAATTTCCTTCAGGTGTCTGGAAGAACTTTCACAAAAACACTCATGGGTCGTTCTACTACAAAAAGACGGATAGCTCTTAACACCTAGTAAATAACTTTTCTATCTGAAGTCTGCTTCTCTTTCTCCAATGTCATTAATTTGTAAAGGGGTTTTGCCCCACCCCCCACTCTCCTTGATTAAGCTCATCTGTGAACACCAGGAGGCTGGTCTGCTCGCTCCTACACAGGTGTCCTTTCTATTTTTTTTTTGAGATGAAGTCTCAGCTCACTGCAACCTCCGCCTCCCGAGTTCAAGTGATTCTCCCACTTCAGCCTCCCCAGTAGCTGGGATTACAGGTGCACACCACCATGCCTGGCTAGTTTTTTTGTATTTTTAGTAGAAACAGGATTTCGCCATGTTGGCCAGGCTGATCTCGAACTCCTAACCTCAGGTGATCCACCTGCTTTGGACTCCCAAAGTGCTGGGATTACAGGCATGAGCCACCATGCCCGGCCCAGGTATCCTTTCTTAGATGGGCATTACATCATTCCCACTATCAGTCCCCAAACTAAGGTCAGTGTCTTAAGACTTGAAAGTCAATATGACTATTAGTACTACTTAAGGGGAATAATTGTGTGCTACTTTTGGCTTCAGTAAGTATTGTAGGCATATCACAGCAAAGGCTTTAGAGGCTTAGAGAGAAATCGAGATAACTGAGCAAAGGTGGTGACTTAAAACCAGATCTACAATCTGTGTTACTCTCTTCGCTGGAGAGAACCCTGCAAAATGGGGCAGTTAGGAGAGAAGAAGATAGCCTATGTTCTTGAACCTGTGAGCACTCACTGGTGACACGGTTTAGAGAGTAGAAAACTGGCCTATGCAACTGGATACCCAGCCGCTGTCAACTTCAGCAAAGCAAAGTCTGGCTTCCCAGCAAGCTAGAGAAGCCTTTTCACCCTTGCACTTGATGTTCCCTTAACACGGAATGCTCTGTCCCAGACCTGTCTATGGCTGGCTCCTCCTTCTTCTCGGGTCTAAGCTCAAATGCGACTTCCCCAGAGAGGCCTTCCCAGATAGTCCCCTCCCTGGTCATTCTCTATCATGTCATTGTATTTCACTCATGGCACTCATCACCATCCAAAGCTGTCTTTCCATGTACTTTTTTATTTGATTATTCACTGTGTCCTTTTGCTCCATAGATAGATAAGATTCATAAAAGCAGGGACCCTGACTCTCTTGTTCACTGTTTTATTACAAGCAATTCAAATAATGTCTGGCACATAGTAGGACCTCTATCACTGTGTACTGGATGTATGAATAAATGAATGAATGAATGAGTAGCCTGAATATGGGGCTCAAGATGACAGTGAGAAAAGTGCTGTCCCATCATGAATAGGGTAGGTTTTATATCCTGAAGAGGATATGTGCATTTTCTAAAGGAAAGGAGGTAGGGAACAAGGAAGATATCTGTATCATTGGAAAAGATCTTTTATTCCCATATTGAAGCACTAACACGTCCTCCCCAACATGCATTTCTGCATGTGGGTGACATGCCAGAAGGGAGGCAGGGAGGGGCAGGCATTAAAGAACTAACAAACTCACCAAGTTATCACTGTGGTTTTAAAGTGGGGTGATTAAAAAAAACAAATGTTGGTGAGGATGTGGAGAAAAGGAAATCCTAGTGTGCTGTTGGTAGGAATGTAAATTGGTATAGCCCTTATGGAAAATAGGATGGAGGTTTCTCAAAAACCTAAAAATAGAACTACCATATGACCAGGAAATGAAATTGGTAACTCAAAGAGATATCTGCACTCCCATGTTCATTGTGGCACTATCTACAATAGCCAAGATACCGAATCAACCTAAGGGTCCAAAACAGATGAATGGATAAAGAAAATGTGGTATTTATACACAGCGGAATTTGATTTAGCTTTTAAAAAGAAGGAAACCCTGTCATTTATGACAACATGGATGGACCTGGAAGACATTATTTATTTAAATGAAACAAGCCAAACTCAGAAAGAAAAATACTGTATAATTTCTCTTGCATGTGGATTCTAAAATAGTCACACTCATAGAAGCAGAGACATAGTGGTTACCACAGGCTGAGAGGAGGGAGACATGGGGAGGTGTTGGTCAACGGGTACACAATTTCAGTTATGAAAGATGAATAAGTTCTGGAGATCTACTGTGCAACATAGTGCCTACAGCTAACAATATGGTATTGTATACTTGAAATTTTCTAAGAGAGTAGATCTTATATTGAGTGTTCTTACCACAATGTAATAATAATAACAAACGGATGGGAGGGAACTTTGAGAGATGATTGTTGATGTCTACAGGCTTGATGGTTTTATGAGTGGACACTTATCCCCAGACTCACTGAGTTGTTTACATTAAATATGTACATGTTTTACATGTTAATCATACCACAATAAAATGTAATAGATTAGATAGATAGATAGATAGATAGATAGATAGATAGATAGACAGATAGATAGATAAAGCAGGGTGCTTACATACAGCTCACAAAAGGCAGAGAATGGCTTTGTCTTGCAGTTTGAGTGCAGTGAGAGAATATAATTAAAGTGACCAAAAATCCCTGGGAATTTATTCAATTCTTTTGAACAATGACCATCCTTGGGAAGGGAAGTCCCATCCATATCAGGAAGGGGACACCAGCAAGCTTAATCACCTTGCATTTAAATGTTTTCCATCTATACTTAGAGCTCAACACACAATACAAAGACAGCTTTCAACACTGGGACCCTCTCCACCCACAGCACGTGCCCTCTGACCTGCTCTCCAAGCAGTGGTGGTGGCCTGCCTCTGTCCAGAAGCATCCATGCCACGGCCCAGTTCTCTCTCAGTATGTTTGTCTGGTAGAATGATTAAGGGTGTCTATCATGGCTGCTAAACAGTACCAAGCTAATGTCCTATTATAAAATTACTTTCACATATATAGGATGCAATGGTTCTAATGAGGGGAAAGGCATGCTAAGAACAATTACCACCCCTTAGATTAGCTTAGTACTTTATATGGTTAACAAAGCTTTTTTACCAAAATCATCTCATTTTAATTTCAGTCCTCATCACTGAAATTCATGTAAAAAAAGAGCAGGTATTTTTCCATCATCGTTTTGTAGAGGAGGAATCTAAGGTCAAAACAGGTGAATGACTGTTCCTGGTCACAGAGCTGGGAGGACCCAGGTCTCCTTGTCTCCAAATACACTATTAAAAGTCAAGGTTATGGGGAAAGATCCATGGCTGACACCCTCCTTGTTACAACTGAATTGTCCATATGTAAAGCTTTCTGCAGATACAGAATAACTTATTTTATAATTTTATTGTATTGGATCAGGATCAAAGGCCAGACAAGCTTGTCACTGGAGGCAATTCTTGAATGATGAAAAGAAAGAAGGAGGCAAAGAAGAAACGAAGGAAGAAAAGTCTTCCTTTTTAAGGGATCAGGCTGGCTACACAGCACATCCACATCCTCTATATGAGAATGAGAGCAGAATAGGGACCACTACAATTGACTTTCACCCAGTAAGTACTATGAGCATAGCAGTTTGGAACTGACATGGGCCTTGGAGATCATAATAAGCTGTGCAGCTTCGCTTGCTAAGTTACTCATGCCCACTGCCACATCAGCTGATCTGAACTCACATTCCCATACACAAACATTGAAAACAAATACTTTCTGGACTAAAAATAAAGTACACATAAAAGTCTGTTTAAGTGAATCATCCTTCCTTGGGAAGCTAAAAACGGGTGGGAGGGGAGCAGTCCGTAGGCTGCAGATGGGATGGGTGGCAGTGTGGACAGAGTCTCTCTTTGATCCTCTGAGAATTCCCCAGTTGAAAACGCTGTGGGGAGATGAATCCTTCTCTCAGAATACAGGCTGCATCTGACCTTCCTCCTTTGAGTGTTAGCTTCTGCTCACACACTGTCTCTCTGTCTCTCTCTCATTCTCTCTCTATCTCTCTGTCTCTGCCTCTCTCTCTCTCTGCCTGTAAATAACTTACTTTGTAATAGAATTGTGGCTGAGATAGGGGAGGCTGGAAAGTCCCAGCCTGGGGTTATGCAAGGAACTTTATTATTTCCAGTAATGTTAGGAGTTGGCTAAATGGTCTGTGAAAGAGACTTGTTCCTTTTCCTCCTGCCTTCCATCACATGTTCATTCATTTATTCCTGCATTAATTTATTGTGTAAACATTCACTGATAGTTTCTGTAGGTACACATATGAATAAGAAAGGGTCCCTACTGTCCGCAAGCTCTACTCTTATTATTTCCAGTAATGTTAGGAGTTGGCTAATTGGTCTGTGAAAGAGCCTTATTCCTTTTCCTCCTGGCTTCCATCACATGTTCATTCATTTATTCCTGCATTAATTTATTGTGTAATCATTCATTGATAGGTTCTGTAGGTACACATATGAATAAGAAAGAGTCCCTACTGTCCAGAAGCTCTACTCCAGTGAAAAGGAGCAGCCTTTGGGAGAGATGCAGGAAATAAGGCTGAAGGGTGTTCGAGAAAGGGCAGAATGGCCTCATATGCCACTCTGAGGAGTTTGCACTTGATTCTACTGGTGAGGTAAGGATTTCCCGGACTTTGGTATGGAAAACTGTATGGATCACATTTTTTAAAAGAATTTAATTAAATATTCTTGGTATTGACAACTCATTTTTACTATATTATTTAAATATATACAAACATAAAGCATGTTAAAAAAAAAACTTTAGATGAATTAAATTTAACAGCGTTTAACTGAGCAATAAGCAATTTGTGAATCAGGCAGCCCTCGGAAGCAGAAGAGGCTCAGAGATCTCGGTTCACAAGGTTGGACAGGCAGCCTTAGGGACAGGAAACAGAAGTGAGATACAGAAACAGCTTGATTGGTTACAGCTCAGTGGTTGCCTTATTTGCACATGGTCTGATCAGTTGGTAGCCTGTGATTGGCTGAGACTTTACTCCTAGTTAGGCTTTCAGTTTGTGTATGTACTAAGTTAGATTGTAGTTTGTTACCTAGGCACTCAAGGTAGGGAGGCATTCTCAGACCAAATTTAGTTTAACAATGGGGTATAACTTCCCAATTATAAATCCAAAAGAATTATAATGTAAAACCAATTAAATGCAAATTAACAAAATTCATTTAACGCAACTAATACTACTGAAACAAAATGTCTGCTGCCTAGGAATGTGGTACTGACTATAAGCATGTGGAATATTTTCAATTCAGTTTGTCTCCGTGATGTGCCTAGCAATGACTCAGTAATGTCACTCCTCCCTAGTCAAACTAGCATGGAGCCAACCATTCAAAGAGGCTGTGGTGATGTCACATGGCCAGCACTTCCCTGTCTATATGTTTGGTTCTGGGATAATTTTTTTTTTTTTCTGTCACCCAGGCTGGAGTGCAGTGGGGCGATCTCAGCTCACTGCAACCTCCACCTCCTGGGTTCAAGCGATTCTTGTGCCTCAGCCTCCCAGGTAGCTGGGACTACAGACACAAGCCACCACGCTCGGATAATTTTTATATTTTTAATAGAGACAGGTTTTGCCATTTTGGCCAGGCTGGTCTCAAACTCCTGACCTCAGGTGATCCACCCACCTTGGCCTCCCAAAGTGCTAGGATTACAGGCATGAGCCACCTTGCCCAGCCTGTCTTCAGGGTAATTTTAAATGCAAAGGCAGTTGTAAAGACAAATCAACTGGCAGCATTTAGTTATACAAACAGTCATCCAATGATCTAGAAGATGCATCTACTTAAATTTTAAACTGTCCTTGAAATTAAAGTTTTTTTTTTAAATTTCTGATGATACCTTCAGTCCCAAGAGTACATCACTGAAGCCCTTAGCATGCAGTTTGAGGAAATATTATGTAAGTGCTAGGGTCCTGCAACAGACAGATTTTGGGCAAGGAAGTGACATGATCAGATTTTCATATTAGAGCAATTACACAAGGGGATGTATGATGGATAGAGTAGAGGAGAGAAAAACTCAGAGTAAGGAGGCCACTTGGGAGACAACTACAATAATTTAGGCAAAGGATGATGAATGATCTAAACAAAGTCAGTGTGAGCGATGAGGCATAAGAGAATAGACTAGAAACGTTTGTAAAAGGCAGAATCTATAGAACTTAGGGACTGATTAAATGTGGCAGGTGACGGAGAAGGGGTATTTCAACCTTAGGCAACACTATTAACCCTAGATGGGAATATAAGGAAAGCAAGTTTAATTTCAGATATGGTGACTTGGGGGTGGGGAAGCTGTGAACTATTGGGATGAGGCCAGTCAAATACAGTGGGCTAGAACTGCAGAGAAAAAGCTTCTATGTGAGGCTAGCATGCTAGCATGGCTGAGTAGACACCAGCCTACAGAGTGTAATTTCTAGGGCCAAGCAACTCTTATCACCCATGCTCCCCCACCCCCACAAAATAAAATGTTTCTCCTACCTACAGGTCACTACTCAAAGGTGTACCCCAAATGATCATAGCTCCTATCATCTAACTTAATGCTCTGATACTTTTTTTCTTTTGGAGACAGGGTCTCTGTTGCCCAGGTTGGAGTGCAGGGGCACACAATCATAACTCACTGCAAACTCAAACTCCTGGACTCAAGTGATTCTCCTACCTCAGCCTCCCGAGTGGCTGGGACTACAGGTGTACACCACTCTGACCGGCTAATTTTTTTGTAAATTTTTGTTTTGTAGAGCCGTGGTCTCTCTATGTTGACCAGGGTAGTCTTGAACTCCTGGTCTCAAGCAATCCTCCCACCTTAGCCTCCTGGAGTGCTGAGGTTTCAGGTGAGAGCCATATCTAAAGAGAGTGACACTTACCCTGGGATTGATGTTCTGGATCCCGAAATGCTCTGGTGGAAACAATGTGGAATTTGCACTCATTCAGATCATAATTTAGATTTCTGCCCTGACACTTACTAGGTATGAAATCTTAGCGAATCATTTGTCCTCTCTGTCTTGCTTGTAAAATGAGGTTTTAAAACCTTTATCAAAAGCTTGTTAGGAATGTTAAGTAATATAACACATTACAGTATCTAGCACAGTGCTTGCAACACCTTGGCCAACTAATCATGCTCATTCTCAAATATAATGGTTAAGTACATGGAAGAAACCAGACTTCCTGGGTTCAAATCATGTCTCTACAACCTTCTACATGACCTTATATAAGTAAACTAAACTCTCTGTGTCATAAGGAGATAATGATATTCTCTAATGCGTAGAGTTATTGGAGCAATTTGTGAGTCAATGTACATGAAACTCAGAATCATGTGTCTTGCCCATGGTATGTGCTATCTAAGTGTTAGCTGCTATTGTTGTCATAATTACTCCTTCCTCCCTTCCAATGACTATGCTTCGGATTCTTTCCTGGTCATCATTTTAATGGAAGGAGAGAAAGATCATGGCATGCTGGGCACCTAAGCCACTGAGTGTGAAACTCCATACGAGAGGGAAAAGGGGGAGTTTGACAGCCCTAAAGGCATTCTTTGACTGCTTCTTAATTTTTTCTAAGACAAATCAGGGTCTGCACTGCCTCAGGGAGGGAAACATAGAGTGACTGAAGTCCAAAGCCTTGTGATAAAATGGAAAGACTGTCATCGGATGTCTGGCCAAGAAGGCAGCTGTCCAGATGCAGGGACTGTGAGTTCTTATGAACTATGACAACACTCACTTTCAATGAACTTTATTTTTCACTTATCAGTGGTTAAATGCCAAAATTACATTGGATTTTGCACCAAACTGGGAAGGGAGGGGGGAAAAAAACAGCTCAAACTGACTTGCATTTCCCGAGGGCTGAGTCCTGAGAAGTTACAGCTGGGGAAGCCGGATCAGGCGCATGGGCCAGTGAGCAAACACAGATTTCTCTGATATATTAAGCATTATTATGTCAAGTACCTGACCCTGATCAACCAAGGTCATGAACAAACTATTCCTTTTAAAATTTTTATGAAAGAAACTGCTGTGTGCTTTTCTCTCTGGACTCTCTCACTTGGAATACAGATGTGACCCGGCTCTTCCAAGGCTTCCCTCACGGAGGAATTAGGCCGATGCCCTGAGCTGAGTTTTTGGTGATTTGCTGCCTCCACCAGGATCAGTGAAGAATATTTTAAAATAAATTTCAATTTGTTTCATCCTGAGAGGATGCAATGACTTTTAGCTCAAAGTGGGACAGACAGGCCTATTAGAGATGGACACATAATTTTGAGGGGGTACAAATTTTAGCTCATTAAACTTTTCCCAAACTAAAAAGCACAGAGAGGAGTGAAGTGGAAAGAGCTTCATCTTTGTGGTAAGATAGATTTTTAGATCCAATTCCAGGTCTGTCCCCTGCACTGTCTGATTCAGGGCAAGTCACTTAACCCCCTGAGCTCACTGGCGTTAGCTATAAAATAATGACAGCACTACCTACCTCCTAGGCTGTCATAAAACCCATTATGATCTGACCCTGATGGTTTATCTCCAGCCTCAACTCTAGCCTCTCCCTCCTGAACAGGCCTCCCTTTAAATACCACTTCCTCCAGGAAGTCTTCTTGGATATCACTTCTCCCAGTTAAAGTCTAGGTTGTGTACCCTCCTATGAGCCCAGAGCACCTGTGTGTATCCCATCAATAAACTTAGAAACCATCATGTTGATATTCCAGATCACCCCTGGACTATAAACTGTTCAAAAAAAGATCAGGCTCTTCTAATTGCAGGTGTCTGCAGAGCTTAATGCAAGGCCAGACACACATGAAGTCTTCTATATGCTTTTGTAAAATGAATGAAGACTGGTAAACATTGCTATTCTGTTGCTATTTATATGGTCCTCAGATGAAAGTTACTCCATACGAAGTCCAACATACTAAAGCATTCTCCAGGATGCTTTTCTGAGTTGCCATGCCTGATTCTTGATGTTGTCCTCACCACCAGACTACCCCCCTTTATTCTAGACTCCACTTGCCCTTGAAGCTGAGACTACTGGCTTTCCTCACTGCCTACCTAAGACACCTCAGCCAAGATTCCAAACAAAGCTCAATGCCTGCACTCTCCTTGCCCTTGCAGATCTAGCAGGGCCCCCTCAATTCTGTCTCTGCCAAATCCCATTCAATAGGATACACAAAACTCACTCTGACTTGCTCTCTTTGAAAGCATGAAGGATGTGACAGTCTCATTGGTCTTTACTGAAGAAAGATCTAACCCAAGCATCCTCTTCTCCTACTGCCCAGGTACGGGTCATATTCTTTAAGAATATATTGGGAAGGGGGAGATTTATTTCACATGACTTCTCTGAATTGGAACTTGCTCTGAGCACCATGTTGTTCTCCTTTCTACTTCCGTAGGCCTCTCCTCCATTGATCACCATCCAGAACTCCCAGACAATCCCCTTAGATAGACACTCTCCCTTTTCAAGGATTCAGACAAGAGGTTGACGTGGTACTGGCTATACTTCAATCAAGTGCCCAGACCCTTCATTCTCCATAGCATCACCACAGAGGAGCAGAAGGCATGGGTCTCGTCTGAACAACCAGGGTAACTCAAGGAGCCAACACATTTTCCTCTTATGGAACTTAAATCTGTACACATCGCCTAAAGGAAAATTATCCAAAAAGGTAGACTTTCCTCATGGGGTTTCCATCATGGACACAAACTTGTTCCTACACAGTGTCTCACATCTCCAAAACAATGTGTTCTTCCGACTCTGCAGAGTGGCAAAAACAAGATTTGATACCCAACTCACTACTCAGACTTGATCTTGACCTTGGAGCCATTCCTTCCCTAGGGTACATTTCCTTAATTATGCATCATTCAGACCAAGGAAATTCAGAGGAGCTTCATCAGGAAATCAGCAATGGGGGAACATCTCTATTCCTCAGTGCAGTCCAGCCTCATGGTAGAGGAGTGCAGTGGCCCAAAGAAGGAACTCTGAAACCAAGCAACCAGGACTTGAAGATGTCTTCTCCCAGCTTTGTGACCTCCTCATGTTACTTCCTGCACCTCAATATCCTTTTCTGTGATATGGTGATAATTATAGTGAGGCTTTAAAGAGTTAACACATATATAGAGCACACCTTAGCAAAGACGTGCTCCATAAATTTTATATATAGTTTTCCGCCAGTGTAGACATGGCTATTATTTTTCTGTTTATCTAGCAAATAATCGTTGAAGCAGCTATATACACATTCACAGACACCTTCTGAGGGCAAACACTAATTTCCAGAGACAGTAAAATCTGGAAATATTTTTCTAAATGACTCATAAGGAAGTCTCAAAGTGCACTCAGCACAGCAAGCTCACTCCTGATGAACTTTCAACCTACACATTTTCATTAGGTGCAAATGGCATTTTCCTGCTCTCTCTGCATTTTGGCTGAAGCCCCTAAAGTGAAAACAATAAGTAGCAAGCACCTCTATCCCCAGTCCTACAGAGACCTGCTGGATCCCAGGGCTCACTAGAAGGTGCCCAAACTGATCTTTCACCTCCAGAGTATGTAAAGGAAGACTTGAAAGTCCCCAAGAGAGCTCGTTGAAGGGAATGCCTGAGAATAGAGATCCCTTGGCTTTTCTCTCCCATGGGAGAACTTGACATGTGTCCTTGAAGACTTGAGGACATAGTTGAACAGAGACCACAGCCTGCCTCATGCTGAGACAATTTCTGAGGTCAGGAACCTGCTGAGAACTGCCAAGAGGGCAGGCGAGGACAGAGGCAGCAGGGGAAGCAGCCTTATTTTCCTTGGTGGGGTACAGCAGGAATGCCGGGGTTCCTGTGAGCCTGGTGGACACCATGGAATCTATCCTGAAACATCTTGAAAGAAGCCCACCTTATAGGGTGGCCTGCCAGAGCAAGGAGATATCAGCAGTGAGAGGCTGGAGTACAACCACCAAGACAGGAGTTGGGGTGGAAGGAGGAAAGTGGGATGCATGGGGTCGGCTGAAGAGCATGCACCAATAGCAGTAAACTAGTACATCAGCAAAGTCCCAATGCAGAGGATCCACAAACGCACATCATGGAAAAGTGTAATGAAGGGCTCAGCATCTGGGCAAAGCCAGCCAAGACAGAGCCACAAAGAGCACCAGATACTTTAAAAAGGCTGCCCATCTTCTGTTTCCCTTTCTGCCCCACTCCCCCACCATGGAGAAACCAAAAGCAGCAAGGCAAATCAGGGGGAGGAGTGAGTCAGGAACAAGTGAAAAAACAGACCATGAGACCAGACTCTCCTTTCCTATTTTGGGAACCCCAGCAAGGGTCAGGCTCGGGCTGTGAAAATGAGAGAAGATGTGAAGAGATTGAGGCTTTGATTTAGACTCTATTGGGTCTTTTCATACTTATAGATGAGTCATAATCCTCAATAAAAGGCTCATTTTTGTTGCTTGAACATGATCAGAGTACAGACGCAGACAGGGAGGGAAGGTTGAGCAGAGTATATTTCCAAGGCTGTCATGGCAGAGAAAATGAAGTAGTTTCCTGTTCATAGCTATTGGGCTCAATATATGCACAATACATTGGTTAAGCAACACACATGCCAGAGCAAAATCTCATCAGCCCCATCCCCCACTGACAGAGGGGTCTGAACTGCTGATTCTGTGAGTATGGTACAAACTAACCTAATCCTCAGCAGACAGGTCTTTGCCCTTAAGATTGTTATGAGGAACTCTGAAAGTTTCTTTCTTTCACCCCTTTTCCTCCAGCCCGCTGGGCAGAGGAGAACGTGCCCATCAATCAATCTTTAGATCCACAGAGATCTACCCTAAGGATTGAGATCACTGCTCTTAATGACATTACTAGATTGGGAGGCAAAGTTCTCTGTCTGCCCCAGTTTCTTTCTACAGAGAGAGAAGGGACTCTTCCAGTCACAGGGACATTGAATATTTAATGTTGGGTAGAGAAAGAAGGACCCAATTTAGTTGGGGAAGAAAGTAATTTAAGATCTTCCCCAAGAAATATAAAACTTTCTCTGAGAAGCAAATTTAGAGATTCAAATGACTCCAAAGAGGACTCAAGAATGGAAAGAAATGATCCTCCCTTTCTCAAAACAATCATAATCATAATCATAACCATATCATTCCAGCAAATTTCAAGAACTCAACAAGGTGGTTAGGCATGCCCCTTTTCCTCCCTCTTTCCTATTTTCTACTCTTTTCTCTTCACCCCAGGACAAAGTCAAGTCATTTTTCATACTTTTTCCACCTTGCTATTTATTCCACTACTCTTTGAAAGCAAGCCCCTACGTCAACCACGTCTTCCTTTCACAATGACTCGGGAAAACAATGACAAATTCCATGTGGAAACCAGAGAGCCGAGAGGAAAGTGCTGGCCATTTTCTTCCAGTTTTCCACGCTCCTGAAAAAAGCTTATGGCTTGGTAGAAATTCTGAATTCTCTTGAAATAACCAGAAAAAGCACAGCTGGAATAGCAATATCTAAATAAAAATGCAGCTGGTCTGCTAATATTAACTAGTCTAAAAGTACCATGAAGCATGTGGTTTTCATTACAGCAACAAAGCTACCATAGTATGACAAGCAGCCTGCCTTCCAAGGTTACCCTCACTTACATGATATTGTATTACACATGGAGTTGGACTCTTGGGTTTAAAGAAAAACAAGAGTTTCACAGCAAGAGGTGAAATGAAGATTTAGGCACTCAGCCAAAGGTTTGAGACTACCCAGAAATGATCTGAGCTCACAGTCATGTGATTCCCCTCTGCTCAGCACTCCAGCAGCGTGCCATTTAGTCCACTCAGGTGGAACTTCTCACACATGGCTCTTATCACAGGTAATTGTGTACAAGATCAGGGCATCTCTTGATCAAAACCACGTCCCAAATAGCACCTACCACAGGTCTTTACCATCAGCTGAGCTCACGGTCAGCAAGACGATGTAGTTGGAAAGGGCAGACTTTGGAGTCCCAGAGCTGAGTTGCAAGCCCAGCCTCTGTTCCTTTAATGCTGTTTAATCTTAGGCAAGTTTTCCACTTCTCCAAGCCTCCGTTTGCTAACCTGTAAAAAGGTTATAGGGAGAATTATTACTGCTATCATATTCACAGCTAACATTTATGGGCATGCTTATAACACTCCAGGGACTTCATGTTGTTACATGCATTATTCTATTTAATCCCCAAAATAATTTGATGAGGAAACTACTAATATTTTCTCCATTTACAGATAAGGATACTGAGGGTCAAAGAAGCTAAGCAGCTTGCCAAAGCTACCTGATGAGTAAGTGGCTGAGCTGGGGTTTGACCCTGGGTGTGACTCCTGTCAAGGCCTGTGTTCACTCTCTAGATAAAGTCAACAGTACAACATGACTATAACATGCAAATAGCAAAATGGTTAAAGGCAAGAGTTTCTACCACTTCCTTGTTGGCCCCTATCTGGACTTTGGTTTCCTTATCTGTAAAATGAGAGTAGTAACAGTTCCTACCTCATAGGATGGCTATAAAAATTAAATAACTTAATATGTATATGACCTATGGAGTAATAGCCAGCACATAGTAGTTACTCTGCAAATGTTTACCACTGTATATGTGTTACTATAAAACAGCTGACACATAGACGATGAGAAATGTGGGAATTAAAATAAGAAACAGAAGAGCATGAGAGGCCACCAAACGACCAACTGCTCTGTGGGCACCTGTAAAACCCTCGTGGGAAACTTGCAGAGATGACCAGAGATACTTTCAGGGGTGCTGAGTTCCTTTGATGCAGAGGAAGAGATCTCAGACATTAAGATTTGACCGTATTTTACATGCCTGTTTTACATCTGTAGCTGGTAAAACCAGGAAACAACTGGATAAGAAATGTAATGCTAAACAGATGGATACCTTAGGACCAAAGAGTCAGGCTAGGGCAGTCCCCTAGTGGCCTTGTCCAGGCCCACGCACACCCTGGAAGCATCACTTCTGTCTGATGATGTCACTACACAAAGTCACATGGTGACCCTGAGGCAGACAAGCCAGTTGGTGCACAGGAATGGAGCTGACACACCTTGTTCTTCAACCCCCTAAAGCATTTTCAGATCATACCTATTTCAGAACGCTGGAAGTGAAGCCAGCAAGAGGCTTCCGTGTTGATAAGTCTTTGCATCAAAATTGACCTGACTGGGAACTTCTTAGCAAACTTTTCAAATAAGAGAAGGACATTCTCTTAGATATGTGATGTGAGTGAGGATTAAATGGCCTGGTAGAAAATGTAAACTACTTTTAAATAATTTATGGAATTGCTGTCATCATTAAAACCACAGAGATTTATCAACTCTCATTTCCGAGTAAGATTTGAAGGCATAGATTTGTAGTCTTGAGATGGGACAGGGCACCAAGAATGAATCCTTATGATTCAAAGCCAGAAACAACTTTGTCTCAGATGGTGTTCCTAGATTTTGCTTCCAAGTGTAAATTTCTGGCTGTAGCAAAGATGGTAGCAAGTAAGTGATCATTTCACCTCTTTCCAAACTCCCTACTTTTTTGCACATGTCAGATCCAACCTCAGGTTTATAACTTTAATTTTAATATCCATCTCAAGCTAACCCACAGTTTCCTGGAAATAAATGCCTACAAAAAAAAAAAACTTTTAAAGAAAAATACAATGAAGCTGCTTGTGGGAAGAGATCTCTTCCTCAAGAAGCAATATGCAGAAATTACCAAAAAAGATGGAAAGAACATGAATTTAAAATCTGACCATATTGAGTCTTATGTTTCCTTACTCAGTGATTTTCAAAATATAGCCTTATTTTCACAATACTATAAAAGTAATGCTGATTAGTTACTAAAATCTGGATATGATATAGACTTTAATGTACCAAGGAGATGACAAAATCTTATTTTAAAGGCTGTTGATGATTGCTTCTCAGCCTTTTGGCTAAGATCAAATGTAAAAGCTGTTGATGAAATTTTTCCTAAGAGGAAAGTGTTTTTTCCTTAGCAAAATGCTTTGAAGAGCCATTTGGCCGTAAAAAAAATAAAAAATAGGTTCTGAAATATTGTTCAGAAGGAAAACCAGGAAACCAGTAGTAACTTTGTTTCTCTGCATAATGATGCAAGAAGAAAAAAATAAGTTTCTAAGGGCAGACTGAGATGGTGGGGACATAAGTTGGTGGAGGAAATAGGGAGGTAAAGAGAGAAGGCAGGAGGACCAGGGTTCAGGAAAATGGAATCTGGAGGCCCAGGAGAAGAGAGCTCAAGAGAAATTCTCACTGATGAAAAGGGCTTGGGATATCTGCATTTAGAAATCAATGGTGATATCCCATACTTAGTTTTAAAGAATTTGCTATGCTCTGCAGCAACGCAATCTCCCTGTTTTCAAAAACTCTCTGTAAAAATTAACTACACACCAGTGCTTTCTATAAAGGCATTTAGGGAAGATAAAGGAAAAGAAGCAACTGTGTTTCAGTTTTGAGAAAAGAAAACCACCTGAGGCTGAGAAGTGAGATTAAGAATTTACCAAAATCAGAGAACCTAGGAGAAAGTTACCACATCCCACCCTACCCTGCCCTTGAGAACTTCCACAGAAAATGAATAGCCTCTGGGAGGCCGAAGTGGGTGGATCACGAGGTCAAGAGATCGAGATCATCCTGGCCAACATGGTGAAACCCCATCTCTGCTAAAAATACAAAAATTAGCTGAGCATGGTGGCATGCGCCTGTAGTCCCAGCTACTCTGGAGGCTGAGGCAGGAGAATAGCTTGAATCTGGGAGGCAAAGATTGCAAGTGAGCTGAGATCGTGCCACTGCACTCAAGCCTGGGCAACAGAGCGAGAGTCCGTCTCAAAAAAAAAAAGAAAAGAAAAGAAAGAAAGAAAAAAGAAAAAAATGAATAGCAAAGTATCCTGAGTTTCCTTTTACATATGGAAGCCATTTTTAATTGAATACTAATAGTTGGAATGATCAATGAGGCTGGCAGAATTGGGGGACACTGAGAAAGGAGACATCTGGATTACATTAAATAAGTGTAATCTCCCCGATGCAAAAATCTTTCTTATCAAAGCAAGGTTAGGTAGCATCACCACCTTTCCTGAAGCTGGTGCCATTATCAAAATAGTCTAGTAATCATTAAGAAAGCAGCTGGTGAAATTCAAATATAGCCTTTATGGCTAGAAAAATAGTTTTATCTCAAAAGTGATTACTCAGGATGCAGCTGTGAGAGCATGATTTCCTTCTTTACGTACAGAGAAAAATTTCCTATGAGCTTTTGCAGTGGCAATGGAAAAAGGAATGAATCCACAAGTCCTGAAAGTCTTTTAAGTTTTTGACAAGATGTGATTTTAAGGGTGTGGGGGGCTGAGTTGCTCTTTATACCTACCTCTATACTCTGGAAGTCATGCCATTTGAAGTCAGTGGGTTTTAAAGATTCAGGAAACACTACTCAAAGTATCTGGCTACAGGGTTCAACTTGCTGAGAGAGAGTATTCCTTTCCTTAAGATTTCTACACATGTGATGGAGAAATTGTTACACAAAGTTCTGACCATACCTGTGTATCGTTTTTCAGCCACAGTCTCTTATAGAAAATTGTAATGAATTGCTTTTCAATATGCACATGCAGCAAGCTCTGAGACAATCCTCCAGGAAGCCTTCCTTAATCCTCCCCAGTAAGAAGTAGGATCCCTCCTGTGCTTGAAATAATTATACAGATGACTGGACAAGAGGCTTGGTGAAATAAGCCTCTCATATGCACATCTCGCTGGTGCAAAAAGTACTTGCAGTTTTGGACCGTGAATTTTAAGTCATTATAACTAGGCTCAAACATGTCTTTAATCAAAAAAGGAATCATTACAATCAATACATTTCTGCCAGTGAGAAATAAGTTTATTCCTGTAGCCTAAAAATCCATGCTTCAGGATTTGACAAACTTTTGGAAAGCATTTTCTGCATCCTGCTGGTTGTGGAAGCATTTTCCCTGCAAAAAGTTGTCGAGATGCTTGAAGAAGTAGTAGTTTTGAAGTGTCATCTTCTCTTATTCTATGCAACAACAATGAACCATTTCTTGATTGGATTGTGATGTGCGAGGAAAAGTGGATTTTATATGACAACCGGCGATGACCAGCTCAGTGTTTGGACTGAGAAGCTCCAAAGCTTCTTATCAGTGAGAGGTCAGGTGAATATGGGAGATGAGGCAAAACTTCGTAGCCCAATTTGTTCAACTTCTGAAGCGTGGGTTGTGATGTGCAGTCGGACATTGTGGTGGAGAAGAATTGGGCCCTTCCTGTTGACCAATGCCAGCTGCAGGCATTGCAGTTTTCGGTGCATCTCATTGGTTTGCTGAGCATACTTCTCAGGTGTAATGGTTTCCCAGGGATTCAGAAAGCTGCAGTGGATCAGACCAGCAGCAGCCCACCAAGCAGTGACCAGGACCTTTTTTTTGGTGCAAGTTTGGCTTTGGGAAGTGTTTTGGAGCTTCTTCTTCGTCCAACCACTGAGCTGGTCATCGCCAGTTGCCATATAAAATCCACTTTTCCTCGAACATCACAATCCAATCAAGAAACGGTTCTTTGTTGTTGCATAGAAGAAGAGAAGATGACACTTCAAAACGACAATTTTTTTTTTAATTTTTGGTGAGCTCATGAGGCACCCACTTATCAGGTTTTTCACCTTTCCAATTTGCTTCAAATGCTGAATGACCATAGAATGTTTCAGTGGGTGTGGCTTCTTAGTGTCCCCAGTATTTCATGGAAGGCCTACTCAGGTTGGTGGTATTGGTGTTTACTTGTCCAGAGTGAGATCTGTTAAAAAAACAAAGAGGCATATTAAAATATTAAGAGTTTATTTGAGGAGACAGCAATTCACGCATAGGGCAGCTTCAAACCAGAAGTGGTCAGGGCCCTGCTAAAGAAGTGCAAGAGAAAAGCTATTATAGGGTGAATGCAAAAGTGAGGCAAAGAAAATATTAAGTTGGTTCAGATCAGATATTGCCTTATTTGGATTTTCTCAGCAGAAAGTCCCTGGTAATGTAATGCTCAGTTGGCTTGTGATGGGCTGAGCTGAAGTTTCAATTTGTTTACATAGGAATGCAGGGTGATAGAGCCATCCCAGCCTAACGACCTCTCATTAAGTTAGTTTAACAAGTCCCACAAGGTTGTGGTGAGTTTGTCAGAGGTGTTTGAACCAGAGCAACTCCATCTTGAATAGGGGCTGGGTAAAATGAGGCTGAGACCTGCTGGGCTGCATTCCCAAGAGGTTAAGGCATTCTAAGTCACAGAATGAGATAGGAGGTTGGCACAAGATACAGGCATAAAAACCTTGTTGATAAAACAGGTTGCAGTAAAGAAGCCAGTTAAAACCCACCAAAACCAAGAAGGTGAGGAGAGTGATCTCTGGTCGACCTCACTGCTACACTCCCACCAGCGCCATGACAGCTTACAAATGCCATGGCAATGACAGGAAGTTACCCTATGTGGTCTAAAAGAAGGAGGCATGAATACTCTACCCTTTATTTAGCATATAATCAAGAAATAACCATAAAAATGGGCAACCAGCCTGGCTGCTCTGCCTGTGGAGTAGCCATTCTTTTATTCCTTTACTTTTCTAATAAACTTGCTTTCATTTTACTCTATGGACTCACCCCAAATTCTTTCTTGCACAAGATCCAAGAACCCTCTCTTGGGGTCTGGATCAGGATCCCTTTCCACTAACAAGTTCTGAGTGGGGCCCTACCCAGCCTCATCTAATGCCAACCATATCACCCTGAAAATCCAGCATAACTAATTTGTATCATTTAAAAAACAGCCTGTGAAAAACCATACCTCCTGTATGTAACATCCTGGTTCTTGCGATATCTCGGTACCTTCCCCACAGGTCCATAACACATGCTGGTCATGTTGCTGCTGAGTAATGGTGATCACTCTATGGATATGCTGTGTCACCTTTACCTCTATTGTCACAGGAGCTAGGAGGAACTGAGAACAGCAGGTTGGCCAGGGGCTATGACAGTGTTCCCATGGAAACCAAATTATTCTAATGCGTAAGATACATACTATCCTATTACAGCATTTAGTTATAACAGCCTGAGAGTTGCATTCCTTTCAGAAATACATGTGCCTTGTGGATCGAGCTGTAAGTTCCTTGAGAGCAGAAGCCACGTGTCAGTCAACTTCGTATCTCAATGAATTTTGGTTGATAAGCAGTGGGTAAACTTTTGGTGAAGGGATGAATGAAACCTGAAGGGGATTGGTAAATACGCCACCCCAAAATATGCCACTTTGAGATAGGACTATTTTGAGATCTGACAGATGCAGAAAGAAGTCTTCCAAGAGCTTCTCTTTCTTAAAAAAATCTGACTAAAATCAGAAATTCCTGGGAAATGAGGACTGCCATAAACTGCCTCTCCAAGGGAATTCTTAAGGCCGTGAAGAAGACAGAAAGTCACCACTGGGATGGACCTGAACACACACACCTTGCCAAGATAGCCCCTGGCTTCCACGAGAGTTCCCCATATATTTACCTTCCCGTAGCGGACTGCTCTTGAAAGCCCCAAACCCTTTTTTTTTTCCTGTCAAGTCTCCACAGTTTATCTTTCTTTGTTTAAAATGGTATATAAGCTCTTCGGCCTGTTAGCTTCTTTGTATGTCTTTTCTCCTGATAATCTGTCTTTTGTCAGTCTAATTTGCAGTGCTCCAGTGAATCTAAAAGGGTAGAGGAAAAAGGGTTATTTTTTTCCCCTATAAACTGAATTATAAATTCCATTACAACAGGGTCTATGTCATTTTATCTTCTTAGTACTTAACATAAAGCAGTGTTTAACAGGTCAGACGTGCCCAATTTAGGGTCTCCAAAGGGAGAATTGTATGCATACATATATATTTCATGTGCAATATTTACAATATATTTATATTCACAATATATACAATATTGCAAAAATCCTAACAGAAGCTATAACATTATTCTAAAGATTGCTGTTCATAGCAGGGATTATATCAGTCTGTGTAGAAACCTGTTTCTAGCAAATGATAAGCAATTCCTTTATATGTGTTTATTTACTTCCTATGGCAAAAACAAATAATATATAAATATTATATTATATATAAATATAAATAAATTCCTTATTATTTAGCAACTGTGATGTTTTTGTAAAGAAAATCTTTCACATAGAAAAAAATAAAAGTTTTTCTTGTTCTTGGTGGTAAATAGTATGGAAACCAGTGCAGTGCGATTCAATTTCAAAGAATTAAATATCACTAAAATTTGTTTATTTATTAATTTATTTATTTATTTTTGAGACAGGGTCTCACTGTGTCACCCAGGCTGAAGTGCAGTGGCACAATCACAGCTCACTGCAGCCTCAACCTCGCATGCTCAAGCCACCCTCCCATCTTAGCCTCCTAAGTAGCTGAGTTTACAGGAATGTGCCACCACATGCAGATAATTTTTGTATTTTTTGCAGAGACAGGGTCTCACCATATTGCCCAGGCTGGGCTTGAACTCCCAGTCTCAAGTAATCTGCCCACCTCAGCCTCCCAAAGTACTAACTCTTATTAAAAGTTGTGGTCAGAACAACTCTGTCCTTAGTTCTATGGAAATGACCTGCAGCAGGTGATGGAGAAGAATCAGAAGACTGACTAAGCAACTTTCAGTTACTTCATATGGATTTCACATTGGCGGAAAAGCAGGAACAAAAAGAAGTCTCGATTCACGCACAGTTGATACCAGGAGACCATTTACTGGCCCTCATGAGATCCTCCCTGGAAGAGGATCAATATCAAGGGTGAATGAATCCTATTTCTTCACTTCCTATTTGTTCAACCAGAAATTTCTACGTATGTTGTTGTATTCCTCAGGACACTTCCAATTTCAAGTGACAAAAACCCAACTCAAACTAATTTGACAGAAAAGGGAATGTACTGGCTCTTACAACTGAAAAGTTGAAAAGTCGGTTCTAGTTCAGGTATGGCTGGATCCAGGACATCAGATGATGTCCGTAAGATGCACTTGCTCTACCTTCATCTTCAGGCTCTGCTTCCCTCCTCCCTAAACAAAGTTTCTACACTAGGCAGTGCAAATTATCTCTGCAGCTTCATGTTTAAATGGTTCTTTGATCCTGCAATCTTCAGAATGACTCTCTCAGTGCAGCCCCATGTCAAGGACTCTGAAATGACAATGAATGCCTCTGCCTGGGTTAGATGCCCACTACAGGACACATCACTATATTGGGGAGGATGAGGCATGATTGTCCAATCTGGCTCAAATGCTCAGTCGTCTGGGAAAATGGCCATGTGTGTGACTGCTCCACAGACACGAGAGGCTGGGATTTCCAACAGAAAGATGCTAGGAAGACAGAAGAGTTGCTTATGCCCTAAGATCAAGATCTGTGTAGAGTGTCCCCTCAACCACCCAAATCACAACCTCCCCATATATGGCCTAATCGTATGTTTTTTTTTGTTGTTGCTTTTGTTTTTGTTTTTTGTTGTTTTATTTTGTTTTGTTTTGTGTAGACAGAGTCTCACTCTGTTGCCATGCTGGAGTGCAGTGGTGCGATCTCGGCTCACTGCAACCCCCACCTCCCAGGTTCAAGCAATTATCCTGTCTCAGCCTCCCGAGTAGGTGGTATTACAGCCACGTGCCACCATGCCCAGCTAATTTTTGTGTTTTTAGTGGAGACGGGGTTTCATCATGTTGGCCAGGCTGGTCTCGAGCTCTTGACCTCGTGATCCACCCCCTTCGGCCTCCCAAAGTGCTGGGATTACAGGCGTGAGCCACCTCGCCCGGCCCTAATCATATGTTTTTAAACAAAAGGCCTAAAGAGCTTACTCCTAGGTTCCGTTCAAAACTGAAACAAAACAAAGCAAAAAATAATAATAATAATAATAATGATTGAGGGAGCCATGAGATCCCAGGCACTATATTAAGTTTAAAGGCTTCCAAATGTTCAACTTCTAATGAATGATTCACTTCACCTCAATGCCTCTGTTTTAGCAAAAAGCACCTGTTCTTTAAAACAGATTTACCTCTTCAGCTGAGATAGAAATTCTAAGAATAATTTAAGAGCTAGAAAGGGCCAAATAAAAGTTTTCATCAGGGAAATAAAACAATGTCCATTCTCTGGATTGGATACAACCCAAGAAAAGCCATTACCCAGCAGTGACATATGAAATATCTGCTTTGATTTCATGTGGGAGATTATTTAGCAATGTCAAGACAAAACATGCCAATTCCCGGCAGTTGTCAAAATGCCATTCCAAGTGTAACCCTGATAAAAAAAAAATCCACTCCCTCTGCAAATGTCACCAAGCTTCTGATGAAAAATGGATATATTTGCTAGTTTGGGAGAATAAAGAAAAGACTGGAAGGAAGAAAAAGTTTCCCTTTAGGAGGAAACTAGAAGGAAAAGGAGGGAGGAAGGAAAAAAGGGAAGGAGAAAAAAAGGGAGAGAAGCAGGGAAGGAGGAAGGGTGACCTGTTAGTCTACCCTTCAGATTTATGCTAAAAGTTTACCAGGTCAGAAAACAGGCTTTGGAATTAAGGGAGATATGAGACCAAGTTCAGGCCCTGCCACTTAAGAGTTACCTACACTTGGTAACTTCACCTTCATTTGTCTCAGTGTCTTCACTGGAAAAATGAAAAATAATAGTACAATTAATAACGGTTAAAAGAAGCAACATGGCCGGGCGCGGGGTGGCTCATGCCTGTAATCCCAGCACTTTGGAAGGCTGAGGCGGGTGAATCACCTGAGGTCAGGAGTTCAAGACCAGCCTGGCCAACGTGGCAAAACCCTGTCTCTACTAAAAATACAAAAATTAGCTGGGCGTGGTGGCGTGCGCCTGTAATGCCAGCTGTTAGGGAGGTGGAGGCAGGAGAATCACTTGAACCCAGGAGGCAGAGATTACAGTGAGCCAACATTGCTCCATTGCACTCCAGCCTGGGCGACAGGAGTGAAACTCCATTTCAAAAAAAAAACAAAAACGAAGTAACCCATGTGGGGTGCTGAGCCTGGTGCCAATCTCTAGAAAGCACAATACATAAGATCTGGTATTACAGGCCTATGGAAACAATGTATCCTGATGCTCCACGGAAAACATCTTCTTTATTTAAATTCATCGACTTAAAAACACCTAGACAGAAGTTATGAATAGGCTATGCCTCTTTATTTCATAGGCAGAATGGTAAGTTTTGAATAAAAGTATGCTCTTGTTTGACACATGGAAAATAGGAAAAGGCATCTAAAGAATCTTCTCATTATCAAGCCTGAACCTTTGCAGAACACTAGAGGTCCCTCCTGGCACTGAATCCTCCAGCCCTATGATGCAGAATTCAGAGTGACAATTTTCTGCCTCAGCCCCACTAGATGTCTCTTCAATAAAGTTCTAATACAGTTAGTGCCCTGGCATTGATTTGATGCCTGGGAAACATTACGTAGAAAGAACATAGTTTTAAATAATCAAACCATTTTCCTAAATGTGCATACATTCTAGAAGCCACCCTCCACTGCCACACACATAATTCAAACCGAAGATGTCTTTTGTTTTCCAGAACCATTGCCTGTTATTAAGACGATATCAGGGAAAGGGAGCAAAGGTGACAAGGAAGTTGTTTTGATTAATTGGGAACCATAGATGGTACTTGGAAGCCATGGGGGAGATGCCCTCCACAAAATTAAAAATGAGGTTATTCTCTCGAAGTTAGATCACCAAATCAATGGGAGTGCTAGCGATGTGGCTTTAATGGCCCAGGTTCCAGTAAGCAGAAAAGTCAGACTTCTGTCTTCTGCATAGCCGACTTCCTCAAAACACGAGAGAAGAGAATGCCTTTCTGAAGGAAGGCAATTTCTTCTAGTTGCATCTAATCAAAACTTTATTGTGTTTCTATTGCCTGCTGTTTTCCTAAGAAACATTGAATTACTGGGATGATACCTGATTCTCACCAGCTACCAGAACCACCTCCTTAGTTTTCAGGGAGTGTTTCTTGACACAAACCACTTCAACAGCATTGCAGCAGCTAGTTTAAAAGGCAATATTTTGTCCTGTGTTTAATAAGCTTAAAAACTCACAAGCCCACCTGGCATTTCTAACCAGCATTTATCCATTTGTCTGAATGGATCAAAGATTGCCTCATGGGCATAATAACTGACCCATAAGCATAATGGTTGTGATGCCTGGCACAGTGGGGTATTCTGTTAGGGGAGCGAGAGAGCTGTGGACAGGGAAATCACGTAGCTTGGGAAGCCTCAAACTACAAAGATATAGTAGCAGGTATGGGCAAGGCACACAGAAGCTGAAGGTGGGGTGCATGTGAGACCACAACATAGGCTGGTATTGTGTTTAAGAAATTTCAATGTAAATGTCTTTAGGCAGGGGATTCACCCGAGTTAGCCACCATTTCCACCATATTCCATTGCTTCCTATTGTCTTAGGCCTGGGGTAATTTGATAACTTCGAACATCTGGCCCCTTTGGCCTGAGTCAGAGCTGTTTTTTCAGGGAGGGTTTGCTAGAAAGTAAATGATTGGGACAATTAGAGAGATTAGAATAAGATCTGTAGATTTAGACAACACTATCACAACAAGGCTAATTTACTAATTTTGATCATTGTACTGTGATTATGTAAGAAAATAGTTCTTATTTTTAGAAAATTAACTCAAGTATATAGGAGCAAAGGCATAAAGTTAAAAATAACTACAGATGAAAACGTCTCATTCCAGATCTGCCAAATAAGGATTTCTAGAAGTGAGGCCCTGAAACCTGCATTTACCATGATCCCCAGAGAATTCCCGTGCACCTTCAAATCTGAGAGGCCCGGATCTGTAACACCTGCTGAAGAATGACACCCATTTACCAGATAAAGAAAATGCTGTTCTTTGCTGCTCCCCTGGTTACCCTCAAAAGCCGGAAAGAAGAGAGGATGAAGAGAAGGTCAGCCTCTGCAGACATAGCTATCATTCATAACTGCTGCTGTTTCCCAGTCAACTAAAATGGAAAATGGACTGCTCTTACACCAATGTCACTGAAGTCCATCACGGCAGTACTCCAGGTCCTCCTTTCCCATGTATTGCCTGAGTGGGGCACATTGCCCCCAGACAGACACAGGATGCTGCCCCCAGGCCAACACTTAGAGCTAGAACAGCGATGCTCATCACAGAGCTAGAACTGCAAGCTCAGTCAGGTACAGGGAGTGTCGTTGCTGATTGCAAAAAACTGACTCAGCCTTTCAGTAAAAGTGCCTTAGGGAATGGAACTAGATTGTCCTGTGACAAACCAATGAACACGTCTGCTTGTCTCAAAATATGTGAAGCAGAACCAAGCTTCCAGTGCTGAACAAAGGACTGCTCTAGTCACCAAGCAGCATCCTTTCCCAAAGAAGTTTTCATAGAACACTAGCCTAGTAGATGATCTTGGCAAAAAGGAGCCCATAACTAAGTATTTTGTTTCTCCCCTCTTGGAAACTGAAGATGCACATTAACATATTAAGTGCTCTGAAAAGTCACACACTGAAGAAAAAACCAGTATGACTCTTGTTTAGCTCAGTATTTCCTGAATATGTTCTTCGATGAGACTCCTTTTTCATTGAGTGCCTATTAATATTTTCTACAATAAGGTTTTAAAGAAAAAAACTGAGGAAACGCTATAGAGGAGAATTTATATTCAAAGGGGAAGTCATTTAGTTCCATAAATGGAACATTAATTGGAGAAAGAATGGCAGTTGTGAAGCACACCTAAAAGTATTAGCAGAGCCTCTAAAGGACTTGGGAAATGGACTTCCATTCCCTGCCAGGAAACTTCCTTAAGAATAAAGGGACTCCTTTGGTCCTGATCAGAAAGGGAGCAATATTCCTTGTCTGCATTAGAGTGGAATATTGGGATGATTAGCTACCAGAAGAGTCCTCTTTGATCTTTCCCACTCCTTCAACCCCATATTCATTCCACTGGAAATCCTACTCTACGTCCTCAATCTCAATCTCCCACTTCCAGTGCTGCAACCTCAGCTCACCACAGCCTTGACTTTCTGGGCTCAAGCGATCCTCCCACCCCAGCCTCCCAGCTATCTGGGACCACAGGGAGGCACCATCACGCCTGGCTAATTTTTGTATTTGTAGTAGACACAGGGTTTTTCCATGTTGCCCAGGCTGGTCTCTAACTCCTGGGCTCAAGCAACCCACCTGCCTTCGCCTCCCAAAGTGCTGGGATTACAGGCATGAGCCACTGTACCCAGCCTCGATCTCCCACTTCTTACACATCCACTGCCCCTTTGGCTCAAGTTACCTGGACTACTGCAATAGTCTACTCACTGGTTTCCCTACTTTCACTTTTATTCTCCTGCTATGGTCTGAATATTTGTGTCCCACAAAAATTCATATGTTGAAATTCTAACCCTTAAGGTGATAGTATTAGGTGGTGGGGCCTTTGGGAGGTGATGAGGTCATGTGAGTGGCACCCTCATGATTGGGATTAGTGCCCTTATAAAAGAGGCCCCAAAGAGAGCCCTGAGATTGCAGCGAGAAGGCCACATCTATGAACCATAAAGCCAGCCCTCACCGGACACCAAATTTGCCAGTGCCTTGATCTTGGACTTCACAGCCTCCAGAACTGTAAGAAATAAATGTCGGTTGTCTATAAGCCACCTAGTCTGTGGTATTTTGTTATAACTGCCTAAACAGACAGATACACCATCTAGTGTATTGTCCATACTGCAGAAGGGTGATCTTAGCACTTCGAATCTGATAAAATCACACTGTTTAAAAATTTCCAAAACCTGTCCCTTGCCATGGAGAAAACACAAAGATAACATAGGCCTGGCCTGGCATTTCCCTTCAAACTCATCTTGACTAATCTTCCACTCATCTGCATGTTCCAGCCACACTCCTCTTCTCCTGGATTCTCTTTACCTGGAATTCTGCTTCCTATCTTGATTTTGCCTATTTGCCCTTCAATATAGATCATGGTGATCTATGATGGTCATAGTGATCACAGATTCATCACAGAACACTAGGCAAAAATCATTTCCTCCAGGAAGACTTTCTTGATTCGACAGCCTAGGTTGGAGTAGCTCAAAGTGCAATCCATACTTCAGTGCCAATCTACAAATTGTTTCCAGGGTGATAAATATTAAAATTGAGAAATAAGCATTTAGAATGTTCTATAGTGTTTTAATATTACCATGACATCCAAGTACATGGTCAGTAGACTCCCCTTGTTGAACAGGGCAAAGAGCAATTCAGGTGTTGTCAAACTCACGTGGTCAGTTACATGTAGCACAATTTGTATGCTAGTATCAGTCCAGGGCAGAATGAAGGGAAAAGTGGTCTTTCAGCACACATAGTTAGAGATGCAATGGTCTAGGTCACATTGTCATGTTATACAGTCACAGCACCATGTACCTTCTTTTCAAAGCATCTATCACAGTTGGTAATTTTATGCATTTTTGTGAACTTTTTTCTTATTGTCTTTCTCCTACACAAGACTCCTAGCTTCCTGACAGCAAGGACCAACCACGCTTGTTGCTGTTCGATGTCAAATCCTTCTAGTCCAGCACAATACCGGAACACAGTTGGTGCTTAAACAATGTGACTAATAAATAAGTGGAAAACCTATACCTAGTGAGCCTTGTCGTCAATTTTAATACTTTATCACCTCAACAGCATTCTTAGCACTTACTGAGTTACCTGTGGCTTATATGTGAGGATAAGGGTGAGCAATGAGAGAGAGATGAGTGAATAATTATTCCATTTTATGAACTCAACCAGACCCTTTCAGATCACGTTTCGATGGCATAATAGGTATAAAATGAGTAGTGAACAATGATGTTTTAAGGGTACAAAGGAATGCTTTGTCTTTGGTAACCCATATCTGTGACCTGTTGTCACACATCATGGGTATTTGGTTTTGTTTGATGTTTATATTTGACTCTAATTAAGCAACATCATAAAATTTCATTGCCCTCCCAGCAACAGAGCTCATGCCAGCTTTCGGTGATGTTGTTTCCTCACCCAGCTCTACCCTCCCTGCCTTTGTTCACAGCTGTTTTGCTGATAAAATGGAGAGAAAGAGAGCTGGTATTAAGCTGACAGCTTGCTTCTGGCAGCTGCTGGACCTCAGAGCATAATTTCCTCCCTAGTGGGTTATCAGAATCAAACACCCTCGACTAATCAGAATTTCAAAGGAAGCAGATATCCAGTTGAATTTAAGAAGATTATTCCAAAACAGCTCTGAGTAGGACATTGGACTTTTGGGCCCCTAACTATTTGCTCAAACAGGCATCAGAGTCAGCTGGAGTCTTGAACCTTTTCCAGGAAAGAGAAGAAATTTTAATATAGTGAAAAGAGCAATGGATGGTGTTAGCAAGTCTTAGCCCTGCTCTGGGAAAGGTACCTAATCTCCCTGGTTTGATTCCTCATACGTTGAAAAGGGGGATTGGACCAGATGACCTCTTGATCTCTTCTAGTTCTGAAATTATGGAAGTGAATGATTCAGTTCCTAAACAGAGGCTTCAAGAATGCTAAGGAACTGAGTATCTGTTCCCAGATGGCAAAGTTGGCAAAGGTTATATAGGACTTAAAGGTCTTTCTATTTACTACTCATTCAGTTTAATCCTTCTTCTGAAAGACAGTACAGTATTTACCTCCTGCCTAATATTGTGAACATGAATTTGTTTATACAATCTCATGACTCTGAGATCTAACTCTAATTCCTTAAATAGAAGTGTAAATACTAATGGTATTCCCAAAAACATATGCTTGGTGAAAGTGTTCTAGGATCAAATACATTTCTTTCTTTTTTTTTTTTTTTGAGATGGAGTTTCACTCTTGTTGCTGAGGCTGGAGTGTAGTGGTGCGATCTCGGCTCACTGCAACCTCTGCCTCCCAGGTTCAAGCAATTCTCCTCCCTCAGCCCCGAGTGGCTGGGATTACAGGCATGTGCCACCATGCCCGGCTAATTTTGTATTTTTAGTAGAAACGGGGTTTCTCCATGTTAGTCAGGCTGGTCTCGAACTCCCAACCTCAGGTAATCCACCCACCTTGGCCTCCCAAAGTGCTGGGATTACAGGCGTGAGCCACTGCGCCCGGCCGGATCAAATACATTTCTGAAATGCTGTACTCAATATCCTCTCCTTAACGTTTCACATTGCAGAAGGGTGCGTTAAAGCCTAGAAAGTCATGCACTAAAGAAAGCCTACTTAACTTTGCTTGCCCTAGCATTTCTCAGTGTTGAGGTCTTTTTTTCCCTCTGGAACATTTGTTTTTATTTTTATTTTTATTTTTATTTTTTAATTTTTATTTATTTATTTATTATTATTATACTTTAAGTTCTAGGGTACATGTGCACACCAGGTTTGTTACATAGCTATACATGTGCCATGTTGGTTTGCTGCACCCATCAACTCATCATTTACATTAGGTATTTCTCCTAATGCTATTCCTCCCCTAGCCTCCCACCCCCCAACAGGCCCCGGTGTGTATTGTTCCCCTTCCTGTGTCCAAGTGTTCTCATTGTTCAATTCCCACCTATGAGTGAGAACATGTGGTGTTTGGTTTTTTGTCCTTGCGATAGTTTGCTGAGAATGATGGTTTCCAGCTTCATCCATGTCCCTACAAAGGACATGAACTCATCCTTTTTTATGGCTGCATAGTATTCCATGGTGTATATGTTTTTCCCACATTTTCTTAATCCAGTCTATCATTGATGGACATTTGGGTTGGTTCCAAGTCTTTGCTATTGTGGATAGTGCCACAATAAACATACGTGTGTATGTGTCTTTATGGTACCATGATTTATAATCCTTTGGGTATATACCCAGTAATGGGATTGCTGGGTCAAATGGTATTTCTAGTTCTAGATCCTTGAGGAATCGCCACACTGTCTTCCACAATGGTTGAACTAATTTACACTCCCACCAACAGTGTAAAAGTGTTCCTATTTCTCCACATCCTCTCCAGCACCTGTTGTTTCCTGACTTTTTAATGATTGCCATTCTGACTGGTGTGAGATGGTATCTCATTGTGGTTTTGACTTGCATTTCTCTGATAAACAGTGGTGACGAGCATTTTTTCATGTGTCTGTTGGCTGCATAAATGTCTTCTTTTGAGAAGTGTCTGTTCATATCCTTTGCCCACTTTTTGATGGGGTTGTTTGTTTTTTTTCTTGTAAATTTGTTGAAGTTCTTTGTAGGTTCTGGATATTAGTCCTTTGTCAGATGGGTAGATTGCAAAAATTTTCTCCCATTCTGTAGGTTGCCTGTTCACTCTGATGGTAGTTTCTTTTGCTGTGCAGAAGCTGTTTAGTTTAATTAGATACCATTTGTCTATTTTGGCTTTTGTTGCCATTGCTTTTGGTGTTTTAGTCATGAAGTCCGTGCCCATGCCTATGTCCTCAATGCTATTACCTAGGTTTTCTTCTAGGTTTTAAGTCTAACATTTGAGTCTTTAATCCATCTTGAATTAATTTTTGTATAAGATGTAAGGAAGGGATACAGTTTCAGCTTTCTACATATGACTAGCCAGTTTTCCCAGCACCATTTATTAAATAGGGAATCCTTTCCCCATTTCTTGTTTTTGTCAGGTTTGTCAAAGATCAGATGGTTGTAGATGTGTGGTGTTATTTCTGAGGGCTCTGTTCTGTTTCATTGGTCTATATCTCTGTTTTGGTACCACTACCATGCTCTCTTGGTTACTGTAGCCTTGTAGTATAGTTTGAAGTCAGGTAGTGTGATGCCTCCAGCTTTGTTCTTTTTGCTTAGGATTGTCTTGGCAATGCAGGCTCTTTTTTGGTTCCATATGAACTTTAGTTTTTCCAATTCTGTGAAGAAAGTCATTGGTAGCTTGATGGGGATGACATTGAATCTATAAATTACCTTGGGCAGTATGGCCATTTTCACAATATTGATTCTTCCTATCCATGAGCATGGAATGTTCTTCCATTTGTTTGTGTCCTCTTGTATTTAATTGAGCAGTGGTTTGTAGTTCTCCTTGAAAAGGTCCTTCACATCCCTTGTAAGTGGGATTCCTAGGTATTTTATTCTCTTTGAAGCAATTGTGAATGGGAGTTCACTCATGATTTGGCTCTCTGTTTGTCTGTTATTGGTGTATAGGAATGCTTGTGATTTTTGCACATTGATTTTGTAACCTGAGACTTTGCTGAAGTTGCTTATCAGCTTAAGGAGATTTTGGGCTGAGACGACGGGGTTTTCTAGATATACAATCATGTAATCTGCAAACAGGGACAATATGACTTCCTCTTTTCCTAATTGAATACCCATTATTTCCTTCTCTTGCCTGATTGCCCTGGCCAGAAATTCCAACACTATGTTGAATAGGAGTGGTGAGAGAGGGTGTTCTTGTCTTGTGCCAGTTTTCAAAGGGAATGCTTCCAGTTTTTGCCCATTCAGTATGATATTGGCTGTGGGTTTGTCATAACTTGCTCTTATTATTTTGAGATATGTTCCATCAATACCTAGTTTATTGAGAGTTTTCAGCATGAAGGGGTGTTGAATTTTGTTGAAGGCCTTTTCTGCATCTATTGAGATAATCATGTGGTTTTTGTCATTGGTTCTGTTTACGTGATGGATTACGTTTATTGATTTGCATATGTTGAACCAGCCTTGTATCCCAGGGATGAAGCTGACTTGATCGTGATGGATAAGCTTTTTGATGTGCTACTGGATTCAGTTTGCCAGTATTCTATTGAGGATTTTCATGTAGATGTTCATCAGGGATATTGGTCTAAGATTCTCTTTTTTGTTTTGTGCTTGCCAGGCTTTGGTATCAAGATGATGCTGGCCTCATACAATGAGTTAGGGAGGATTCTCTCTTTTTCTACTGATTGGAATAACTTCAGAAGGAATGATACAAGCTCCTCTTTGTACCTCTGGTAGAATTAGGCTACGAATCCTTCTGGTCCTGGACATTTTTTGTTTTGTAGACTATTAATTACTGCCTCAATTTCAGAACCTGTTATTGGTCTATTCAGAGATTCAACTTCTTCCTGGTTTAGTCCTAGGAGGGCGTATGTATCCAGGAATTTATCCATTTCTTCTAGATTTTCTGGTTTATTTGCATAGAGGTGTTTATAGTATTCTCTGATGGTAGTTGTATTTCTGTGGGATCAGTGGTGATATCCTCTTTATCATTTTTTATTGCATCTATTTGATTCTTCTCTTTTTTCTTCTTTATTAGTCTTGCTAGTGGCCTATCAAATTTGTTGATCTTTCAGAAAAACAGCTCCTGGATTCACTGAATTTTTGAAGGGTTGTTTGTGTCTCTATCTCCTTCAGTTCTGCTCTGATTTTAGTTATTTCTTGTCTTCTGCTAGCTTTTGAATGTATTTGCTCTTGCTTCTCTAGTTCTTTTAATTGTGATGTTAGAGTGTCAATTTTAGATCTTTCCTGCTTTCTCTTGTGGGTGTTTAGTGCTATAAATTTCCCTCTATACACTGCTTTAAATGTGTCCCAGAGATTCTGGTACTTTGTGTCTTTGTTCTCATTGGTTTCAAAGAACATCTTCGTTTCTGCCTTCATTTCGTTATTTACCCAGTAGTCATTCAGGAGTAGGTTGTTCAGTTTCCATGTAGTCATGTAGTTTTCAGTTAGTTTCTTAATCCTGAGTTCTAGTTTGATTGCACTGTGGTCTGAGAGACAGTTTGCTGTGATTTTTGTTGTTTTACATTTGCTGAGGAGTGCTTTACTTCCAATTATGTGGTCAATTTTAGAATAAGTGCAATGTGGTGCTGAGAAGAATGTATATTCTGTTGATTTGGGGTTGAGAGATCTGTAGATGTCTATTAGGTCTGCTTGGTTCAGAGCTGAGTTCAAGTCCTGGATATCCTTGTTAACCTTCTGTCTCGTTGATCTGTCTAATATTGACTGTGGGGTGTTTAAGTCTCCCATTATTATTGTGTGGGAGTCTAAGTCTCTTTGTAGGTCTCTAAGGACTTGCTTTATGAATCTGGGTGCTCCTGTATTGGGTGCATGTATATTTAGGATAGGTAGCTCTTCTTGTTGAATTGACCCCTTTCCCATTATGTAACAACCTTCATTGTCTCTTTTACTCTGTGTTGGCTTAAAGTCTGTTTTATCAGAGACTAGGATTGCAACCCCTGCTCTTTTTTTTTTTTTTTTTTTTTTTTTGCTTCCCATTTGTTTGCTATATCTTCCTCCATTCCTTTATTTTGAGCCTATGTGTGTCTCTGCATGTGAGGTGGGTCTCCTGAAAACAGCACACTGATGATTCTTGACTCTTTATCCAATTTGCCAGTCTGTGTCTTTTAATTGGCGCATTTAGCCCATTTACATTTAAGGTTAATATGGTTATGTGTGAATTCAATCCTGTCATTATGATGTTAGCTGGTTATTTTGCTCTTTAATTGAAGCAGTTTGTTCAGAGCATCAGTGGTCTTTATAATCTGGCATGTTTTTGCAGTGGCTGGTACCGGTTGTTCCTTTCCACATTTAGTGCTTCCTCTATGAGCTCTTGTAAGGCAGGGCAGGTAGTGACAAAATCTCTCCACATTTGCTTGTCTGTAAAGGATTTTATTTTTCCTTTGCTTATGAAGCTTAGTTTGGCTGGATATGAAATTCTGGGTTGAAAATTCTTTTCTTTAAGAGAGTTGAATATTGGCCCTCACTCTCTTCTGGCTTGTAGGGTTTCTGCTGACAGAACCACTGTTAGTCTGATGGGCTTCCCTTTGTGGGTAACCTGACCTTTCTCTCTGGCTGCTGGAATATTTATTAACACTTACTAAGCTAGGATTCCACTGAATGAACTTGGAAAATGGTGCTCTAAGAGGGATCTGTGCTCCCACGAGCATCCTCCACTTAGTAGAGGCCAGGAAGTTCTTTCAAAAGGCCAATTCTCCAGTCCACTCCAGACTTCCTGAATCAGAATCTTTGGAGTTGGAGTCCAGAAATATTAGCTTTAACAAGCCCTCCAGACAATGGTATGCTGGAGCTGGGAGGTATCAACTCTCCAGAACAGATTATTATTAAAATTCCAGGAATTTTAGAAATTTGTGAGCTATTTGGCTTCACATTGGTAGACTGAAATTTGCTGTGGTGGAAGTATTTACACCATGAAAGTTGGCAGATGCTACAATTCAGGGCTTTTCTGTTCTTCCCCAGAGAGCTAGTTATTAGACATTTATCCGTAAACCACTGCCTCCAGGTCATCCTTACATACACTAAAGTTTGAGACCCACTGATAATGCAAGTATGTGCTATTTCCAGAAGGAATTATGTCAAAACTGTTAAAATTTAATCCCTCGTTTTACCATGTTTTTAGATATTCCTAAAAAAGACATGCAGAAAAAAAAATCTTACATTTTCTGTTCAAAATTAAGTAGAAATTATCTAGGAATATCTAGAAATAATCAAGTAAGCAGAATCTCATTATGAAGAAGCAATTCTTTTGTCTTTACAGACTTTGGTTGTTGTTTTGTTTCGTTTTTTACAATGTATTTTTTTATTTTAGTTGCAGGCATTTAATCATAAAATTAATATTTTGTGCTTTGGCAATTAAAAATTATATATTTAAGGTGTGTGTAACTTGATGATTTAATATACACATACATTGTGAAATAATCACCACAAGCAAGCTAATTAACATATCACCTCACATAGTTGCCATCTTTTGTGTGTTGTGTGATCAGAACATTTTAGACCTACTGTCTCAGCAAATTTTAAGTGCACAATAGTATTCTTCACTATATTTACAGTGCTATATATTAGATCTTCAGAACTTATATTTTGTATAACTGACTTGATACCCCTTGATCAAAATCTCCCCATTCTACCCCACCCCACCCCAGCCCTGGCAACAACCATTCCACTCCCTGATCCTACAAGTCTGAGTGCTTTAGATAGGTGAGATCTCAAGTATTTGTCCTTCTGAGTCTGGCTTATTTCATTTAGCATAATGTCCTCCATCTTCATCAATGTTGTCTCAATGGCAGGATTTCCCTCTTTTTTAAGGTTGAATAATATTTATTTATATATATCACATTTTCATTATTTACAGGCTTTCTAAATTGAGATATGTACAGGTCTTGCTGGCAGATATAGCTTTCTTGCTGACAGATATAGCTTTACTGTTGTCTATTCTTTCATAATCTGGAAAAAAATATCTAGAGGTATAAAAATATTCTCGCCGGGCATGGTGGCTCATGCATGTAATCCCAGCACTTTGGGAGGCTGAGGCGGGCAGATCACGAGGTTAGAAGATCGAGACCATCCTGGTTAACACAGTGAAACCCCGTCTCTACTAAAAAAAATACAAAAATTAGCCAGGCGTGGTGGCGGGCACCTGTAGTCCCAGCTACTGGGGAGGTTGAGGCAGGAGAATGGCGTGAACCCAGAAGGCAGAGCTTGCAGTGAGCAGAGATTGCGCCACTGCACTCCAGCCTGGGCGACAGACCAAGACTCCTTCTCAGCAAAAAATAAAATAAAAATAATAAAATAAAAATTTTCTCAGATTGTTGATTGTCACTTTTTTAAAAAACTTATATACTCCTCTTTGCCACCACCTTTCATTGAAAAGAAACACATCTCACACCTGTTGAAATTTTAGCTGGGCTCTTTTGTCCCACTGGTGCCTTTAGGGGTATTGATACAGTACATTATTTCTTTCTTAAAGGGGTTGCCTTGGACTGATCCAATTAGAGTCCTGATCTCACATTTGATAGCAAACACAGAGCCCAGAATGATCTTTTCTTTATTTCTCTGGTTCAAGAAAAGTACAGAATCCAATGACAGAAGCAGAAAATAGATTGTGAGATGGAAGAGTCTGAATTTCCACTTAACGTTTGTCCTTCTGTTCCCTCTGAAGGTGGACAACACAAAAGTGACTGCTGGACTAAACATGGTTTTGCTTGAACAGCTTATCTGACATAAATATACACCACTGACAGTCATATCCCAGGTCACTAGAACCTTGACCCACCACCAAGATGTATTTAATTTTTGTGAATCCAGCAGTTAATTCTGACAGCCAAATGCTACCAGGTTGTTTATCTCTCTTGTAAAATGCCATATGGTATATGCTTAAAGATAAGCATCTCATGTCTCCATTTTAAAATTAACAAGTTAATTTTTATAGCCCAAATCTTAAGAATTTGAGCATCAGATTCCTTTAAAAATTTGGTATATTTTTATGTCATACTTTTAAATTATTTCAGTCTACATAGTGTTTGCTCCATAAACAAAACATGTCACTTATAGCATTATATTTTTGTAAGTTTTTATGTAAGTTAAAGAAAATTAAATATCTTGTATTACATACTAAATTAGAAAAATAAAACCTGTTGTTACATAGTTGAACATTGAGTTATTTAAAATTAACATCAAATACAGTATCTGAATGTTTTTACAAAAAAATCTTATCATGTTACACAAAATAATAATTTCTTTTAATTTTTAAGGAGATTTGAAAAGAGTTTAGAATTTGAAAACATTTTGCTAATTCGGCCTTCAAGTAAATTCATGTAACATGGAACATACGCTCTTAAAAGCTTGCTACACCTAAATAAAATTCCAAAGAAATCTTTCCCAAATGATAGAGTCGCTGACCCATAATAGGGAAATTTTGGGGATCATTGAAACCTTTATCAAATTGTTTTAATCTAACTTCATGATTACCTACTTGCCCAGCAATGTAGATTATTGTGTTTTGCAGGATGTTAACATTGAAGTTTGAACTGAGGTACCCATATTATAAATATAGGATGTCAAAATGATTACAACATGCTGCATATGTACATGATTTACAAAGAATTATCAAACTTAGGTTATGATGTTTAGATGCTCAGCCAGATTAAGGATATACAAAGGTGAAGGGTTTATTTTAAAAGAATTTTTAGAGAGTTATTGCCATACTATGAATGTCTGTTTCCACCCCTATTCTTAAGGCTCCACCTTGAGCCTAACAGGCCTGTGGACAGGTCATCTGTACTTCTACAGTGAGAGCAAGGCATGCATGAATGGTTCCCTTGGACAGAGCGGGCCTTGAGAGAAAGGCAATGGAGGTCAAGCTAGGACTTTCCAAAAGGCTAGAAGGAATCTATCAACAAGAAGCTGGAAGGGAAAATTGGATGTCTACTCATTCCAGAAAGAGTTGGAAATGACCATACAAATTCTCAAGGAGAGGTCAGCAATATTTCTCTGGAAAGGGTCAGATAGTAAATATTTCAGGCTTTGAGGGCTGTACCACCTTTGTAGCAACTACTCAACTGTTTGGTTATTGCACAAAAGCAGCCATAAGCAATGTGTAAACAAATGGATGTGTCTATGTGCAGGTAAAACTATTGACAAACACAGGTGTCAGGTTGGATGGAGCCTATAGGCCATATTTTATCAACCCTGCTATAGATGCATCAGCTTGAGACAAAGGAGGAGGAGGTGAGCAGAGCAGAGCCTAGCTATGGAAAAGCCCATGAAGGTCAAGTTCACTTCAACATCCTGCCAGGTCTGCAGCACGTTCACATGACAGCCTTCCCCATTCCTCATTCCTCTTCCCTCCCTGGCACACCTATCCTGGAGACATTAGAAGCTGGCCAGCGAGCTGGTTTGAGACAAGAGGAAAAGCCAGAGAAAGAGAAATAAAGAAGCAGCAGCCACCAACCCTGCACCCTTTCTCCCCAGCAAGCTTCCAGCCTGGGGAAGACAGCCAGGAGAGGACAGAATATTTGACATTAACTCCAATTCAGAGATCCTGGACTGAACACACTTAATTTCTGAATGGAGACTATTTCCAACTTAAAGTGACCAGAGATAGAACTGTTTATTACCTAAGAATCAGTAGAAAAGTCACAGGACAGAGGAAGGGAAAAGGAAAGCTACATTTTTATTTTTATTTACTTATTTTTCACCCTGTCTTACGATGCTGAGCTATACTTTTATTAAATTACACTTGCTTTTTCAAAATACTGGTTACATACACAAGCCCAGAGTCAAGCATTTTCTTACTCTATCTGAAGACTCCAGCTGTAACAGAGAAACAAATAAAGATGACATCCACCTCAGCCACATCTGGCAAACTTGACACAAGCGGCTCACCAAGAAGGCAACCCAGCAGTTAATGTTACTGACCCATTTGTCATATCCCAGTTTCTCCAGCTGTCCATAACAGGTATTTAATTATAGAGAATGACTGGGGATTCATTTGTCCTTCAGGAAATTTCATGACTAAGGTATGTCTTTCTTCCAGTAACATGCACACACTCACACAGACGCATTTAATTCTCCAACAGGGAGGGTCACACTTCTAAGGACCGAATGCCTTCTGTTGTAATGGGAGAAAAGTGAGTCATGACACTGCTGGGAAGCCTGTGCATGGCCTGCATAGGTCAGAGCACATGTCTAATTATAAGAGGTGCTGGTCAATTCTTTCACTGCTCTTAAATTGCTGTCTGCTGAAGGTCAACCAAGCCAGCAATTTCTGTTACTCTACACTGAACAGGACCTGTGGAGCATTTCTCAGGGTTCAGCTGCGAGCACTCGAGTGGAAAGCCTTATTCATGCTCAGTTTTGAGACCAGGACAACCAGCAGCATGAGCATCTATCTGGCAACTGTTGAAGATAGAGAAGAACATTTTGTCGGTTTTGTTCTCTTTTGTTTAAGCTAAAAAGAAGCTTTAAAGAAATATCATTAGCATTCTGTTGATCTTAGAGATTCCATACTGTGAAAGTTACAACATAAGGTTATCTAACTCACACTTCAGCCACACTTTCCAAAATGCATAACTCCCCTGACTTCCTCATCTCTAGTTAATATCACACAGACATTTGCTTGATAAGTGGTGTAATTCTATTTAATTATGCACTTGCCAGGTTTTGGCTAGTCACTAACTGCTTTATGTGTGATCACAATACAGTTTTCTTCTTAGCCTGTTAGCTGCTACCAGCAAGGTTGGATATGTGTCTTCTCACCTAATTCATATAGTAGTGTAGTATAATACATATCATATTTACATATCATAATTTTTTTATTTTAAAATTCTACCACAGCCACCCCAAAATGGTGATGGAAAGAAAAAGACAGAAGAGGTTTATGATTATCGAATCTTTGGTTTTCTTACAACAACTCTAATAATTATTTTATTTTTGAGAATTTTATATTTATCCAATTCATCTAAAGTTAGTAGTGAAGTTAGTTAAGATCTACACCTCCTCTTTTTCTCTTTTCCTTCCTTTTTTTCCAGCAACTCATTTTGACTAAGAATAAAAGACTCTGAATCAAGGTTGGGTTTTATCTTCAAAAGGGTGGATTGTATGGAAGACTGTCAAAGTGCTATTTTCAGGTTTGGGTCGTAAATACCTTTTTTTTTTTTTTCCCCTGTGACAGTTTCGCTCTTGTTGCCCAGGCTGGAGTGCAGTGGCACAGTCTTGGCTCACTGCAACCTCCGCCTTCTGGTTTCAAGCAATTCTCCTGCCTCAGACTCCCAAGTAGCTGGGACTACAGGCACGCGCCACCACGCCCAGCTAATTTTTTGTATTTTTAGTAGAGACGGGGTTTCCCCATGTTGGCCAGGATGGTCTCGATCTCTTGACCTCGTGATCTGCCCACGTTGGCCTCCCAAAGTGCTGGGATTACAGGCGTGAGCCACCATGCCCGGCCTGTAAATACCATTTTTAAAGAAAAATAGGCTGGGCATGCTGGCTCATGCTTGTAATCCCATCACTTTGGGAGGCCGAGGTGGACGGATCACCTGAGGTCAAGAGTTCGAGACCAGCCTGGCCAACATGGTGAAACCCCATCTCTACTAAAAATAGAAAAATTAGCCGGACTTGGTGACATGTGCCTGTAATCCCAGCTATTTGGGAGACTGAGGCAGAATTGCTTGAACCCTGGAGGTGGAAGCTGCAGTGAGCCAAGATCGCACCACTGCACTCCAGCCTGGGCTACAAAGTGAGACTCCACCTCAAAAAATAAATAAATAAGGTAAGTATTCAGCCTCCCACAATTATTATTATATAAATATTATATATTCGTTTAATATTTACTTTCTCGGCCAGACCCAGTGGCTTGCGCCTGTAATCACAGCACTTTAGGAGGCTGAGGTGGGTGGATCACCTGAGGTCAGGAGTTCAGGACCAGCCTGGCCAACATGGTGAAACCCCGTCTCTACTAAAAATGCAAAAATTAGCTGGGCATGATGGCAGGCGCCTGTAATCCCCGCTACTAAGGAGGCTGAGGCAGAAGAACCACTTGAACCCGGGAGGCAGAGATTGCAGGAAGCCGAGATCCCACCATTGCACTCCAGTCTGGGAGACAAGAGTGAAATAAAAAAAAAATATATATATATATATATATATATATATATATACATATACATATTTTGTCATTTTCATTCAACAAATACTTATGGAAAGCCCACCATGTTCAAGATAAGGTCCTGGGCACTAGGATTCAACAGGAAAAGAGAGAAGGTCTTGTTATCTAGGAGTTTATGTCCACTGCACAGAGACCCCCCAGTGAGAACACTTTCTAAGGGTGAAAGTTATGCAGGGATATAGGATGACATGAGAGTGTGGCTTGGTAATAAACCAGGATCGGGTGGTCAGGAAAGTCCTCTCTGAGAAGGTGAATTAAAGTTGATCTGGACGATGAGAAACAGTCACGCAGAGATCAACAAGGAGTACATTCCAGAGAGAGGAAAATGTTCATGCAAAAGACCTATGATAGGAACAAATGTCAGGGAGCAGAAAGAAGCTTGGTGTATCTGAAGCCTGTGCGTGATGTGAGGATGATAAGAGGTGTGTACAGAGAGGTAAGTGAGGGTCATGTGCTGAGGGCTTTTCAAGAAAGGACTTTGCTGCATTTGGATTTTATTCTAAGTTTGACAAAAAGACAGATGATGAGGGGCATTAAATCAGGAGAATAACACAACCATGACCTGACCTACATTTTTAATGTTGTGCTCTGGCTTAGGAAGAATGAATTGTTAGGAGATACTAATGGAAAATCAATACAGAAACCATTAGAGTCCTCTAGGCAAGAGATGGTGTGTACTTTCCTTAGGATAGTAGTAAAGATGGAGAAAAGTGGAAGAATTCGGGGCAGACTTTGAAATAGAATTGGCAGGACATGCTGAGAGATGGATGTGGGAATAAGGGAAATAGACAGAACGAGAATAATGTCTAGATTTGTGGCTTGAGCAGCTGGGTGGTGGTGTGAGGCCACTTACTGAAATGGAGTCTACTGAATAGAAACAGATGGAGAGGTTGGTAAAGAATAAAGATTGTCCTTAATCATGTTAGGTTTGAGATACCATTTGGACACCCAAGTGGAGATATCAGGTAGGCAGATAGATTTGGGCAAGTCGGTGCTGGAAAACAGTATTTGGGGTTATCAACATAAAAATGCTACTTGATGCCATAAGAATAGATGAGGTCATCAAGGGAGAGAAGAACAGAAAGAAAAGTGAAGAAAAAAATCCCAAGTCATAAGCCCTGGGATATTCCATTGTTCAGAATAATAAGAAGAAAGAGGATCCATCAAACTAGTCTGCAAAAAAGTAGCCAGAGAGGTGGAGAATAAACCAAGCAAGTGTAGTGCCACAAAAGCCAGAAGACCAAAGTGTTCTGTAAAGAAAGGAATAGCCAACTGCACCTAATGCTGTAGAGATGCCAAGTAAGGGGAAGAAGTGATGTGACTGTAATCAGCAGCCCAGAGGTCATTGGTAGGCAATTCAAGAACAGTCTCAATTGTGGTGGGATCACAAGTTCAGTAAAATGGGGATGAAGTCATTAACTACAGAAAAGCAACTTAAGACATATCACCAAGACAAGTAGCAGAGTAATAAGGAAGTAGCTATTAATAAAAAAAAAATTTATCAGCCAAGTATGAAATTCAAGGCATTGTACTAAGTACAACTGGAGAATAGGAAGAGAAACACTTTACATTTCATGCTCTATAGAGCTCAAAAAGTATGGCAAGGCATTGGAAGACTAATCATGGTCACATGTATTTATTAGCTATTCCCATACTAACACTATATAACAAATAGTCCCCACAATACAATACACAACAAGGATTAACACAATACTTATTGTGTTAATCTCAAACACAATAAGGATTGATTTTTGCTTGTAAGTCAGCTGGAAGGTTCTGCGGATTGGAATCTGGCTCAGGGAGTAGGAGCTGGGCTTGCTCAAGTGTCTGTGCTCAGGGCCTTTCTCGGTGCCAGAACGTTGGTGAGTGCAAAAGTTGCTTGTCCATGAGTATGGCTCTACCCACCAAATTGGAAGAACACAATCTGCCAATAAAGAGAATGAGGCTAGCATATAAAGAGGGGTGAAGATAATTATTAAAGAGTCTTAACTATACCTTTTAGCTTGAATCAAAATATGCCTGAAGTCTTCCATCCTGGGCTTCCCAGTAACGGAAACTAAAAACCTCCCATTGTGTTTAATATAGTCTTAATTGGGCTCTGCCACTTGCAATCCAAAGAGTTCTGACCAATACATTCAAGTTAATTTTGGACCTTTAAAAAATAAATATCCATTGATGATTTAATCAAAGAGAGATTCTTTTAAGGGGGAATTTAGGAAGATTCATTTTCACAAACTGGTTGGGAGAGATAATAAACTACTGAGATGAAGTCCAGCTGGCAAGAATTTCATAATTTAGTGCCTGAGGATAAAAGGAAAGAAAATCCCATTTTCCTGTACCACAGCTGATATTCAGTTGGTTCACATCGGTACAGCCATGCTCGTTATTTAATGCCAGCATCCGTTCTGATAAGTGGTATCCACATCTTCTGATTATTAGGTATCTTGATTATCACTGCTGTCCATATCTATGCTGCAATATATTTTCAACAAAGTGAAGCTGCTTAGGAATATTTTAGAATTCTGTTTTCTGTCTACCTATGATGTGTAACCTCAATTTCTTTCACCTTGGATATCAAGATGCAACAGAATAAATTTGTCTGCAGCCTGGATGAACTTGCTCCCCACGAGAGGGACTGACTTTACTCATCCTTCTCTTTTAACCCAGTTGTGCTGAAATTACCAAGAAAGAGCCAGGCAGAATGCAAACGGCAGTAACATCCAGACTTTCATAGACACTGACCAGAAGTTTACCTCTGGCCACAGATGCCAGAAGCAGGCAGGCAAGGAAGGGACCAAGGAGAGGCCATCAAGAAAATGAAGGTACAATAAACTGTAAAAATTGCTTTGGCAATGCATGATGTACCACTGAGTCAACCTATATTTCCAACAAGATCCTGTAGGATAAGCCTGCAGAATACACAGACTAAAAAGATGGCAGCTCCCCACCCCAAAACACCTTCCCTACCCACCAGCCTCTGCTCAAAATTCCACCACACAAACTTGATTTTTTAATCTAAGGAAAGAATCAAGCAGATGAACTATGATTGAAGCTTATTTTATAATAGCAACGATTCAAAAACAAACTCCATGTCCAAACTTAGTCAGCTTTCCCTGACTGGCTAAATAAATTATGATGTGCTCATACAATGGTGAGGCAGGAGAATAGGGTCTGGAGGCAGGGAACCTAAGATCGATTCATGTTGACTTCTTAGGACTAAGTCAAAAGGAAAACCCCAACTTTCCACAACTAAGAAACAAAAGCATGGAAGCCTACTCCCTTTGCAAACCCTCCACCCACTTTTTCTGCCTGGCAGATGGAAAATTGAACGTATCTCTGATTGGTTGCAGAAAGCATAGGAGTGTAACTTTTGTAACTTTACTTCAGCCTCTGATTGGTTGCTTTCCACAACCATTCAGACACTTGCATAGCATGTAACCTTTGTAACTTCACGTCAGCCTCTGATTGTGGGCCCCAGTTCATTTACCTAGGGTGTACACAAAGGAACCAGTGGGAAACCTCTAGAGGGTATTTAAACCCCAGACAATTCTGTAACCAGGATTTTGAGCCCCTATGCTCAGCCAGCACCCACCCTGTGGAGTATACTTCCATTTTCAATAAATCTCTGCTTTTGTTGCTTCATTCTTTCCTTGCTTTGTTTGTGTGTTTTCTCCAATTCTTTGTTCAAGGTGCCAAGAACCTGGACACCCTCCACCAGTAACAATGAATACTGTAATTCCATTGAGCCCAGGCAGTGTCACGTGCCACCCCTACCTGCACAGGATCCTGGGGACGCTAATAGGTTTAGTTGAGAATATTACTATCTTGAACAAATTCAGAGTTCTCCTCATCAGAAAGAAGTAGAAATGACAACTGGCTGCATCTGCCACACAACTTTAATATCCTGCAATATGAGATTGTTTGAGAAACGAAATGTACAACCACATGATGGAATTCTCTACAGATGTCTGATGCTAGAGAAAGAATAAAGGGGAAAATTGTATGGTAAATGTTTTAGACATTTTAAATGAAAAAAGCATTTTCATTTAAAAAATGAAAAAATTGAAAAAATGTAAATAATATGATCACATGTGTGTATATGTTTGCGTGTGGATGAGTATGTGTGTATCTCCTAGTACATGCATAGAAAATCTGTGGAAGAGGCTGGGCGCAGTGGCTGACGCCTGTAACCCCAGCACTTTGGGAGGCCGAGGCAGGCGGATCACAAGGTTAGGAATCGAGACCATCCTGGCTAACACTGTGAAACCCCGCCTCTACTAAAAATACAAAAAAATTAGCTGGGCATGGTAGCACTCACCTGTAGTCCCAGCTACTCGGGAGGCTGAGGCAGGAGAATCGCTTGAACCCAGGAAGCAGAGGTTGCAGTGAGCTGAGATTGCACCACTGTACTCAAGCCTGGGCTACAGAGCGAAACTCCATCTCAAAACAAACAAACAAACAAACAGTTACAAAAATTAGCCAGGAGTGGTGGTGGGTGCCTATAATCCCAGCTACTCAGGAGGCTTAGGCAGGAGAATCGCTTGAACCCAGGAGGCGGAGGTTGCAGTGAGCCGAGATCCTGCCACTGCACTCCAGCCTGGCCACAGAGCAAGACTCCATCTCAGAAAAAAAAAAAAAAAGAAAGAAAGAAAGAAAAGAAAATCTGTAGAAGAATACATAAGAAAGCATTATTGGTAGTTATTTCTGGAAGATAAGACTGAGAAGGAACATGACATTTACTTTTCACTTCAATCCATAGTATTTCTCTTGTCATTAGAATCAGAGAATTTATTGGTATAAAAATACCCAGGACTCCTATTGTGGTAATTTGGAAATTTGTTTCCAGATAGTCTAAATGTAAAACACTCTGGAAAAAGCTGCCTCAATCCTGTCGCCTGGGATCCTCAGCAAGGGGCCTGTTAACCACGATTCCATTTTAGCAAAGAAGCTCCATCAGAAGAAAAAAACCACGCACCAGCCAGGACTCTACCTGAGAGAGAAGCCCACCAAAGGCTTTAGAGGATAACATAGCAGTTGTTCTCCATGTTACTTTTTTCTCCAAGGTAAGGAATACACTCCTAAATGTTCCTAAACTCATTTTGCTAATCTGATTTATTGTAATAACCCTCAATAAAAGTCCTCCTTTGTATTTAAGTTAAAACTCTCTATGTAACCTATAATTCTAGTTCTATCAGGCTCACAGAAAGTTGGTCACCATCCTCCCTATTGTAATTAAACACTCAAATGCCTCCTAACGACTGAAGAAATTAAACCTATATATCTAGGACCCAGGAGCCAAAACCCTAACAGCTCAGACAAAAGCTTGAGTTTTTTTTAAGTTTGTATTTTATATTAACAACTTTTTAGCATTTTACACTCTACTCCATGATATAGCTATAACTGATTCCCACTAAAATAATTTCTTCCTCTCCCCCTCTCTTCTGGAATATTTGAATAAATTGATATTCCAGGAAGATGTGTCTTGTTTTCGCAAAGGCCACCCCCAACAATATATTCCCTCAGATTATGCTTTCATATGACCTCATCCTTCAGGCTTTTCTACTTTTAAGTCAACCATTTTTAATGCTCTTAACCCATAGACATAGGTCCCAATTTTTCAATCCTTCAAATTTCCCCATCATTTTCCTCCAAAGCCTATTCCATTTATCACTAACTCTCAAGTAAGGTGCTCTAAAATTCACTACAGTGCTCCAATGAGTGCTGTTGGAAAGGGTCTCAATTTATGCTCCCATTTTCTCTCCCCTCATATTTGTACACCCACTGTTTATTTGTACCTGTGTACTTCCTGGAAGGAAGAACACATTTAATAATCAAGCCAACTAGTATTGCTGAGGCTTTCTACTAAAAACTTGTAGATCATTGCATAGAGCACAGCAGGACTGATTAGTATGCCAGGGTGAAGACACTGAAAAAATAAACTAGAAAAGTCCAAGGGAAGTTGTGATAGACTGTGTGAAGTTTAGAATAGAAAATGGGTTCATAAATTAAGAAGAGAGACAGGAAATTGTGCAAATATGTGCATAAAGTGAACAGCCAAATGGTGAGTTTCACCCCATGTAACACCCAGCATCTGTCCCAATTTGAAGCCCTTACCTTTAAGCAGGCAGACCTGCCCAGCAGTTCACATAGTCTCAGTGAGAGGGCATGCCAAGAAGTCTGCTTTGTTCCCTGGCCAATGCTGGACCTTCCTGCCGAGACTTGCCTCACACTCATATTTCCCAGCCTGTTCTAATGACGCCAGCTCTCAACTTCTCAGCTGCTGTCTCTGACTTTGCTCCTCTGTCCAATGCCTGATATTATTGTGTCTCTGGGATTAAGCCTTGGTTCCCTGAAATTGCATTCACCACAAACTACATGTGCTTTTAGCTGCTCCAGAGAACATCCTAGCATAATCTAGCACATCCTCTGGACAAAACCCTGGTTGGACCTAGCCAATAAGACTGAAGTTACTGCTGGGATAATCCCAGTTGCTGAAAAGGAAAACTATGTTTATCTATGAATACTAATATGAATGAAAAAATATTTTCTTTATTAATCTATGGAGAAAAATGTCCCTAACACAGTCTGGGACAAAAATCACCTTACAAGGTTCTTTACAACCTTCTTCTGGGGAAAAAAAAAATTACCATTCCCGAATAGAAATGCTGAAGCAATTTTATGATAAACTTTAATTAGATTAAGACCCCTTTTGAGAACTTACTTCCCATGTCTTCGACTGCATGTTTGTCAGAAACCTGATGGTATTGAAAAAGATGTAGCATTTATTATATTCAGTGAACACAGATTATCTAATCATATCTAACCATTCTCTTTTTCTACAAAATGTCCTTACCCAAAGTAAATCTTTGGGTTTTGTTGTTGTTTGTTTTGTTTTTGAGAGAGGGTCTCACTCTGTCACCCAGGCTGGAGTGCAGTGGTACAATCATGGTTTGGCTCACTGCAGCCTCAACCTCCTGGGGCTCAGGTGATCCTCCCACTCAGCCTCCCGAGTAGCTGGGACCATAGATGCACACCATCACGCCTGGCTAATTTTTTTTTTTTATAGGAACAGGGTTTTGCTTTGTTACCCAGGATGGTCTCGAACTCCTGGACTCAAGTGATCCACCTGCCTCAGCTCAGCCTCCCATAGTGCTGGGATTACAGGAATGAGCCACTATGCACAGCCAATAGTAAATCTTTGGATTGTCCTGCAAGATCTGTTTGCTCTCAGCAAGTGTGAAATAAAATTTTGCCACTATGGGCTCTTTACAAATTTAAACAAATTATTTAAAATTTTTTTTCAGGGATGGGGATCTCACTGTGTTGCCCAGGCTAGACTCAAACTCTGGGCTTAAGAGATCCTCCCGCCTCAGCCTCTTGAATAGCTGGGACTACAAGCATGTGCCATCACACCCAGCTCCCCAGAAAATTGCTTTTTATCATTGTTTTGAGTCTTTATAAAAACAGGTTTTGGTCACTGCTGAAGTTTACATTAGCCAATTTGTCTTGACTGTGCTTTAGACTGCTTTACACAGCCATTTGTTGCTTTGTTCAAAAACATCCAATTTCATTTTGATAATGCGTTAGAACATCTGCTGTCCTTTTAGGGCTGTTTAAGATGTTGCTAGATTATTTGGAATGATTCAGTGTTGTGCTTAAAAACGTTGCCTGTTTACAGCTCTCTCATCTTAACTCTTGCTCACCTAGAGTGCAGTTTGGCATCTGATATAATTCACTTGCTTCTCCCAGAAAAATCCTTTTACATATTTTTTTCTTTCTGGCATTACTTAGATCCTGATTTCTGGGCATATTCCAAAACAACATCTTTTTTTGAAGAAAGGAACAATATTTTCTTTTGAAGAAAGGAACAACTAATGTATATGCATGCTCATTCATTATTAGTTCAAATCTTTATTACTATCCACTATAGGCAAAGTATTCTTTACATTTCCTTTCCTCCAGAAATATGCATTAGCAGTGGCATAGGTAAAAGAAAAAGAGACAAGTTCAGTGATACAACAAATCCAGACCACCTCATGTTTCAGAATTATGGTGCACTTATACTCACACCAGATGATATTGAAGCAAGTGTTTAAATACTGAAAAGGAATTTATAAATGTACTGAAATCTCTCAAAGAAGCACTTAACAGACATTACATTGTACAACCCACAGTAGTTGTCCTAAAGATTTTTCTTCATAGTCCCACTTTTCAGAACATCTGCTTCCATCAAATCTCTTTTCCTCCCATCCCAGTGCCAGCAAGGATTTTAAATTTTCTTTCTCTCGCCCAACTCCCTTTCTTAGTCTAACATCCCAAGTAAGTGTGTTATTTTGAGCATAGCTCTAGGCCCTTTCTAGCCATTCCAGGTTTTGTTGAGCCTCTGTAGCTCTATTATTCTGGTCATTATAAGTCCAGGCCTGGAAGCTCTTCCCCAATCAAGTGCCCCCTGCTTTATTAGGGGGCCAAGAAAAGGCAGTAAAGCCTTTTTTTCTTTTTTTTTTTTTTTTTTTTTTTGAGACAGTGTCGCTCTGTGACCCAGGCTGCAGTACAGTGGCATGACCTCAGCTCACTACAACCTCTGCCTCCAGGGCTCAAGTGATCCTTGTGCCTTAGTCTCCCAAGGAGCTGGGATTACAGGCATGCGCCACCATGCCCAGCTAATTTTTATATTTTTCATAGAGATAGGGTTTCGCCATGTCAGCCAGGCACATCTCAAACTCCCAACCTCAAGTGATCAACTCGCTTCAGCCTCCAAAAGTGCTGGGATTACAGGCATGATCCACTGCACCCAGCCAGTAGTAAAACTGTTGATACTCATGTCATAATAACTCCACCTCCAGTATAGCTGTCACACTAGGCAACTTGGAATAAGGGCCACGTAAAGCTGCAAGGTACCAAGGGCATCTAGAATAGTGAGCACCCGTTTCTATTTGTGAAGATTAGCCAAGTTTCATGGGCCAAAAAGTGGAAGTCAGCTCAAAGCTGATGCCTCCATCATCTAGAGCAAGTCCAACCTGACTAATGGCTAGATGTTTAAGACAGGAACTTGCCATACTAGACTTCCCTTTCTGATACTCTGATACAAAGCCGTTCTATCTGCATTCCTCTTCTTTCTGTTCCTCAAAAAGTCCAAGCCCTTTCCTGCCTCGGGGCCTTTGCACATTCTGCCCACTCTGTCTGAAATGCTCTTTCCTGTCTCTTCTCATGCCTCATTCCTCAGGCCTCAACTTACATGTAACTTCCTCAGAAACCTTCCTTGACCACCACCAACTGAGTTATCATCTCTCACTTCACCTGAAGATTGTAGTACCTATAATCTTCAAACTCTAATTGTCTCGTGTATTTACTTAAATACAATTAGGCTGCAGTTCCATGGGGTCTGGGACCTATCTGTCTTATTCACACTATATCCCCAATCTTATGACACAGGAGGAATTCAGCCTATATCTGTTGATAGATTAAATGAATGAACCCCTGCATTCAGATCAAAATATCCAAGGAGAAGGGGGGTGGTGGGGATCCTCAGAAATGCATTTCAGCATCTTCCTTCCTGTTGGAAATCCATTTTACATCCAACAGAATTCCTTTACAAGAAAAAAAGAAAAGAAAAGGCTCTTCTTGTGTGTATGAGTGTCCTTTCAGCACTAATTTTAGAAATTCTCATGATACAGTGCAAACATTTTAATCCCTGAACAAGCAGGTGGATGTAATTGGCCTGAACTCATGTTTCAGTGTGCAACCAATGAATTGGTAAGATCTTGCTTGCTAGTGGTAAGAACTCAAATTCTGGTGAAGCAATACTCCATCAACATATCTCAGAAAGCTTACTCCCTTGTGACCTTCTCTTTGCACTGATTTATGGGAGCTATAAAACAAATGCCTGGTGTTGAGAAATAAAATTTCAAAAAAATTCAGTCTAGATTTTGAAAATGTATTGCCCCCATGAAAACACAAACACAAAATAATGTTGCCAAAATATGACACAAAAATTATTCCAGTAGCTCTTGGATCATCTAAGGATATGGTCTTATATTCTGAAAACTGTCATTCTTGACATCTGTCAAATGGAAACGGTAAAGAAAGTCAAAGACAAGGGCATCCTCTATAAAGCACTGCCATTTAAGAAATTTTTTATGATCAGAGTTCAAAGCAAGGAAACTTCAATGAAGTACTACAGCTCATCTGGCTATGCCAAGATAGTGCTCCAGTTTGCAAAGAGAAGGGTATATCACAGGGATAGAAAGAGGCCTGATCTTGCCTTATACTTGGCCATCAAGGACAAGAAGAAATCTGCTAGAACTTTGTCTCTGGCATGAATGCCTTTGGACTTAACCTGAACCATTCTGATCTTTCATGTTGCGTCTTCTATCACTTCCCAGCATATACCCTAAGTTCACACCATATTGAAATCCTCACACTTACTAATACATGTCCTGCTCCTTTACATCTCTAGGCCTCTGTATACAGCCTTTCTTCTCTCCGGAATATACATCCCTAAGAGGTGATTGGATCATGAGGACAGTTTCTCGTGGTTTAACACCATCCCCTTTGGTGCTGTCATGACGACAGTTAGTCATCCCAAGATCTGATCATTTAAAAGTGTGTAGCACCTGACCATCTTTCTCTTCCTCCTGCTCCCGCCATGTGACATGCCAGCTTCTGCTTCACTTTCCCCCATGATTTAAGTTTCCTGAAGCTCCCCAGAAGCCTCAGGGGAGGCTTCTTAGGAAACCTTAGGAAACCACTATGCTTCCTAAATGGGCTGCAGTACCATGAGCCAATTAAACCTAATTTCTGTATAAATTACCCAGTCTCAGGTATTTCTTTAGAGCAACGCTAGAACAGACTAACACAGCCTCTGCATACAGCCTTTCTTCTATCAGTAATGTACTTCCATTTCCTTTCCTTTTCTATCGAGAAAAAAACTATTCATTCCCCCAGGAACCTGCCCAGGTACGACTTCCTTGGTGAAGCCTTTCTTTTTTTTTAGACGGAGTCTAGCACTGTCGCCGGGGCTGGAGTGCAATGGCACGATCTCAACTCACTGCAACTTTCGCATCCCAGGTTCAAGCGATTCTCCTGCCTCAGCCTCCCAAGTAGCTAAGATTACAGGTGCCTGCTACCACACCCAGCTATTTTTTTGTATTTTTAGTAGAGACAGGGGTTTCACTATGTTGGCCAGGCCGGTCTCGAACTCCTGACCTTGTGATCTGCCCACCTCAGCCTCCCAAAGTACTGGGATTACAGGCATGAGCCACCGCACCCAGCCAGTGAAGCCTTTTCAAATTTTCCAGGAAATTGGTGGCTTCTTCCCCTATGTTCCTATTGCCGTTTGGGGAAAGCTTGGTTATAGCACTGAGGATTTACATTTTAATAATTTTTTCTATGTCTTTCTTTTCAGCCAGGCTATGAGTTCTCTGAGGCAGCCAACTTGATTCATCTTTGTATCTTACAGCATGATAGCTTAACAAATGCCGATTGGCTGGCTAAAGAATCAGAATTGAGACTTCAGCTGTTTGACTCCAGCTGCTAACCTCTAGACTGTTAAGATAAAGGAAATTGAGTGTAATATATTGTAACATGCTGGAGATTTTTCCATTTACAGCATTCTAAAAGGTTTGTTACAAAAATTTGTAGGGAATTTTATATACCAAAGGAAGCATCAATGATCTCCTGTCTTCCATTAAATATGGACAGACTGTAAATCAAAATTTTCTTCCCTTCAAGGGTATTTGAGCTTATACTCTATAAACAGAATTCAGAATCCTCTGGAGGCCCACCCAGCCCACTTCATCCAGCCTCTGTGTCCTGGGAGGTCTTTACACGTGAGAATGGTAAGGCCTAAGCCTCACAGAAGAGAAGACCAGCTGTGCAAAAATTAACTAATGAAGTCCAGGATCATAGAAATAGAACTGTGGTATGTGGTTACTTCTCTTCATGAAGATTTACTGTCTAACTGAACAGACATGCTGCTGTGTGACAGGAATTTATTTACTGTTCAAACCTGACCTTTTCCCGTGTGGTGGGAGATTGCATTACACTGGGTGGCTTGGAGATTTATTGTCCCGGTTTGGCTGCAGTGGCATTTCCTGACTATTGGCTGCTGAGACCCTCCTAAACTCAAGCACAGAAAATCCTGACCTCAAAGTCCCTCCTCCAACTGGGGGCAGATTTCTTGAGGGCAAAGTATTAATAGGTTTAAAGGACAAGTTTGAATGGAAGCAAGTGAAAGCACAGGGGACAGTGTAATGATAAAAACATACAGGTTGCCTTCTCACCTCCCATGCAAACTAAGACAGATAAGTTCAAGCAGGCTTGAGACCCCAGGAACCCTGCAGGCAGGTGGCAGATGCAAGATCTGAAACCATAGGGAAATGAAATAGGACTCCTCTCTCCCTTGTCCCCTCCTTTATTGTCCCTCTACTCCATATCTAGGTCACAGCATCAGTTTTCCAAACCAGAGAAGAGTCTCAAAGTGACTTCTGCAAATGGCACCAATCTCAAGTAGTCTTTAAGCACACAATGAATTAAGTGCCACACAGTTCTGTGTATCCTGGGTATATTTTAAATTTCCTTTTGCTAAATTTTTATTTTTCTTCTTTTCCTTCACTGTCATCATTTCTATAAACTTTGGTGCTTTCTTTTTAATATTTTTGTCTGCAAATATCTGTAAGGAAATTTAAAACTTAACAAATTAGGCTAAGAAAACACTATGTATTGGTAATTGAATTCATCAAAACAAAATGGTCCCAATTAAAATGAAATTGATTTAAGACAGAACCATGTTAACTGAGAAAACTGTTTACATGCACCAAATTCAACACAAGCCACTTCAAGTGTAGCCTGTCTGGCTTCATCAGATTCACAGAGATATATATCATAGACAGCAATTAGCCAAAAGAATGTTGTTTAACTATGACATTGCTCTGCCACTGTGTGCAGTATGCATCATTCATCATGGGCATATGTAAAACCCCAAGGCACAAATGGACAGGAATTACTATGTTCTTCTAAAGGCATTTATTTTTTAAATTATACTCATTTTTAATTCATGTTGCCAGTTTATAATTCAAATTATAAAATTAAAACACTGGAGGGAAACCTAGACATTGTCTTGGATGGAGTTTTTCCAACCTCTTTTTAAAAGAAGAAACTTTCCCCAACTCCCCAAAAGAGAGGCCCAATAAATAAAATAAAGAGCAGAGTTTCCCACTCACTGGGAGGTCTTGAAGTCCCACTTCTTCGGGGCCTCCTCCCATCCTTGCTCTTGCCCTGGACTCCAGCACAAGAGCTTCCAGGACAACCCGTAGAATTCAGAACTGCGAAATCTTTACTCAGGACAGTTGGAAAGCTGCTAATCTGGAAAGAACATCTCACTTTATTTGAGTTGAGAAAAATGAATCCAACAGTGGTTAAATTACTTTCTTAAATTGACACAATTCTCTAGTTGCTAACTTGACACTAGAACCCAGATGTCTATACCACCAAACTGCTTCCAATCAATCCCCAGGTCTTTTCTGGAGCAGAATGCCAGAAAGCAAGCCTGGATGAAAAAAAAAAAAAAAAAAAAAAAGATATAGTCAGCTGCCTCCTTTATTGCCCAAGATAGAAGTCATTTTTATTATGTAATTTGATATAGCACTTAATGAACATATGTTTTCCATCAGACATCACAATCGTGGGGTTTCTCCTGTTAAAAACGGCGCTGTTACTCTACATAATCTAGAACCAAGTGCAATATTTTGGTTGTCAAATTTGTAACATGAACAACTAATACTGATTGCAGAGCATTTTAAAAATATAAGATGCCGACTAATTTTAGAAATAAGAATACAAAATTGTTCTCTATAAATTACATGAATCCATGAGTCTTGCTGTCTAAACACTGCACACTTCTCTCCATATCAGTGGCCCATCTCAGGACACAACTGATGTAATATCACAGATGAAATAAGGTAGCAGTGACACAAGAAAGAAGACAAAATCTCAAATTGAAATAACCTATTTAGAGGTTCAAGAGCGGCTGCTGGCTGTAGGTGCTCCTTATTTGTTCTCTGCAGTAAGCTTATTTTTCTCTCTATTTAATTTACATCAACCCTAAATTTAAGGGAGCTATTTCCTGCTACTGTTAATTTTACCTCGTTTGTCCTAAGGAAAAGAGAAAAGAGAGAAGTTATTTCCAGTGTAGGATGAAGTGATCCAGGCTAATTAAATGCAGCAAGAGATAACTGATGGATTAGCCTTTCATTCCATTAGCCCACATGCATAAACCGAACTCATAAACATTTAGAAAGTTCTTTGTCATTTATTTTAATGCTTTTTAAATGTGCTAAGGAGAAAAAATTGATGATGTGTTTCTACAGCATTCTGGTTATGAAGGTTCTATCCATCAATAACTAATTTATTTCTATAATGGAATACCAGTTTACAAAGAATGCTTCACATATGAGGAATTAATGCAGAAGTCTCTAAATGTAAGAAATTAATGCAGAAGTCTCTAATTATTGAAAAATACAGGCAAGAACATTTACTGAAAAAATTATATGTACTGCATTTAAAAAAAAACAAAGAGAAAAAATGCTTTAGGTCTTTTAGGAAGAAAAGATTTAAAAATCACATGGATTCAAATTTTTACCATAAAGAAAAGAGTTCCAAATCTCAGTTTACCACCCACTTATTAAACACCTAAATTCCAGTCCAAAGAATCTAGCTCCACCCTCACCAAGATTACTGTAACAGAATTTAAGGGATTACTAAAATAACTAACTCTGTAGCACAGTTTCTTGAAGGTTTACCTTAGTAAATCTATTAAGTCAAACATAGTCACTTAAGTTTAACATTTATGGTTCCAATAAATTTGAATTTTCAGTAACACCAGTAATTTGCCAAAATTGGTCAATTAGTCTGGATTTAGTTACTAAAAATACTTTAATAGAAATAAAAATTATAAATAATTTCTAATAATTCACTTGTTTTCCACGATTACATTGCTTCAGCTTTGTCCCAGCTAAGCTTCACTGGATATTATGGTTTAAGACCCTGTTTGTATTTGTAAGGTAGCTGAAATTAATGAATTTTTCTTCTCAGTCACAAATGGTAATCTTATAACTGATTACACAATTCCTTTGCCATAACCACCTAATTGACTTTTATTTTAGTTTTTATGTGGCCAACGTATCCTGACTAAAGGGGAAAAAAAAATGTAGAATTGGCTGAGTGTGGTGGCTCAGGCCTGTAATCCCAGCAATTTGAGAGGCCAAGGTGGGCAGATCATTTGAGGCCAGGAGTTCAAGGCCAGACTGGCCAACATAGTGAGACCCGGTCTCTACTAAAAATACAAAAATTAGCCCATCATGGTGGTGCATGCCTCTCATCCCAGCTACTCGGGAGGCTAAGGCACGAGAATTGTTTGAACCCAGGAGGTGGAGGTTGCAGTGAGTCGAGATTGCAGCCACTGCACTCCAGCCTAGGCAACAGACCAAGACTCTATCTCAATAAATAAATAAATAATGTAGAAGTAAAAAATACTTGCTATATAGTGGGAAATATTGAAAGTATTAATTTAGTTCTCAACATTCCTTTATGTTGCAAGGACCACCCACCCCCAGGCAATGTAGAACATCCTAGGAATATGGACTAAGGATAGCACCTCTTATTCAATGTTTTCTAAAATGAATACACTAAAAGCTGCTTACAGCAAAATTATTAATCATCTTAAACCACCAGCATAATATTCAAAGACCTTCTTTGGTCTGCCCTATTTTAAAACAATTTAGTTCAAGTATGTCTTAATGGCTATTATCTATGCCAAAGACCATAGGAAGAACAGAAGATGGCATAAGATACAGTCTAAAACTAAAGGAACATAAAATTCTATTGAGGAAACAACATATGCAGAAGTAGCAATGCACTTCCTCAGGCCTTGACCTGTTAAATAGAATACAACAATGTACGCAGCTCAAGGGAAAGACCGTCAGTGCTGGGTAATCTTGGGAGATAAGAGGAGTCTAAGAGGCCTCCTGAGAAAAGAGGACCTGGCTGGCCCCTAAAGAATGGGCTAATGGGCCAAAGGTGGAGAAAGCAAGGATGCATATTCCCATATAGGAAGCCATAATAGCAAATCTATAAAGGTGGTGGTGGCCAGGTCTCACTCAGGAGATAGCAGGGGAATTTTCCTAAAGGGAGTGCATTAGTCAGGGAGCAGGAATCATGGGGGAGAGGAAGGCAATAATAATAATACTATTATTATTATTATTAATCAAACATAATAAAGGGTCTTCATTGCTACAATGATGAGTTTGAATTTCATCCGGCAGAGCAGTCATTTAAAAAAATAATAAATTATGTCAAGTCTTATCCCGTTTATGGTTGAAAATAGCCACAGGAGCATATTTACCTACATCTTAAAATGCCCAGAAAACAATCTGCAATGATACAAAAAAAAGCTACTATCAATGGTTGCCTCTGGAGTGGGCAGGAGGTCGAGTTGGAATGGATTAAAGAGGAACTTGCACTTCGTATACTGGCCCTGATTCTGCATTTTACAACCAAAAAGAAGAGCTACAAAACAAGACTGTTTATCTCCAGAATGTCTATTGTCCTGCATACTAGCAGTTTTCACCTGGGCCATTTCAGATCTCAAAAGGGAGGCAGATGTCAAACGCTGGTCTGTCATTGACATCCCCTTGTTATTGATCATCATTTTTGGAAGTTTTTTTTAAGTCAACTTAAGCCTCAACCATTAATGTATTTTTTGCAATGAAAATTAAAATTAATCATTAGTATGGTCTGTTTTGTAGAGTTTTTTAAAGCAGTTTTAAAAAAAGTTAAAATGCTGTTGACTGAACTACCCAGAGAGAATGTGTGGGAGGCGAGCTGAATAGTTTTGGTTAGCGGCTTTTGCATTCTGTCCTTTTCAACCTCACTTTTATTTTTAGTCGTAATTTCCTATGTCAATTGGCAAGCTTTAAAAGGATTTTTTAAAAAAATCTTTGGTGACAAGCTGCAATCTAACCTAAAAATGTCATGCTTTTCTTTTCTTTCTAGGTGTTACTCATGCCTTTCTGAGAAAATGTCTTGAATATTTCATCAAATGTAAGGGAAAAAAATCCATAAATGTGAGCATATTTTTATTATAAACAACTTGTTACACAACTGTTATTGAATTCTTCTAATGGAGCAAGGTCCTCTGTGACTTTGGTTTTCACTATTACTCAGATCCTTTGTGGCTTTGGTTTTCACAAGCTCTCTATCCCCAAATCTCTCCACTGGAAGAACTTTTAGTTTCCCAAAGTTCCCATGGCTGAATTCACAGGATTTGAAGGTACAGAAGCATCTCTCACTTGCCAGCAACTGCTGGTTTCCAAAATAGCCCTTTGATGAGGGCCTGATTCCCACTGTCATACATTAACACTTCAGGGGTAGTATTTCCTATTCCTGCAACTTACTCTGAGCCTTGGGCAAATTACTTAACCTCCCTGGGCCTTTTTTCTCATCTGTAGTAAAGGAATAATAATATCTACTTTGTGGGTCATTGTGGAGATATATGTTATAAAGTTCTGTTTGTACTATCTAGCACAGAGCAAGCCCATATATAATGCCTATTATAATTACTTTCCTTAAAATTATCTGATGACCCTATGTAACTAAAGTCAGGAGGTGCTATTACAGTGAATGGTTACAGACCGGAATAACCCTGCTCCTTAGACCTCCAGGGAATGCTGGGGGATCCAGACACTGTCAAAGGTAGTATAGCTTGGTGATCCCGTGCTCACAGTGTGGATTGAGACAGATTTGAACGTCAGCTCTGACACTTATTAGCCATGTGACTGTAGCAATGACAAATTACTCAGCCTGGGTTTCCTCATCTGTAGACTGGAGATGGTTTGTAACAGCACCAACTTCCTATGATTACTTCAAGGATTGAACAAGACAGTAGGGTAAATCACATAGTGGAATTCAGTAATTTCTCAATGCATAGCTTGTAAGCCCCAGTCCAGGTGGCGGTCATATGAATCAAAAGGCATGTGGGTGTGCCCCCCTTTCATCCCTGGCAATTGACCTATCTTAGGGGTTAAGACAATCCCATATTGCTTTTTCCAGTTTTGAAAATTAAAATGCTGATATATTGAACCACTTACATTAGAATTCTCCTCTACCTAATTATCCAGCAAGACAACCATTCTTACTGGTGTTTACTCACAAGTCTTTACAAGCATCAAATGGATGCATGTGTACTATCAATAATAATAGTGAAGACTTACCAGGAGTTTACTATGTCAATCGATTGTCTTGCATTATGTCATTTAATTTTTACATCAGCCCTTTGAAGTACTATTCTCCTTTCACAGATAAGCAAACTGAAGCTCAGAGAGGTCAACTTTCCCAGGTTTACAGGGCTAATAACTGATGGAGCCTGCACTGGTACCAAGACAGTTTTAAACCAAAACTCGCAGTATGATATACTTCTTGCAGAATGCTCTTGCTTTAAATCAGATGTTAAACACTTTACAGATGTAACTTCAACCCATGTGATGACAAGCCTTTGGCTAGTGCTGTTGCTGGCCATGCTTTGCAGTCACTGACACAGACAGCGGGGGACACAACTGAGGCAGGACCAAGCCCTCCATTTTGCCATCTGATTGTTCTGAATTTCTGAACTGGGCCAAGTCGATGCTGTTTTTCATGAAAATCTCCCCATGGGTGTAATACAACACAGACATAAAAAAGAATGAGTTCATGTCCTTTGCAGGGACATGGATGAAGCTGGAAGCCATCATTCTCAGCAAACTGACACAGGAACAGAAAACCAAACACCGCATGTTCTCACTCATAAGTGGGAGTTGAACAATGAGAACACATGGACACAGGGAAGGGAACATCACACACCGGGGCCTGCTGGCAGGTGGGGGGCAAGGGGAGGAAGAGCACTGGGACAAATACCTAATGCATGCGGGGCTTAAAACCTAGATGATGGGTTGATGGGTGCAGCAAACCACCATGGCACATGTATACCTATGTAACAAACCTGCTCATTCTGCACGTGTATCCCATAACTTAAAGTTAAAATATATATATATATGGAGATATATATATGTATATATCTCCATGGGATCCTGCAAAGAAAACAAAGAGGGAATTCTAAAAACCTAATAGCAATCTAGAGTTTACACGCTATTTAGCGAACGGAGCATTCTGTCAATCAAGTACTCTAGTTAAATCAGAGGTGTCTATGTATATATGGAACATAAAATGTCAGTTTTCAAAGAATCTGTATATAATTCCTGACACTTAAACTGGACATATTTTCATCTTCGTTAGAGAATTCAGAAGTCTGGGTTGTATCCCAAGGTTACTATCAGACATATCAATCACCACATTGTAAACTTCCAGTGAGGAAGAGAAGTACAATTTAAATGGGATTTACTGTATGACAGAGAGTATATTGTTTTTGTCTATGGACTGAAAGAATGTCTTAAATTTTTATTTCCATATTTTATCCTACATAAACCAGAATCCATGAAAGTGGTCAACTAAGTAAATAACATGTAAATATTTTTTTGTCCAGAATAGCTATGGTCAAGTTCACTTGAAAAACGGGCTATTTTCTATTGTGTTAGCCCTTTTAATCTTCCTAAAGTTTGATATATTGAATAACTGTGAATTTATACTATGGATTCAATAACAAGAACTATGAACATAGAGATGGGCAAATGGAAAAATTACTGGAATTTGTCCAAAACGTTGGTTCAGGACTTCAAGGAAACATCAGAGAAACTTCCAACTTCTCAAGGTCCCCCTTTCTGTTATTCTCTGATAAACCTAGAGAAACTCTCCCATCTCCAGTCCTTGGAGTTTTTCTCCCCAGTCCTATTTTTTCACCTTCCTTGAGACTAAACTTCAAATTTCCAGGCGATCTCAGGTCTGGGTCATCACTTTCTCAATGTCGTTGCCCCAGGTGAGGCCCTTGGTAAAGCAGTCTTTATTTTTGATTCTATCCCCAGTGGACTATGTCAGCTGAAGTCAGTACTTTGAGAGTTAAGGCAATACTGATCTTCTGCTGAGACCTCTGGGGTACTGGCATGTAGCGCAACATTGCTAAACAGGGAAAGATTCTCTTTGAGTTCTCCCATAACTCACGTATTTAATGACAATGCAAACACAAAAGTGATTCTTCATGTCAGTAAATGTATAACTGTTGGTTACATATTAAAATATGTTTCTATGTGCTGGCCAAGTAGTTTATTGATAATATAATGGTTTTCTTCTCACTAATTAAAAATATTAGAGGCAACAATGATATGGATTCTGAATCAAACCTTGCAGTCCACCCACCTCTAGCCAAAGAGTCCCTAATGGATAGCCTCTGCTGGATTCATTTCAGAGGAAAACAGAATTCTAAAGATGTCCCTCTAAGATTATTCAACCAAACAGGAATGTAGGTACTGCTATGAATTTCGCAGATATCATTAAGGATCTAGGTCTTAAAATAGGGAGATTATCCTGGATTATCTGAATGTGCCAAATCTAATCATTTGAGCCCATAAGTCAGAGATACTTCTCTATCTGCAGTCAGAGAGATGCAGCTGCAGAAGGGGAGAAAGATGAGGCTGGGAGTGAAGGGGGTCAGAGAGAGATGGAGTGAGATAAATATTTGGCCAGCCTTTGTTGGCTTTGAAGATAGAGGAATAGAGCCATGATACAGGGAATGTGGGCAGGGTCTAGAGGCTGAGAACAATGTTCTGTGGACAGCCAGCGAGAAAACAGGGGCCTACTTTCTACAGGCGCAAGGAACTGAATGCAGTCAACCTCCTGAATAAGCCTGGAATGTATTCTCCCCCAAGACCCTCCTGTAAGAAACGCAGCCCTGCCCATACCTCAGCATTGTAAGATGCTAAGCTGAGCCTACCAGACTTATAACATACAAAACTGAGAGAAAATACATGGATAATTGTTAAACTGTTATGAAAGGAGTAATTTCTTACAACAGCAATAAGAAACTAATAAAATTTCCCAAATAAAAATGTACTCATCTCCAATGAGGACTTTGTTTTTTCCAAATTCCATGCCATATGTAATTTTCTAAGAAAAAATATCTTTGATTCAATTTTTCACTTTCTTTCACTAGGATGTAAAGATGGATCCAAAAAGTCCATATTTGCTCTAAAGTAGAAATCCATGTTTATTATAGGGTAAGGGTTATATTGAGCTTCTAATGGCATGAAGTTTTTTGGTTATTCACACACTATTAGAGTACAGGACAGTCATTGTATAACAGAAATGTTTGATCATTTAATACAAAGCCAGTCAGTTTTGTGAGGCAAAAGAAAAGTTTTAAAATCCTATCAAATGCATGTAACGCCCAAATTAGACCTATCTTTAACAGCAAAGAAATCCAATTTTAGAAGTGATCTTAAGGATTCTCGGTTGAATGTTGGAAAGCTTTAAATGCCTTGTACTAGTCCCAGGAATTGATGCAATATCATTTTTATAAAACCTTGTAGTAAAAACTGAGGGAATTCAGTCAGAAATGCCAACCAATAATTCTGGTAGACCTTAAGAAGTCATGATTTATTTTCCTCAGGCATGAGGAATCATTTTTAACAAGTATGATGACTACATATATAGCTAATGTCTCTCAACCAGAGTTTCTTAGTGCAATTTGAAAGAGCTGACGAGGCAGTAGCATGATTTAACCAAATTTCATTTATTGTAACGCATGCTAACGTCAGCTGCCTTTGCAAGCAGTAGCATGTGAGGAAGCCTAGAGCAGCCATGAGAGGCAGCCTGACCTGACTGACAAGGGAAGAATTAGGAAGATCAGTGGGTGTGTCCCACAACTGGACATGGTCTGCGTTCCCATTAAGATTTCTCTTAGTGATAAAATTAATAACCATACATAAGGAGGCTTCTTGGCTCTGAACTACCCTCTTTGTAACCATGTGGTGTCGATATTAGGAAAAGAAGGGTCAGAAGAAAGCATGGTCCTAGATTTGGACCGTCTGCATTTCTGTTCACCAGAGTGGACTACAAAGTAATCAAATGCACAATTTTCATTTTGTTTTTAGTTTGAAACAACAATTTCTATTGGCATACGTTTTACTTCAAATTCTGTTTTCTGAAAAAAGTGAAAAAGCAAATTAATTCCAAAGAAGCAAAGTCAGCCAATTAGCTTGTAAAGGACTGAGACTCGAAAATCTGGATTCCATGTCTGGTTCTGCCAGTGAACCCAGAAGGTGAAAATGAACACCTCACAGGTTTGGAGGGCCTCGCCTTACACTCTCCTTCTATCATAATAAGGCAAACAAATAACGTGGTGCCTGAGGGCACAGACTTCCAAGTCACAGAACTGGCTTCCAGTCCCACCTCTGCCACTCAGTGGCTGTGTGTCTTTGCATTACTTAACGTCTTCAAATCTCCATTTCTTTACCTGTAAAATGAGTATAATCATAGCTGTCTCATAGAGACTGTGTAATAATTGAATAACATAAGTTTAGCACAGTGCCTTGCACATAGTAAGCACTCACAAATGTCAACTGTTGTTATTATTACAACTATTAAATGGTACTAGCAGATATCTTTGTGCAACATATGCAATATATCTTTATGAGGCATTCCTAATTTCACATTTATCTACAGATTTACATAATCAGAACCAAATGATTACCAAATACATTGGTTTATGTCATCTAGTTCCCAAAAAGTAAATCTCATTGGCCACACACGTTCTACCTCCACAACTTTGTATTCCTGATGTGCCCTAATCTATAAAACTGACTCACACTGCATGAATTCAAATAACATTGTGTTAAAAAGAAAAGAAGAGAGAGAGAGAGAGAGACAGTGACAATGTGAGAAGGAAGCTGTTAGTACAGGGCAAAGCCAACATGCACAGGGCAAACCAACCACATTTGTCTTTGTCATCACCACCTGGCCCCATTTCCTAAGTTTAGAGACCATTTTTGTACATTCAGCTTATTAATTGGGTTTCTGTTACCTAGAAAGTCCACCATTGTCAATTTGGAGCCAGGGCTGAGTCCTGCAGTCTCAATGCTTACACTAGCAACAAGCTTCCTAAAAATCAAAAGTAGTCACAATTAGGAAGGCTTTAAGGTGTCACTTCAAGGTGACAGTCCCTGCCAGTGCCCAGTGAAGGTGTCCTATTCTCAGAGGACCAAGGCATTCTGTTTAAAACAGTCAGGAAGCTTTTCAGATAACTAAACTTTCAAACAAATGGAAACCTCAAAAACCTGGGGTTACCATATCTGAGTTTGTCACTGATGGGTATAATCTCAATCTCACACGTATGTTGACAAAGAGTAATGCACTAAATAAGAAGGAAGATTTGTCTCTTTGTCCCCATTCTATGACTCCAAGAAGCTAGACGTGAGCATGGGCTATAGTTACATAAACCTTCGAGTCAGAATATATAGGTTTAGACCCTGGCTCTTTGTAACTCTGATCTAATCAAACTGCCTTAAATCTCAGTTTCCTTATCTATAAAATAATTATATATATATACACACACACACACACACACACACACAACTGGACAGTGATAAGGAATTAAATGGGCCTTCACATAGGAAATCCCCTGGATTTAGTATGTTTGTAATAAAGCTTTGTGTCCTGCTGCATGTCCCTACCCTGACCTCTATCAACTCCTGATTATTTGTCGCTGATTTTACTGGTCAAGGATTACATAGATCTTTTCTTTTTCTCACTCTGTCTTTTCTGCATTTCCATAGTTGCCAGGCTCTTCATGTAAGGTCAGCCTGACCAAAACAGGAAACCAAAGCGGACTTATCAAGCATTCCTACAGAATGTTATGAAAGAAAATTACCAGTACTGGTCTTAAATAAAATTTGTGAATTTCATTTCTCTAGATTTTCTTGAATACTATTAAAAGGCTCCACATTTGTATTAGTAATATAGATGCAACGACCAATATTATTCCTTCATTACTCACTTGGCTTAAAAATAGAAGAAAATTGAAATAGCATTTTAGTAACAAGATTGTTTCGTGTTAACTAATGCCATTTCAGAGTGATCATTATCTTTAAGAAACATTTTCATGAAACCTGAATTTCTTCTTTTACTTTTCCTAAAACATTGTAATAAAAAATTTTCTTTCTACTTCTTTGGACCTGATAGTTGTTCAAATAACATTATAGCTCATAAGAGAGGATGAAATGGCTTCTGTCTAAGTGAGATATTATTCTAGTTAATTATTAGCATTAAAATTCCAATTTAATGTTGAGCACACTAATAGACATATGCTGCCACTGCTATGGGTCAATGCTTTTATAAAAGACAATCTCATGCTAGCCAGGTATGAAATTGTGTTGAGAAGTTGAATGAGCTAATGGCACCGTGTGTGCTGTGGGTGCATGCTCAGAACTCTTCACATAGAATGAACCCCACATAGGCTGCCTGGGGTTAGTCTAGAACTTTAAAAAATAAAGTTTATTTACATTCTTCAAATTGTGTTTATTAATAGCACTTATTGAACAAAATATAGTAAAGAGTCCTCTGGGGAATTTCAAGAGAAATAGATCTCTGTCTCCAAGGAGGGCAGTCTGGGTATAGAAATATTAATCAAGTAGAGAACAGATTTACAGAGCAGCATGCCAAAATGCCCACGTTCAACCCATTCCTCCACATGCATAAGAATTTAGAGATAAGAAAAAGGAAGCAGAGATCAGAGGGCTCAAATAGCGAGGGAGTATTTCAGAAGCAGTAGTGGCAATGTGTATAAATGTGAGTCAGGAACCAGCAACTTGTGAAGAAGAGGAAGAAAGCTAACTAACTAGCTGCTGTGGAATGCATATATGAGAGTAAAAACAAAAGGTGGAAATATTCAAGGAAATGTATGTATGTATGTATGTATGTATGTATGTATTTATTTATTTATTTATTTATTTATTTTGAGATGGAGTCTCGCTCTCTCACCCAGGCTGGAGTGCAGTGGCATGATCTTGGCTCACTGCGACTTTCGCCTCCTGGGTTCAAGCGATTCTCCTGCCTCAGCCTCCTGAGTAGCTGGGATTACAGGTGCATGCCACCACACCTGGCTGATTTTTGTATTTTAGTAGAGACGGGGTTTCACCGTGTTAGCGAGGCTGGTCTCGAATTCCTGACCTCAGGTGATCCACCCACCTCAGCCTCCCAAAATGCTGGGATTAAAGACCTAAGCCACTGCACCCAGTTGAGGAAATGTTTTTTATCTTTACTGTGAAGATGGTTACCTAGGTATACACATTTGTCAGAAGCTCATTGAAATATAAATGTAAAATACCTGCAATTTTTAAAATATAAGTTATACCTCAGTAAAGTGGCTTTTTATGAGATCAAAAAATATTTTTAAAAATTAAAGAAGCTAAATCAGCAGGAGATTAATTTCTTCAAGGTTTATCTTTTTCTTTTTCTTTCTTTTTTAATCATTGAACTTGAAATCTTTTTCGAATAAGTTGCTAGAGAATATGCTTCCCAAAACTATGTTTTGAAACAAATTCACTCATAAAAATAACACGTTGGAATTGGGTATAATTCTATTTAACTCCATATACCATTTTATGACCCATAGCACAGAATTTAGAATAAAGTAGTTTTTATTCTCAGAAGCTGATTAAATAAGGATGATGTCTTCATGCACATTTCTCAGTAACATATTTAAATCCTAAATCTTCAGTTATATATTAATACAAAATTTATACATTCCAAGTAAATATATAGCCTTTTCTGAAACAAAAGGTAGTGGGAATAAAGCTGTGGGCCTCCAATCACTAGCATCAGTACCATTCAAAGTAAGGTGGGATATAGCAGGTTATAGAGGGCCAATATTCCCACTGCGATAACCAAAATTGCAAAAATTTTATTTTAAGGTATCAGAGTTCTCTGGAGGCAATGAAATTTAGATTAATTCCAACATGAAGGGTGGGTAAATACTCCCTAGGTGAGTTGACCACAGTCACCTATCTTTTTCCCTCGAGGCACCTGGCAAGACATAAGTGCCACTGTAAGAGGCCCATGGCTCTTGGACTAAGGAGAGTGAAACAAGCAGAGTCTTTGGTGTCCACACAGATCTGGAAGACTGGAAACTAGAGGAGACCCAAATGCAAGACTGATTTTTAGCACTGATCATTTGCTATGTTCTGGAACAGTGTGGGAGGCTGGAGGCCTGGGGATGCTAGGCTAGAAAAGCCAAGTGAAATCTCCCACAGACTCTTGTTGCCTTGAAGATAAAATCCCACTGGACAGAGGGGGTCTGCAATAATACAACTAGTCGCTCCCTGAAGACAGTTCACATATTTTAAATTTGCCTGGAGCAGGAAGTTAAACAGTTAACACCTCGAAATCTTCAAAGGGCAAAAGTTTCAGGCCAAAGAAAGACACTTTCCAAAATTTGAATCAAAAGCCTGCATAAACCAGGGCTGAAGAATAATAAAAAACAAAAGTAGACTGACTTTTTTACTAAACCCTAGCTCAGTTCAGTCCCTGGGTGCAAGGCCAAATCATGAGCCCTCAGAAAACAAGGGCAAAACTTGCTTGGTCTTCATTTTTAATATGAACACAGGCCACAGTAGCACAGCTTCACAATTCTTTTTATCTTTTGGATTTTAAACAACAGTTGCTGGAAAAATTACCAGAGGATAATACACTTTATCTACCTAGTAGAGGAAAAGGGGGAACTCTCTGGTAAAAAGACATCATGCAGAGATGTTACTATTCTCTTAGACACAATGACCAGAATACAACCAAATGTTAACAGACATATGAATAGGCAGGAAAATGTGATCAAAATCAAATGAAAAAAAAATAGATAATGTACCCACAGATGATCCAGATGTTGGACTAAGTAGACTAACACTTCAAAATAACTAAGTTAAAATGTTAAAGAAAATAAAGAAAAAAATGGGCAAAATAGATAAAAACATGAAAAAACTCAACAGATAAATGAATTATATACAAGAATAAAATAAACATTCTAGAATAAAACTACACGATATCTAAAATTAAATAATTGGATATCTTTAACAGTGACCTGGGCACAATAAATATAAAATTAGTGAGCTAAAAGATAGTATAAGATATCCGTACAGAAGCACAGAGAGCATAGGAAGAATAACAAGAACAGAACAGAGCATAACAAAAAATACATGGAAGACAGTCAAAAGGCTTAATATGTATGTATTTGGAGTTCCAGAGGAAAAGAGAGAGAAATTGGGGCAGTAGTAATATTTGAAGAGAAAATAGTTTTATATTTTCTAAAATTGATGAAAGATATCAACTTGTAGATTCAAGAAGTTCAGTAAACACCAAGCAGGATAAAAAGAAAGTCATGCTGGAACATCTTGGTTAAAGCATAGAAAACCAAAATTTAAAAAAGGAAAAAAAAATATTAAAAGCTGCCAGAGGTAAAAAACACATTACCTACAAAGGAGCCACAACTATATTGAAGGCTGAATTTTCAAAGGAAATTGAAAGCCAGAATACAAAGAAATAACATTTTTAATATGCTGGGGTGCGAGGGCGGGTAAAAAAAATAATGCCAATCTAAAATACTATACCCAGTGAATGTATCCTTCAATAAATGAAAGTGAAATAAAAATGTTTTCAAACAAAAGCTGAAAAAGCTTGTACTGTGAGTGTACTAAAGGAAGTTCTTCGAGTTCGAGAAGGCAACCCCAGATGATAGCTAACAGAAATTACAGGAAGAAATGAAATGCAATAGAAAAGGTAAATATAAAGTTATATTCAGGCCAGGTACAGTCGCTCATGCCTGTATTCCCAGTACTTTGGAAGGCCGAGGAAGGCAGATCACCTGAGGTCCGGAGTTCGAGACCAGCCTGGCCAACATCCTGAAACCCTATCTCTACTAAAAATACAAAAACTAGCCAGGCGCGGTGGCACACATCTGTAATTCCAGCTACTTGGAAGGCTAAGGCATGAGAATCACTTGAACCTGGGAGGCAGAGGTTGCAGTGAGCGAGATAGTGCCACTGCACTCCAGCCTGGGCAACAGAGCGAGACTCCGTCTCAAAAAAAAAAAAAAAAAAAAGTTATATTCACTGCTTTAAATACAGTAATAATATGTTTTGTGGGCATTAAAACATATGTAAAAATTAAAATATATGAATATATGACTACAATAGCACAAAGGGTAAGAGGCAGTAACTACAGTTAAACCATCATAAGCTTTTTCATTGTTTGGGTAAAGCTTAAGGAAGGTGTTTTATAGTTAGTCAGGAATGCATTTTAAAATTTCTAGGGTAATCACTAAAAATAAACACAAGAGTGTATATTTAAAAAGTTAACTGAGCAGAAAAACTTAACCAATATCCCTGATGACTAAACCTTTCTCAGATCTACAATTCAATGTATAATGGTTGGCCCTAGAACATGAAATTTTATTACATTCCCCCTGTTGGTTCCTATGCTCACTCATTTCATGCCCACTGCAGTAGAACTTAGAAAAACATCCAGCAAATTTTTTTACAAATTGCTCATAGCTGTAATTATTAAGTACTACACATTACACAAATACAAATCTATTCAGAGGCCACTAAAGAAAAATAAACAAGCATAAGCATAAATAATATCTAGCAATGAATACAGAGGAAGAAGATAAATTTTTAGTATCCAGTGCAGTGTTCCCAAGGGCACCTTCTATCATAAAACAAAGTAGAGGCCAATGAATACAGAAGAGTTTTCTCATTATCTCAGGCTTTGCCTGAATGAAACTATTAACTCTTCCAAATCACAGACTCCTGTAGGAAGTGAACCACTGCTGTATCAAAAACAGGAATGAGATGACCAGATTTTCTTTCTCAACTTTGCATTCTGACAACAATCTCAGGCTCAGAGATTAGGAGAGATGGTTTACTGACATTTTGACAAGAGTCATGGTAACTACTACTATCACTGCTGATGCCGCTGCCATCCCTGTGCCTGCTGTTGATACTAACACTTGTTTAGCACGTTAGTTTGTAAAATGTGTCAATATGCATTATTTCTTTACAGAAGTCCTAGGAGAAACATATCATAACATCTTCTTCTTATCATACATAAGCTTATATGTGATAAGAAAACTGCAGCTCTAAATAAAGAACTTGCACATTTTGGGACATGTTTGCTACATGGTGAGCATTATCTAATACAGCAACCAAAATTAATATTCTGTCAGTGCTATTGTAAAACTGTCCAGGCAAGCAGTTGGCTTTCTATCTCTAACAGCCATCCAGCTTGTTCAATATCACAGGCCTAAATCCAAATTTTATCCTTCATAAGAAATAAAAACCAAATATAATGAAAGATGAAAGTAAATAGTAGTGAAAGGAATCAAAGGGTTACAGTTACATGCAATGAAGACCTCAGTTGTTCATTTAACAAAGCTAGAACTATCCAAAATACACAGAGCTTTATGTGAAAATGACGAGAATTGAATACAATGAGAACTGATGCTCTTCATTTCAGAGATATATTACCAAAAGCAAGTCAACCCTGAAAGATGGGACATATAGAAGCGATTAGAAGACAACATGCAATAATGTCCTTCATGGCTATTTATTTTAATGTGTGTTCCCAACCTGCCACTTTAAACTTAATCCTCACTTTTATCTCTAGCATATAGTACAGAATCTGGTATATATCAGGTTCTGAAAAGAATATTTCTGAATAAATAAGACTTGCCTAACCTTGCAATTCTACCTTAGCACTATCTCACTGCCGTTTCTCATAGATGTGTTTTATCAGTTTCTTGGAGCACAAGGGCCATGCTAGCTGCCACCTGACTCCCCAACAGCAAATATGTCTATGTGTGCATGTGCATGCACACATGTGTGTGTATTGTATGTGTGTCTAAAGATGGTGAATGTGTCAGTAAGCTTTCAAACAATAGAGTAGACAGAAGTAAAGAAGTTGAAAATAAGGAGAAAGAAGGGATAATAGAATGAAAACTTTTTTTGAACCCTGACTTGAACACAGCCACAATAAAAGAATTTTTTTAGACAAATTAGGAAATTTGAATATGAAGTGGCTATTAGATGATACCAAGGAATAATTGTTAATTTTGTTAGGTATGATAATGTCATTGTGGCTACACAAGAATATGTCTATTTTATTTTTCTTTTTTTTTTTTTTGAGATGGAGTCTGGCTCTGTCATCCAGGCTGGAGTGCAATGGCGTGATCTCGTCTCACTGCAACCTCTGCCTCCCGGGTTCAGACGATTCTCCTGCCTTAGCCTCCCTAGTAGCTGGGATTACAGGTGTGCACCACCATGCCCAGCTAATTTTGTATTTTCAGTAGAGACGGGGTTTCACCATGTTGTCCGGGCTGGTCTTGAACTCCTGACCTCAGGTGATCTGCCCACCTCGACCTCCCAAAGTGTTGGGATTACAGGCACTAGCCACAGTGCCCAGGCAAATATGTCTATTTTTTAAAGACATACAAACTAAAATATGTAAGATGAAAAGCCATGGTGCCTGGCCAAATCTAGTAATTGTTGAATCTGGATAAGAGATACATGAGTTTATTATTCTACTCTCTATATTTTCATATATGTATGCACAGTTAATAATAAAGAATTTAAAAAATACTATTAGTCCTTCATATTTTACAATGAATAGATTCCAACAAAGGGTAGGAAGGACAACATAAAATCACAAGAACATGGTTCAAGATCAAGATCTAGCACCTTAGAAAAATGAATCTCAATAAGAGTCTCAGCTTCCTCATCTGCACAGTAGAGATAAATGATCTCTGACACATTTTAAGTGACTAGGCTATTGTAATTTTCAAATAAGAAAATGTGTATAAGGGCATTTAGAACAAAATCTTTAAAGTGGCTCTGTGGCGCAATGGATAGTGCATTGGACTTCTAATGAAGAATAAAATCTTTAAAGGACTATGTCACTGCAGTAATAATTGAGGCAGAGTCTAAATGGTATCTGCAGAACAGAAAGGGAGACTCCCTCCAGGCAGACGATGACATAAAGCCCCCTCTTTGGGCTGACACAGCCATACCCTGGGCTGGTTGGAGGCAGTGAAGCCACTAGGCAAAAAAAAAAAAAGGACAGGACAGGGTGGGTGAGGCACAACTGGATTTGTGCTCACTCTCCCCAGGCTAGATTCTTTGGGTAACTCTACAAACTCCCCATCCTTTCTCTGTGTTTCCAGATGGAATCTAATATTTTCCTTGTAACTAGGTGGAAGCAGCCTCTCTTCACGAGTTTGAGTAGAGTGGAAGAAAGAGGTGGAGGAATAGGAGGAGATGGATTTGGTAGTAGGTGCCTTTCTGCCTGGTGTGCTCCAAAGAGTAATGATTGGCAAACTCCCACCAGGTCCATTGCAAAGCAGGTGAGACAGAGCACCAGGAGGTGAAGCATAGTTCAGAGAGGGAAAAGAGAAGGACTCAGCAATGTGACCACTACCTCCTTCCTTCAGTCATGCCTTGGGCTGGCCCAAAGTCTTACCATCCTCCACGCAGAGCTGCCTTGCACTTGAAAGATGAGTAAGCCATGTGGGCTGACAGACCTGAACCAGAAGCAAGAGAAACAGTCTTGGGTCAGGTTTCTGTTTCCCATTCTAAATTAACTTGCTGCAAATTATTAAACCAAAGGCCATTATCTCAACATCATAAACCTCATTTCTAATTGAGATGATCAATGCCTCTTTCAGAATTATACATTCCAATTAGCAGGGAATAAGGTTATTTCTACTGTGCACTGGAATGCTAAAATTATCCTTGAAAAGTTTTTAAAAAATACTTCAATTATATGAAAGTATTAGTCTTCTGTCAGGCTTGTTCTGAAATATGGGTTCTTCATATTCCACTTAATGGAATTATGGCTTCATTAAATATATTTGCTTGTAAAAATATATTCTTCAATATTTTAACAAAATGTCTCTCAAAATTTTGTTTTGTTTTGAGATGGAGTCTCACTCTGTCGCCCAGGCTGGAGTGCAGTCGCGCGATCTCGGCTCACTGCAACCTCTGCCTCCCGGATTCAAGCAACTTTCCTGCCTCAGCCTCCCGAGTAGCTGGGATTATAGGCACCTGCCACCACACCTCTCTAATTTTTGTATTTTTAGTAAAGACAAGGTTTCACCATGTTGACCAGGCTGGTCTCGAACTCCTGACCTCAGGTGATCTGCCCGCCTCAGCCTCCCAAAGTGCTGGGATTACAAGTGTGAGCCGTCGCACCCGGCCGTCTCTCAATGTCTTTAACTAGCAGCACATGTGTACCTCGGCTGTGAGTTCTGCAGTGTCTCATATCCTATGTACATGTTATTTGCATCTAAAAAATTAACCTGACCTTATTATAGAAGATAATTTTACCCAAGGGAGACACAAAAGACCTGGCATTAGATTGTCTATGGTATTTCCCCATCATGTAATTACTCAGTGCTTTTTAAAAAGTGCTATGTGCTCTGCAGAAAGATGATCCCACCACAGTATATTAGCTCTCTTCTAGAAACATATGTAATCACCCAAGGTTCATCTTGCCAACTGCTCAGAAAAGCCAATGCACCAACAACAGTGGGTTTTTGCAACAGAGTGTTTAATAAATGCAGAGCCAGCTAAGCAAGAGGACAGGAGGTTATTATTACTCAAATCAGCTCCCTGAAAATTTGGAGGCTAGAGATTTTTAATGATAGCTTGGCAGGCAGAGGCCTAGGAAATGGGGAATGCTGATTGGTTGGGTCAGGGATGAAATCATGTGGTGGGGGGGGTCGAAGCTGTCTTCTTGTTCTGAGTCAATTTCTGGGTGGGGCCCACAAGACCAGATGAAGCAGTTTATTGGTCTAAGTGGCACCAGCTGGTCTGTCAGAATGCAGGATCTGAAAAATACCTCGAACACCAATCTTAGATTTTACAATAGTGATGTTATCCAGCTGGGAGGTTAGGAATCTTGTGGCCTCTAGCTGCATGACTCCTGAGTCATAATTTCTAATCTTGTAGCTAATTGGTTAGTTTTACAAAGGCAGTCTGATGTACAAACAAGGAGGAAGTTTGTATCCTTTGTTTCTAAATTGAACTATAACTAAATTCTTCCCATAGTTAGCCTACTCCCAGGAATGAACAAGGGCAGCTTAGGGTTAAAAGCAAGAAGAAATCAGTTAGGTCAGATTTCTTTCATTGTTGTAATTTTCCTAAGTCAGATTTTTCTCTGTCATAATTTTTGCAAAGGCAGTTTCACACAGACCCGATTAAAAGCTCGGAAACATGGTTTCTAAAAATACAAGGCTAGAACTAGACTTGAATTCTAGGTCTGTCACTCCCTACCTAGTAACTTGACTTCTCTTGCTTTAGGTTTCATCACCTGCAAAATGGGTTGATGAGGAGAGTAAGTAAAATAATGTATGCAAAACTTATATCATGTAATAAATAGATGCTCAGTAAATACCAACACTACCTTACTCAATATCCTGTATATGATAATGGCTTAATAAATAGTCATTCATTTAATTGGAAATACAGTTCCAAAGATGTTTTTACTAGTTCTGCAAATGAGGAATACTATTTCTAGTAGTAGTTATGGTTCAGTCAACAACAGGATATGTTCTGGGCAAAATTTCCAATAAGCCAAATTGGCCCTGGTGCCTTCCTTGCTATTGCATGCTGCTTGTATGCACCTTGGCACTTTTCTCTCTGGCCCCGTCAAAGACACTCCAGAAATGCTGCCCTGTGTTGTCTCGCATTATAAACTCCAAGAAGACTTAGAGTCCCCAGAAAGCAATCTGGTTGAAAATCAATTCTTATCTGGCAATGACTGTCTAACCCACCCAGAAATATGTGCATTTTAAAAAGAAGCCCAGGATGATAATTCAAACAAAGAACAAATTGGCAGAATTTCAGGCAGCCATCAAACAGAAGACATTTTTTTGCATGGGAGAGGCATCTGGGGACAAGGACAGGTTAGGACTGGGACCTCCTAAATTATAGCATTTAGGCTGCTCACGGGGCTTTGACTACCTAATGAGCAAAGTGTGCACTCGTGAGTGTGGCTTCCTCTGTGGAAGGAAGGGGTTAATACTCTAGGGACCTTTTCTTCTGTAGACCCATTGGCTGTATGTTTTTCTCTCCCAGCACCATGACTCTATAAGAAATGTCAGTTGAAAGTATGAAAATCAAAGTTTCATCCCACAGAAAAATTTAAATACTGTAACTTCAATAGCATTTTTGTCCTAAAGTGGGAATTTGTGATAAAAGAACATTTTTCTTCAGATAAGAAATTACTGAATTCCAAAAGTAATTTCACTTCCAGAAAAGATAAAAATAATAACTTCCAGAAATGAGGAATTCCTTGCATTATAATCATAAATGCTTATAGATGATTAAAAAGAATAGGATAGGCCCAGAATGGTGAAATCCACAAATAATCCCTGGATTTTACTGTTTGTCATCTTTTTCAACCAATCTTACCTCAAACATTTTTATAAAAAATGTTAATAAGCAAGACAGTCAACCAGTTTTACAAATCCTAGCACACAATACCCCCCAAATAAATTATGATGGTAGCAACAGTGGTGGAGAAGTTAATGAGGACAGGAAAAGTGTAAATAGGGCAAGGGGTACCTCTATTAACTAAATGACTTCTGAATCATCATTTACAATTTTGCCTAAAATAAAATCCCTGACCTTGGCTTTGATAGTGCAGGAAATAGTATTTTCACACCAATGCTGTAGGAGTATATATTACCATTTACAAAGCTATCATTTCTTTTTGTTTATCTTGTCTCAAATGATTTTTTCTTTTCATTTCTTATAGCTCAAAGCAGAGAATGATGGAAACTATGGGAACATTTCCCCCAAAAGTACCAGCAGACCTTGGCTGAGACCTGTCCCTTTAGATGAAGTTAGGTGAGGATATTAGGGGAAACTAGAACCTGTTCTTATCTTCTTGAAATATCACTCGCAGAAAATAAGCATTAACTCCTCTGAAGCACAGTGAGAATTTTTCCTCAAAGCCTCTTCACACCCTACCTCAATTATGGCCTCACTGATGCTCTCTGGGAAAAAGTGTTTTGGAGTAATTAGAACTGCCAACATCAATAGTGCCACCAGAAATGCTGGTGCCAGACTCCCCAGGTGGTTTCCATGTCAAGAATGACCTCCCAGATAGCTTCTTCTCCTAGAAATGTAAATAAACACAGCTGGTTCTCTTTCACACTTGAGATAAGCCAAGAGCTCTGAGTCCAAATCCTCACCTCCCTGTGGGTGGAGACCACCTCACCCGGCCAGAACAGTCCCAGGCCTCTCCAAGACCACTCCCCCTTGGCCGCTGTTCTCAAAGTGTTGCCCCTGGCTGCTTTTACCACTCCTGACTTAATGTAAGGTCATTCTCATTCATTTTATCAGTGACTCTTTATTCCTCAGATACTTCCATTCTCTTTTCCTTGTTACATAACCAGTACTTTAGAGAAATACAGAGTAGCTGGGTTGAACATCTTGCCCACAGGGAGTTACTGAAGCTCTAGGAGTGATGAAGGCTTCTTGCTTTTGTTACTCTCGAGGTTGCCTCACCTTTTCCCCCTTTTCACTTTTCCAATGCCTCTTCAACTAGTTTCCATAATAAATGCCCTCTACTGCCTGGCATGGGTTCTGTTTTCCAGACTGGATGCTGACCATTGCAAATAAGCCTCAGCAATGGTTGAGTTCTCCAGGTTTTTGCTGATGTTGAAGAATAAATGATGGGGTTCAGGACACACCACACCAAAATATGACTGCAGGAGATCAGAATATGCCACCCTAAAATGTACCTTTTTGGCATATTGATTATTTTGAGCTGGTTATTCTGAGAAACTGCAGACACAGAATGTCCGAAAAGTTACCCTTTTTAAGAGAAATTTACATCAATAAAGGAAACTTCCATTTGTAATGGTGTTTCCCTCTCTGCACCAGAAAGAAAAAGACAACTAAATCTCTAGAGACTCAATCAATGGTGAAGGCATAACAAATCTTACTTTTGTTTAACCTGCTTTTCATGGCCATCTCCTCTTAATTTGGCCTTTCTTCCCAACCTCCTATAATTTGTCTCCACTCTTGTCCCCCAACCCCAAATCTCTATTCTTTTCTGTAGTTCCAGGTGACACATAAACCTTAATCATCTGACCACTTCTTTAGGTATCATACTTTTGTGGGACTCCCATGCACATAATTAAAATTGTTTTCTTCTGTTAATCCTATGTCAATTTAATTTCTACACCAGCAAGAACCTAGAAAGGTAGAAGGAGGCAATTTTTCCTCCCCTACAATGGTTTTGCCTGGCCCTCTACAATGTATTCAGGTCCCTTGTGTGTCTTGTAGCTACTGTGATCTGTTTCTATCCACAGAACACCAAACATCAGTGAGGGCAGGAAGGTCTCACACTAACCAATTCTCTAACTCTCAGGATACCAACTGGGTGTCCTACAATTCAACTCTGACACTATGTACCTGGAGCTAGCAACAGATTCCATAGGTTAAGGGCCCAGCCCCACAACAAGGCTACCCTCATTTTAGATGCCAATCCGAAGTTCAGACCTCCCATGCTTCTGACCAACTGGCTATAAATCAGGGGTTCCCATTTTGACAAATGGTCATTTTTATGTGCTCAAAGTTAAAAAAGAACCAGGCAGCATGGCAGGGTGAGGGAGCAGTCAGGTACTCTGTGTTCTCAGAAAGATATTGTAAAAGTACCATAGGACCTCCCTTTCTACAATCAAGCCAAACTAGTTCCTGTTTTTGGTACCAAGATAAACTGTGGCCCAATACACCCCTACTGGCTGTTTGAAAGAAACATCTGACAGACTTCCAGTGTGGGGCTTGGAAGCCAACCAATCAAATATCATCTGTGTCAACCAATCAGGGCTCAGCTGTATTGACCAATCGGAACTTAGCTGTGCCAACCAATCAGAACTAAGTGCGTTTCAATCCTTCATTTGTATGAACAGACCTAATTGGGAACCTGGGCTGGAATTTTGCTATAAAGCTCAAACTCTCTCTTTGCTCTCTGGAAGGTAGCTTCCTTTTACTCCAAAGGCTGCTTCTGCCAGTTTGCAAACTATTTGCTGAAAAAAAAAGTCCCTTTCCTCCAAATTCCTTTTTCAGAGAACTTTTTTTCACAGCTCCTAGCAAACTCACAGAACTCAGGAAAACACTGCTTACATTCACAGGCTTATTCTAAAGGATACAACTCAAGAACAGCCGCATGGAAGAACTGCATTAGGCAAGGTATGTGGGAAGGAGTGTGGAACTTCCATGTTCTCTCTGGGTGCACCACCCTTCCAGCACGTCACTGTGTTCACCAACCTAAATGCTCTCCAAACACTGTCATTTAGGGTTTTTATGAAAATGTCATTATGTGGGCATGGTTGATTAAATCATTGACCATTGGTGATTGGCTTAATCTCCAGCCCCTCTCCCACTTCAAAAGTCAGGGGGTGGGGCTGAAAGTTCCAGCCCTCTCATTATGCCTTGGTCTTTACGGTGAGCAGCCCCCAGCTTTCTAGGGGCCCCAGCCACAAAACATCTCATTACTATGCAAAAGACAGTCATTACTGTGGGGACTGCAAGGGTCTTAGAAGCTCGGTGTCAGGGACCTGGCACTAAGACCAAATATTATAACAAAATATGTTTCTATTATTACCCCTATCATTCAGGAAATTACCAGGATTTTAGGAGCTCTGTGCCAGGAACTGGGGGTGAAAGCCAAATATATATTCTATATCACAGTATCACACTGGCCTTCAGGGACACTGAGCTGACATCCGCTATTACAGGCTGTGATTCCAGTCATTTGCTTCCATTTAACAGGTCCTCAAATTCTTCATTTATTTCTTCTGATCCCCAGCCCCTGATGGTACTCCAACCTCTGAGTGTCTCCAAACCCTCTCACTGGGGCACACAGGGGCTCTGTGAAATCCTGCAGGTTGTGGTTGCCCAGAGCCTCAGGCTCATCTCTCTTTCCTGTTACCTCTGTTTCTCTCAATCTCTCTCTCTCTCTCTCTCTCTCTCTCTCTCTGAACCCCACTCTATCCCATTGTACCTCACTGCCCTTTCACTGTTTGGGATATGGTGCCATTTTAAATGCAGAAGCTTGCATTCTTCCCCAGGCTCTTGTAGAGGAAAGAAGAAGAAAACCTTTTTTCTCTACCCACCTTAGGTTTTCTGGCTGGGGCCCTATAAATTAGTCTTGCAAAAGATTAAAAAGAGAAAAACAAACGTAAGTTTAACACATGCATGTACACATGGGAGCACCCAGTGATAAATAACCCCAAGGGATGGTTAGAACTTGGGCTTGTATAACATCTTAGGCTAAACAAAGGAAAGAAAGTTTGAGCTTCTGGGTGGTCAAGTTATGGGAAGGTAACCAGGAAAACTATAGTAACCCAGGGTTTTTTAGTAAGGTTTGTTATAAAGATTTAAGTATGTACCTTCTCCACTGATAAGAGTTGTTAAGAAACCTACTCTTTCTGCTATGATAGAAGGAGACACCTTTTACAAATGGAAATTTCCTTTATAAATGTAACTTTTCCTCTACAAAAAGAAAACTTGTGCCTTGTTTTTAGAGTTCTCCCTACAACTGCCGGTTCTCAACGGCTTTAGTTCAAAATAACTCATATGCCAAAGAGGCATATATTGGGGTTGCGTATTCTGGTACCCTGCAATATGTTTATGGAAGTGGGCCACTACTACCAATTTCATTACATTCCCTCATGCTTACACACATGTTTCTAGACCTCACCTCTTACCATGGTTCAACCCTAAGAGAATAGGAGAAAGCAAGGACACTGGCACCTCCTTCTTTCGCTTCCTCCCTTCTATCTATCCTTTTCTCCTTCATATTAGAAGAATCTTCTTTTATTTCTTTATCTTGTTTGTCAGGGCCTTGACTCTGATTATTTCCTTCTCCTCAAATCATTGTTTATACTCACCACTTTTCTGGGACTCACACTGACAGAAAGGCTGCAAGAAAACATTTCAAGTTGGAAAAGGAAATGAAAAATACATTCATTTAATATTTTAATATACTCCCCTCACTCCATGATCCATCTACTACATCTCTTTCAAATGCCCCTCAAAGGACATTTATTCTATGTAGGTCTCTTCTCTTTCTAAGAAAGTGAGAGCTAGATCTCTGATCTCCATTTATCCTCTAGTCCTGTGCTGTCCAATATGGTAGCCACCAGCCACATGTGAATATTGAGCCTTGGAAACGTGGTTTGTCCATTAAGATGTGCTGTAAATGCATTAGAATACATACCAGATTTTGAAGACTTAGTATTAAAAAAGAATGTGGTATATTGCATCAATAATTTTTATATTCATTGCATGTTGAAATGATAGATATATTGGGATAAATAAAATATATTGTTAAATTAATTTCAGTGATCTCTTCTTACATTTTAACATAGCTATTAAAAAACTTTATGTTGGCCAGGTGCAGTGGCTCATGCCTGTAATCTCAACACTTCAGAGGCCAATACTGGAGGATCACTTGAGGCCAGGAGTTCAAGACCAGCCTGGGCAACATAGTAAAATCCCATCGCTATAAAAAAAATTTTGAAAAATAGCAAGGCATTGTGGTGCACACCTGCAGTCTTAGCTCCTCAGGAGGCTGAGGTGAGAGAACTGTTTGAGCCCAGGAATTTGAGATTTCAGTAAGCCATGATCATACCATTGCACCCCTGGGTAACAAAATGAGACCCCATACTCTAGGGAAAAAAACCTTTAAATTACACATGTGTATGCATCATATTTCTATTAGCCAGCTGCCAGCTTCATGAGACCTAGGACAATTGCTGGTTATTAAGTATTGTACACATGGCTGGTAGCTAGTGGATTGGCCCTAGGGTGGCCATACCAATTGTTTACTAATGTTATTGGTTTTGGCCCTGACATCATGAGTGGCTAAATATTTTTTCTATCACCTGATTGTATTGCCATTAGCTACCACAGTGCCCACATATAGCAATAGATGGATAGATGGATGGATGGATGGATGAAAACACAAATGATACTTTTTCAGTATCTAAAATTTCCATGCAACTCTGACATGACAGATGATTGCATAAATCTGTCACACTATCCAAATTTTCATTCCCTGCCCTATGATCCAAAAGCCTAAACTAGAGTGATCATCACATTAATGTCAAAGCACAAGAAATAAAAAAAGCCTCCTGCCCCATCTCTTGCGTGGGAGACTGAATTTCCCCTTTCAAATGTAGAATCAGATGAGTAACAAGATATGCAAGCACAATTCATGTGAGTTTGTCTATCTCCATTCCCAGCCTAAGCTACCGTGACAAGGCCAACTTCACACAGGGCTGAGCAACAGCTGTTTATACCGAATGATTGTAGAGCCCCAAGAGACACTTCTACCACTAAAATGTCTTTCTTTTCTTCCTTGGAGAGCTCTTCCCTGTTGACTATAGGGGGTTGAACTGCATAACCATAAAAATTCATGTGTTAAAGTCCTAATCCCCAATACTTCAGAATGTAAACTTGTTTGGTAATAGGGTTGTTGCAGATCTAATTAGATGAGGTCTTCCTGAAGTAGGGTGGGCCTCTAGTCCAGCAGGACTGGAGTCCTTATAAAAAGGGGAAATTTGAAGTCACACATGCACACAAGGAGAAGACAATGTGAAGATGAAAGCAGAGGTTGGGGTGATGCAGCAAAAACCACGGAACGCCAGAGGCTGCCAGCAAACCCCCAGATGCTGGGAGGGAGGCGTAGAACAGATTCTTCCTCACGGACCTCAAAAGGAACTAATCCTGCCAACATCTTGATCTCAGATGTCTAGTCTTCAGAGCTGTGAGACAATAAATTTCTGATGTTAAAGTCACCTAGCTTGTGGCACTTTGTTATAGCAGCCCTAGAAAATTAATACACTTTCTTGATCTAAATCAGACTCCTAGTTCTTCCTCATACCACCTCCTTTGTGGTACTTACCAAATTTGTAAATATTTTTCCCTGTGTGTCCGTCTGTGTAATGTCTATGTCTCCATTTTTCTCCAAGCTCAATGCGACACCAGTGTCTGTTTTGTACACCACTGTCCACCCAACATTTAGAAATGAAGAGTCCCTTCATAAGCACTTTTTGATGAATACCTGGGCTGTCTGGCCATTGGAATCAGAAATGCAACTGTTAAAGGACCACAGGCAGCGCTCCTCAGAAAGAAAAGCCAGAATGCAGGATGGCGCACAGTGACAGGCTGTCTCAGCAGCCCTCTTTCAACAAGGTAAAAGATGAAGGTGGCCGGGCATGGTGGCTCACGCCTGTAATCCCAGCACTTTGGGAGGCCGAGGCGGGCTGATCAGAAGGTCAAGAGATCAAGACCATCCTGGCTAACACAGTGAAACCCCTTTCTTACTAAAAATACAAAAATTAGCTGGGTGTGTTGGCGAGCACCTGTAGTCCCAGCTACTTGGGAAGCTGAGGCAGGAGAATGACCTGAATCCTGGAGGCAGAGCTTGCAGTGAGCCGAGATCATGCCACTGCACTCCAGCCTAGGCAACAGAGCGAGACTCTGTCTCAAAAAAAACAAAAGGTGAAGGTTAGCGCTGACCTCTTTGGCACAGGCTAGTCTATTCGGTTATCTAACTGGATCAGGCAGAAATCAGGAGCCTGAAGTAAGTTCTAGAAATAGAACCCTATTCCCCTGGAGACGGCAGACCTAAAGGAAGCATCACAGTGTGCATGTATTGTTGAAGAGGCAGGAGGAGTGTTCCTCTAGAATGGCAGTAACAAGCAAGCACGGGGAACCAAGCCCTCGGCAGTGGAAGGAAACCAGCTGAAGCAAGACAAGCAGAAATGATCACAGTAGCTACCACTTATTGAGTCTGAAGTGAGTGCCATGCTGAATGCTTTACTTACATTATTTCATTAAATCCCCATAACAGACTCATCAATAAGTACTATTATTCCCATTTTACATGAAAAAACTGAAGTTGAGAGAGGTTAAGCAATTTGCTCATGGGCACACTGTTAATGAATCATAAGCTAGAATTTAAAGCCAGAGATCTGCTGTTTTGATACTTTCCCAGCTTTGGAGCCTTGCATAGAGCTGGCCTTGATGACTTTCTTTCATGCTGTGATCACCAAAATCTGAAAAACCTACATGTTTTAGAAAGCATTACTTACCAATAATTGCTTACATGTCTATCTCCACCTATTAGAAAGCAAACGTCTTGAGATAGCAAATGCATACTCAAACTTATTAGGATTTTGATCCAGTGAATAGTAAGAGCTCAAAAATATTTGTATTAGGAATGAATCAAATAAGCACTTATTGACCACCTAGATGTACTTTAAAAGACATTAATGTTAAAAAAAAACTTCATATTAGAAAAAGAACCCTTACAAAACTACTGCACTAGAATGAAATATTTATCTTTTCCACTTTTCGATTGCAAAGTATTGCAATATAGTTAAAGTTTCCGTGAATAAAAAACTATTCTGTGCCACCCTATAGGAAGTTCCCACCCTTAGTTTTACAGACTAAGGTGTATTCATTCCCTTCTCTGTGTATTCATTTTCTTCTTCTAGCTGCTTGTGCTCAACTCTCCATTGGATTCTCTTTTGCATACCTATCCCAGTTTTGCTTGCTAAACCAGGAACTTTTTGTTTTAAGAAAATATTCAGGGGCCCAGGGGAGGGATAGCATTAAGAGAAATAGCCAATGTAAATGATGAGTTTATGGGTGCAACAAACCAACATGGCACATGTAAACCTATGTAATAAACCAGCTCGTTGTGCACATGTACCCCAGAACTTAAAGTATAATTTTTTAAAAAATAAAATATTAAAGGTAATCAAACAGCAGATATTTTCAAGTTAGATCACTCTAAAAGATAGCTAAACCTATTAAGATTAGGCAGCTGTTGATGATAAGCCTCAGAATGACTTTCTCTCTCCCCTAATAAAGAAATCAGAAATCAACTGGCAGGTGCACAAGCAAGATACCAAATTCCCATTTCCCAGCCAATCTCCTGTGGTGAAATTGTTCCTTGGCAAATGTCCTTTTTTTTTTTTTTTTCAACTTTGCCTTATCTTAAGAGGAGGAAAAGCTGCCAAATGCCAACTTGGAGAATAGTGTACAAAATGCTAAATATAGAGTTGAGGAATATCAGGGGCTATTTTAAAAATTAGTCTCTAATAGAGCCTGTAGTATCCTCATATGTCTAGGAAACAGCATGGCAGTCATGTTGGTTTACAGCAAAAGCAATAATTCCAGGTTCAAAAGCCCAATCTACAACAGTGCTAGTAAATCTCAGCATCTTTCAACTGGAGGCCGACCTATTTAACATTTCCTGCACTCAACAGCACAAACTCAGAAAATGAGAAGCTAAGTGGAAAAACAAGTGATCAGTGGAGTTGAAAGTACTTCTGCTCTCTCTTCAGATATGACTTGGAAGTCAAATATTACAATAAAAGAGCTCACCCAAGGCTCAAATCTTGAATAGTAACTCACGCTGGTCATAAGCTCCACAATGGGAGGCTTTGAGGGGCAAAAACGCATGCATTGCGTACCTTGATATTTATGATGTTCTATCGCCACCTCCTGGAAGAAAAGACCAAGAACGCCAAAAAAAAAAAAAAAAAAAAAAAAGGGTGCTTAGTATTAAGGCTTCCAGTGAAGATAAATTTCTTCAATTCTCAAGAAAGGTAAAGACATTCTGCAGCCGCTGACAGTACCATTTCAGATGAATTAGCATAATGTTGGGCAAACAGCAAAGCTAAAAGGCAAATGTTCAAGACTCTAGCGTCAGTTATTTGCCAGCAAAAGATAACATCAAACATATGAGTAATGAGCCTTTAGAGTTGCCAGTCCCCAGGGAAGATTTGAGTTCTCATTAGTAAAGAGATATGAGATCCCATTTTGCAAGAGTCAATAGCACCGCAGGAACACAGAGAGATACTAGAAGAATAATTTCCACACTTGGCTCTGAAAATAATCATCCTTATCTTTGCATTTTAAGTCTCAGAATTTGGCAAAAGAGTTCTAAGGATTTTAAAACATTAATAACAAGACAAAGAATGTTCCCAGATGAACTCTTATTTCTCAGACTATCTTGTTGGAGTTATTTACACATATGGCACAAACAAAGCCAAATGAATTGGAATATTTGACTTTCTCTCCACAAGATCTTATCAGTCTTTGTTTCTCAAGGTTTGGTTTGCATAAGGACAAAGGAATACAGTCGAATACTTAAAAGTATTATTTTAAAACACACTTTTATCTTGATAATTATGTCTTTTCCATCAATATCGCTATTCACTATGTGAAAAAAAAAAGTCATACAACTTCAGAGTAGAAAGCATTTCAGTCCAACCACTTCACAGTCGCAAATCACAAGCTATTCACCCAGGAGGAAAAGCTGCTAAAGTCAATTCCCACTAAATATCACCAGGGTTAGTTTAAACCTTCTGTTCTGTCTAGACATTTTGCCCTCTTCTGCCCAAACATCCTGACTTTTAAGGAGTTTTACAGCTTAGTCAACTCACCAACATCCTGAAGTAGACTGAGATTGCAGATTTCTTTTCTGAACACCAATTATGCTTATTTATAAAACAAAGAACATGGAACAGAGAATTTAAGATTTTAGAGCTGCAAGTCACCTTCCTTTTATAATCCACAAAAGTGATTTGCTGTGATACCTGACGGCCTGTTTTGGAAAACAGAAGGCTTGAACACAGCATTGAAATGTGTCAGACTTTCTTTTCTAAATTTTTTCAGCTTCTTTTGAGGGCATATCCTGTAAAGCACTATGAGAAACATCCGAAAGACACAATTCTTATCCCCCAAAAGCCAATTATGTTGTCTGACTTCGGTTTCCTAAGCTACCCACAAGCTGAAAGGCAAGGTATGGTGGTCAAGAGTAAAGTCGATGTCTACACAGAAGCTTCCCTCTTTCCCTCAGCTCTGCCTCTTTCCAATGCTGCTCATGTGATATGATACTTAGTCAAGCTTACTTTTTAAGTCAGCCACTTCATGGGAACACTTTCCAGAGTGATGGCCAGCAGAAGAGCTAAACTTTGTTACTGCCAAACCTCTTCTTGAGGCAGGAACTCTGCCTACACAAAGCAAAAACAATATTTCAGCATCTCATCCTCCCTTTGAACCCACATTTGGAGTCATAATTTCAGTTTTCATAACTGTCCGGAAAACTGAATTGCTTCACTGCCCACAACCAAACTCTCGGGCTCTTTTCAAGTCTGCCATCTCCCCCTTTTCATTCCACTTCCTCCCTCACTGTGGAACCTTGCTTGCTTGGACACTCGTAGTTTTAGACACCTTCCTGTCGATCTTTGAGCTATTTACCAGCTGAACATTTGTATTGTTGGTGTTAAATGATAAATTCATATAGCTAAGACACTTGACCAAGATAGACCGATAGTATCACTTGAGCAACTGTCTCCTGCAACCTGTCATCACAATGAGATAGCCATGTTCTAACCTATCAGTAAGACTATACAAAAGTAAACAGAGTTGCCGGTATAAAATTGATTGTCAGCCGGGCACAGTGGCTCAAGCTTGTAATCCCAGCATTTTGGGAGGCCGAGGTGGGTGGATCACAAGGTCAGGAGTTTGAGACCAGCCTGGCCAAGACAGTGAAATGCCGCCTCTTCTAAAGATACAAAAATTAGCTGGGGATGGTGGCAGGTGCCTGTAATTCCAGCTACTTGGGAAGCTGAGGCAGGAGAATCTCTTGAACCTGGGAGGTGGAGGTTGCAGTGAGCCAAGATCGCGCCACTGCACTCCACAGAGCTAGACTCCATCTAGAAAAAAAAATGCCACTGAGAGGTCATCTTTTATGAAATTCAAAAGTTTCAGAAATGTATCTAAATTGTCACCAATCCTTTCCCTGTAGTGTTCACCAGCCTCTGATCAGTTGATTTTAGGCAAATTTCTCACCTTCCACACTCGCAACACAAACTCAACTTCCAGCATACAGAGCTACTTGAAGGTTTCCCTAAATATGCTAGGCACCTTCAGTCACTATACTACATATATGCTCTTGCTTTTTTGACCAATGCCTGCCTTTTGACAGTCTGAGTAATGCCGACTTGTTTTCAAACTTCAGCTCAGGATCTGCCTTCGCTTGTCTCATCCAAGCAGTCTGCAGCCCCTTGCTTTTATGCTCCTATAAGACCCTGTTTATAACTCCATCACAGTGCCCATCATATGCTGGTAAAATGGTTTGTTTTCCCCTCTCACCTGCCATAGGTTCATTCTGAAAAAAGATTAAGAGTTTGACTCTGCAACCCCAGCACCCCAGGCTGTATCTAACACGTGGTAGGTACACTGCAAATGTTTGCCAGATGGATGACCATTCCTGATGGCCAAGACATTAAGAAAGGGGCTGTTTTCCAGTGGCCCATAGCACTATGGACAGCTAAGATGACTGCCTCACCAGTTCAGAAGGAGAATAAGACATGCTCTCACTTACTTTCCTCCCTCCCCTTGTAACGTGTATCTGGCGTTCTAGACAGCCCCATTTCCCCATCAGCCAAAGTTTTGGACCTATCAAGAATAAATCTTTAATTGAAGTCTATTAGTCTGTTCTCACACTGCTATACCTGAGACTGGGTAATTTATGAAGAAAAGAGGTTTAATTGACTCACAGTTCCACAGGCTATACAGGAAGCATGAGGCTAGAAGGCCTCAGGAAACTTACAATCATGACAGATGACTAAGGGAAAGCAAGCACATCTTACCATGATGAATCAGGAAAGAAAAAGAAGAGGGAGGTGCCGCATGCTTTTAAACGATCAGATCTCATGAGAACTCACTCACTACCATGAGAACAGCAAGAAGGAAACCTGCCCCCCTGATCCAGTGACCTCCCACCAGTCCCCTCCTCCAATTCAACATGAGATTTGGGCAGGAAAAGAAATCCAAACCATATCATGAAGCTTTAATTGAAATGTTTGATTCTTCAAATAAATTACTTTCAAGTCAACCCAAGTGGTGTACAACTCTTGTAAACAAGTTTTCTAAATTTTGGTCACATTTTATTAACAAGTATTGAAATTTTAAATCAAGGCATTCAACAAGTGGAAGAACAAAAACCTTCAGCTTGCAAAACTTTTTAGAGAATTAAAGTTATTGAAAACAAAACTTACAGAAGAGCAAATGAAATTTGTCTATACAATAACAAGGATGTGAACAAATGTTAACAATACAAATTTAAACAGGATACAGGATTTAATTTTGAAATTCTATAATTGCACTTTGGAATATTTCAACTTGAAGAGTCTTTTGATGGAGATCCTACATTTATTCAGATAAATTGGCATTCTGTTCCAGAATAGAATGGAATAGAGTTGAGAAGTCTACATTTTCACAAAACCTAAATTTGGTGAAATGCTCCAAACAGTCATAAAGACAACATTTTTCTTCCTTTTTTTTTTTTCTTTTTTGATTAAACATGTATTTCTTAACAGTATGCCTGATTCTGGGGAAAGCTGACTGGAATCCTGATCATTCTGACTCTTGGGGCCTCATGTTCCAAGGTTGGCTGCTGCAACTCTCTCTTGAGCTCTACCTGTGTGTACATCTTGGTGATGTCATTGTACCTGCCTTTGGGGGGCTGGTAGTTAGAGACCCATAGTGTGTAATCTGGACCTTCCCACTCAAAGGGGAACATGCTGTGGTCCCACTTGATGGTCTCAGTGGGGAACTCAGGGGACTCGAGTGGTAGCTCCTGCAGAGCTTCCTGCTGGGTCCCCAGCACAGCCTTGATGGTGTCCCTGTCCATAGTGTACTCTCGCTGCTTGTACAGAGACCACTCATCAGAAGCAGAGCTCTCCACTCACTCTCCTCCAAGGAGAGCTCCACCTGAGGCCACTGGCTTGCTTTATCCAAGAACCTCACAAGGCTAATAAAATCTGCAACAAGAATGAGCTCTTGGCTAGCCTTTTCCAGTTTTCATATCTTGTTTTTCAAGCAGCCCTTTCCTGCTTGGTCATTTTTAGGATTCACCTTCTGCTCTTGAAGAGGTTCTGCTCTCACAGGAATGAGTTCCTAGGAGGACAACACTGAAGCTCGCTGGTGGGTGCCTCAAACCTGCTCCAGAAGCCACTGGGTAGGCACAAAGTGCATGCCAGCTCACAGCCTAGCACCAGGACTAGTTGGCAGCCTGGCCCTGAGAAATATTGATCTACAAGATTTGTCTTATAGACGTGCATGTCAAAGAAAGGTATTCCAGATTGAAACAAAAATATCTAGGCTAAAATGTTTACCCATTTTAATATATTTTAAAAGAGAATTGGGAATATCTTCTATTTAGCTACATTTGTTGTGAGCTTACTGATTACCTTACCACTCACAGAGAGAATATATTCTCATTAAAAATAGAATTTTCAGCTAGAAGTTAAGTAAATATATCAAACATTTTCCATTTATATATCATAAAATTATATTTCGAAGATTAGAGGCAATTTTATTAAAATTTTGGAACCAAATTGGGGAAAAAAGCATTATTTACTCAAAGAATAAAGAAAGAAAAGAAGGGGAGGAGGAAGAGAAACAATGTCATAGGCTTAAAGACAGACCAACTAAGAAACTAAGTAAAATACAGTAATATGTTTGAAGAGTAATTATTACACTTGTGTTTTTTGAAATATTCAATCAATATATCTGCTTTAATAATTCTTTATTTTTTGTTTTTATTTTTGATCTTTGTTTTTTTATTTTTGCTTTAATATTTTTAGAGAGACCTTTTAAAACATAGTTTTAATGGAACTGTTTTATATGCTTAACAATAACATAAAACCAGTTCGTTGAACAATAAGTAAATATTTCAAAACTCATATAATTTTAATTTTTTAACAACTCATTTTCAAAATTGTACCAGTTTGGTTAATAAGTTAGATTCTCATCTAAGCTCAAACTAAGTGCAGCCAGCATGGCAACTTATGGGTTGAATGGAAGTTGTTTAGACCACACTGAGGGGTTCTGATTATATCCTGATGGTTGGAGGATGGAACAAGGTACACGAGGAGAGAGATAGATGAAGCTGGAAATGCAGATGCCAAGTCCTCACCTGTACTTCATCCAGAGCAACTCAGCTTATATTTTATTTACATATTGAATTTCTGTGTAAGTTCTAATTTGAAGAAATGGTTCCATGACTAAAAATAAGCTTGAGACCACCACTGTGGGCAATGAAGAGTCAGGAAAGAATTTTAAGCAGGGGAGTAACATGATCATGTTTGCATTTTTAAAAGTCACTCTGGTAACAGGAGGGAAAATGGACACTTACAAAAAATAAACACCTAGAATATGTGGGTTTAGCACATGCATACAATACTTCATTGCATTAAGATTTAATGTCATGCCTGAAAGGCCTTCTTTAAGACTTTTAAGGAAGTCCAAAATATTGTTTCAAAGCTCCTTTGTACAAGGATATGCACATTGAATTATGATTAGAATTTCATAAATAGTTCATTTCTTTAGATGACCTAATTTGATTTCAATTACAAACCAACAAGAACTATATTACATAACAGTGTTTTCATTTTTGACATAGCTGCCTAGATGCTCAGAACTAAAACATTTAACTGCAGCAATTGATTTATTCTAGGAACTCACAATACAAATTTTTCCTGTATTCTTTTCTTTGTTTTGTTTTGCCTTTTTAAAATAGCCATTTCAAATATCTTTTGGAAGTACTGACTCTAAATAGTAAATAATAACTGTCATGATTATTATTATATAGGGCTTACATGTACCAGACAATGTTCTAAACTCTTTGTATATATTAACTCATTTAATCCTCACCAAACTAAATATGGAACTACCTCTGGCTTTGGAATTTGTGAATTTATTTATAAAACATAGGTGACATCAGAGAACACCTGTTTCCCTTTATCACCAGTATAAACTTACCTAGTAATTTCTGTGCTTAAAACCCATCAAGGATATTTCAAGACAATTTCAAAAAAAAAAAACTTAGCTCAAAACAACTAAAAATCAAATCACTAGAAGAAATCACCTCTCTGATCTTCCAGTCTTGTCTATGTAAAATACATATAAAATAATGATATATATAAAAAGGTTGTAGGGAATTCTAATGAGAAAATAAATGTATAAACCATGTCGAAAATTGTAAGGTGGTAAACAAATATGAGTTACTGTTATTCTGAAAAAGAGACAGTAAGGAGTTGTTGTTATCTCACCTGTCTCATGCAGTCCATGGGCAAGTCAATCTTCACAATACATCCAGAATCTGACAACTTCTCTGCACTTCCACCCCAACCACTCTTGTCCAGGGCACCATCTTCTTCCATCAGAACCATTGCTACAGCCTTCTATTGGGTCTCCTGCTTCAAACTCTTCCCTTCCACCCAGCAGGTACAGAGATTCTTCTAAAATACAATGCAGATTATATCACTCTTCTGCTCAAAACCCTCTGAGGTGGGCAGAATAATGATCCCTCAAAGATGTCCTGATCCCCTAATCCCTAACCCACAATCCCCAGAAACCACGAATATGTTGCCTTATGTGGTAAAAGAGTCTTTGCAGATGTGACTAAGTTAAGGATCTTGAAGTGGGAGATTATCTTTGATTCTCCAGGTATAATAACAAAGGTTCTTATACGAGGGAGGCAAGAGAGTGAGAGTTAGAGAAGATGAGCCAAAGGAAGGAGAGGTGGGAGTGGCGCCATTGCTGGGAGGGGCCATGAGCCCAGGAATGTGGACTCTAGAGGTGGCAAGGTCAAAGAACAGATTCCCCCCTAGAGTACCTGAAGGAATGCAGTCTTGACATCACCTTGATTTTAACCCCATATGTTATGAATTGAATTGTGTCCCCTCCAAAAAAAAAAAAAAGTATGTGGGAGTCCTAACCCCCAGTATCTCAGAATGTGATCTTATCTGGAGATAGGGTCTTTAATAGAGATAACAAGTTAAAATGAGGTCATTAGGGCAGGACCTAATTTAATATGACCAGTGTCCTGATAAAGAAGTGAAAATTGGACACAGACATGAACACAGGAAGAACATCATGTGAAGGTGAAATCAGAGATTGTGGTGATGCTTCTACAAACTAAGGTATGCCAAAGATTGCCAGCAAACCATGAGAAACTAGTGGAAAGGCATGAAACAGATTATTCTTCACGCCAATCCTGCTGACACCTTGATCTCAGATTTTAGCCTCCAGAACTGTGAGACAACAAACTTCTGATGTTTAAGCCACCCAGTTTGTACTTGCTTCATGGCAGCCCTAGAAAATTAATACACTCTGCAAGACTTATTTTGGATATCTGACCTCCAGAACTAGAAGATCATTAATTTGTATTTTCCTAAGCCAGTAATTTTGTGGTAATTTTTTACCATAGCAATAAGAAACTAAAACACTCTATGAAGGCTCCCCTTCTAACATCCTAAAATATGAAGTTGAAATGGTTTGGATTTGTGTCCCCACCCAAACCTTGGGTCAAATTGTAATCCCCAGTGTTTAATGGGGGGCCTGGTGGGAGGCGATTGGATCATGGGGGTGGATTTCCCTCTTGCTGTTCTCATGAGAGTGAGTTCTCAAGAGATCTGGTTGTATAAAGGTGTGTAGCACCTCCCCCTTTGCTCTCTTCCTCCTGCAGCCATGTAAGATGTGCCTGCTTCCCCTTTGCCTTCTGCCATGATTGTAAGTTTCATGAGTCTTCCCCAACCACGCTTCCTGTTCAGCCTGCTGAACTGTGACTCAATTAAACCTCTTTTCTTTATAAATTACCTAGTCTCAGGTAGTTCTTTATAGCAACACGAGAATGGACTAATACAGAAGTCCTTACCAGAGTGTAACATCTTCCAACCTGACACTTCCTCTCTGACCTAATCTCCTAGTACTCTTTTCCTCACTCTCTGTGTTCCAGCCCCACTGGCCTCCTTGTTGTGCGTTGAACACTGATATGGTTTGGCACTGTGTCCTCACCCAAATCTCATCTTGAATTGCACTCCCGTAATACCTGCAGGTGTGGGAAGGACCCGATGGGAGATAATTCAAATCATGGGGGCAGTTTTCCCCATACTGTTCTCTTGGTAGTGAAGAAATCTTATGAGATCTGGTGGTTTTATCAGGGGATTCTGCTTTTGCATGTTACTCATTTTCTCTTGCCATCGCCATGTAAGAAGTGCCTTTTGCCTCCCACCATAATTCTAAGGCCCAAGCATGCTTTAGCTATGCTTGCTAAAGCATAGCAACAGTGGCCTTTACTTTACTTACTTTCCCAATAAGTTTCTCATCTCCATTTGAGACCACCTCAGCCTGGACTTCACTATCTATATCTCTATCAGCATTTTGGTCACAACCATTCAACAGGTATCTAGGAAGTTCCAAACTTTCCCTTATCTTTCTGTCTTCTGAGCCCTCCAAACTGTTCCAGTCTCTGCTCATTACCCAGTTCCAAAGTTGCTTCCACATTTTCAGGTATCTTTATAGCAATACCCCACTACTCAGGACCAATTTTCTGTATTAGTCCACTCTCTTCTTGCTATAAAGAACTACCTGAGACTGGGTAACTTACAAAGAAAATATGTTTAATTGGCTCACATTCCCACAGGCTGTACAGGAATTATGACTGGGGAGGTCTCAGGAAACTTACAATCATGGCAGAAGGTGAAAGGGAAGCAAGCACATCTTGACATGGCCAGAAGGAGAGAAAAAGAGTGAAGGGGGAGGTGCTACACATTTTCAAACAACAAAATCTCATGAGAACTCACTCACTATCACAAGAACAGCAAGGGGGAAATCTGCCCCCATGATCCAATCACTTCTTCCAACAGGGGGGATTACAATTCAGCCTCAGGTTTGGGTGGGGACACAGAACCAAACCGTATCAAATAGGCTGTTATTTGGTCCACTCCTGTGTCCCCACTGCCTGTAACAAACAGTGCTAGACACACTGGAACAACTTAATATATCTTTGTTGATCGAATAAATTATTCAAGGTTGCTGCTACATTCTGCTTCTAAAGTTCTTTCCACTTAAACTATTTTTAATATTTTTGTCTTTGAGCATATAAACAATGAAACTAATAGGCTCTGGGGTCATAAATCCAATAGGCTTACCCCATGTGACCCTCATCAAAATAAATTGGAAGGATATAAACTCACCGGGGAGATAGCAGCTCAGATTTTCAACTGAACTTCAAAACCTTTCAAACCACAGTCAAGAGCACATGAAGCAGTAGTTCAGAGGCAGACCACTCCTGACCGGAGAAACCAGTCAGAATGTAATGACAGCTCTGGACTTATAATTAATCTCAAAACACTGGCTGGGCAATTACTCCTGAGTTTGCAAGTAGATATTAACATATTTTTAATGCACTCTCACTTAGAAGTAATAAAGGGGAGGCCAAAAGTTGGTCGTTTATAAGGAATTCAACATTAATCATAGTTTTCAAAAGCTTTCTCATTCTGCACCTTATAATTTAACTAATAGAACGTGACTGTTGGTGACAACATTGGCAGCCTCACAATAGACATCATAATATAGATAAACAGGCTGGAGAGAGCAGCTAGAAACAAAACTCTTTCTCAATCCCATACTCTTTTGTGATTTTTTTTTTTTCTTCAACTTGGAAGTAAGATCATGCTCCACATCTGAATACAGGTGAGGATATAGGGGATTTTGTTTTAGGTTTTGTTTTAACCATATAATCATCATCCTATTTGTATATCACCATGCCTGCAGACTTAGAACTTAAAAAATCAAACATAAGCAAAGGAAAGAATGGATTGTCCATTCTTTAAACAATATGTCTTCAGCTTCTTATCAAAGTCAAATATATATCAGTCTGATAAATAATAAGAATAGATTCATCTTGGGAGGTCCTTTTAGACTCCTTAAGTCCCCAAGTTTGTAATTGCCATTGTAAGAGGAAGAATGCTCATACTCTTCTAGATACCACCAAGGGAGGAGAAAGAGCTAATCTGATTGGTTAGAATCCAAGATAATCCATCAGACATTGTTATTAAGAGTACATCACATAGCCATTTCCCTAGTAGGATCTTTAGCTCCTGTTCCTTCTCTATAGCAGGAATATTCACTGAGTCAAGGCTGCCTCAGGGTGCAGCAGTCTTACTCTTTCTGAACACATGCCCAAACCTGCTGGTCACTAGTGAAATCTCCTCTACCAGGAAGCCAAGCAGAGGTGGTAAAAGATCCCAACTTTGGATATAGGCTTGATGGGAACCAGGATGTCCAAATTAGGCCTCAAACCTAAGCCAAGAGCTCCCTTCAATTATATAATTGGGGTACTGGCCTGGTCTATCCAATAATAAAATGGCCCTTTGTTTTCCATCTACTTTTGGTCCTTATGCCTAGTTCCCTCAGACATTCCTGGGTCCCTCTTGCCAAATATTATTAAAAATCTGCCCATCACAATACACCATGGAATACTATACAGCCATAAAAAAGGATGTGTTCATGTCCTTTGTAGGGACATGGATGAAGCTGGAAACCATCATTCTCAGCAAACTATCACAAGGACAAAAAAACCAAACACCACATGTTCTCACTCATAGGTGGGAATTAAACAATGAGAACACTTGGACACAGGCAGGGGAACATCACACACCAGGGCCTGTTGTGGGGTGAGGGGAGGGGGGAAGGAAAAAATTAGGAGATATACCTAATGTAAATGATGAGTTAATGGGTGCAGCACACCAACATGGCACATGTATACATATGTAACAAACCTGCACATTGTGCATGGGTACCCTAGAACTTAAAGTATAATAAAAAAAAAATCCACCCATTTACTTCACAGTACCATATAATTTCCACCCACAATGTAAAGGAAAACATCCAAACTCTGAAATAATCCCTTGGGTTTCTTAATGAGCATCAGAGCACACACAGCCATCAGCTGAGAACCTCCTGGTCATCAGCTGGGATCCCTTACCAGTTATTCTACTCTCCCAAATTTGAGCGACATGAAATTACATTCCAGCAAAATCACATAAGCCTGCAGAGCTGCAGGTGACTAGTCAAAATCATACACATAAAAAGCAAAAATATTAAAGGTCAGCTGTTTTATTTTCAATAACGCCGACATTTGCTGGGCACAGTGGCTCACACCTGTAATCCCAGCACTTTGGGAGGCTGGGGAGGAAGAATTGCTTGAGTCCAGGAGTTTGAAACCAGCCTGGGCAACATAGTAAGATCCCATCTCTACAAAAAGTAAAAAATCATCCAGGCATGGTGGCATGTGCATGTAGTCCCAACTACTTGGGAGGTTGAGGTGGAAGGATCACTTGAGCCCAGGAGTTCTAGGCTGCAGTGAGTGGTGATCATGCCACTGCATTCCAACCTGGGCAACAGAGTGAGACCCTGGCTCAAAAATAATAATAATAATAAACATTCTGTAGATTCCTGTAGGTAGTTTTCCATAACTGTTAAATGCACAAGCTGAGGAGTTTGGCAATCTGGGAGAGAATTCTGGATCCACCATTCCTAGGGTATGTGGCCTTTAGAAGTTTCCTTAAGATTTTGTTTCCTGAACTGTAAAAGGGGAATAATAATAATACTTGGTAGGATTAAATAAAAAACACTTTGCACAATGCTTGCCACATAGCATGCATTTAGTAAATGTTAGGAGTTATTGATATTGTTGCTATTATTAATATTATTTCATTACCAAATGAATTTGTCTCACCAAAACTGGTAATGATAAAGATTTAATTAATAATATTCTTTAAACTATGATCATAATTTAGAAATGCATGTAAAAGTAAAGCAATCTTATTATTTTACATGAGGAAAGAGAATATATGCTAAATAAAACAACCAACCAATCATAAACACACACACCATCCCTCAACCCCAAGACCATATCCAAGTCTCAGAGAGAAAAATATACATGTATCAATAGACTTCAGTATGATAGAATATGAAGCATGACAGGCCTGTGCATTCATTTTCTGTTGCTGGATAATGAATCACCAAAATGTAGTGGCTTAAAACAACACAAAATTATTATCTCACAGTTTCCATGTGTTAGATGTCCAGGTACAGGTTAGCTGGCAACTCTCCTCAGGGTCTTACTAAGCTGAAATGTTAGTCACAGGTACAATTTCATCTGAAGCTTGGGTCCTCCTCCAAGCTCATTGGTTCTTGGTAGAATTAGTTCTGTGTGATTGTAGGACAGAAGACCCTATTTTTCTTGCTGACTGTCAGTTGGGAATTACTCCCAGTTACTAGAGGTCACCCTTAGGTTCCTGCTGTACTGTCTCCTCCATAAGTAGTTCACATCGTTGTTTGTTCCTTCAAAGCCATCAAGACAGCATTTCTGTTGCTTGAAATCTCTCTCACTTCTAGATCCTCTTTCAAGGGTTCATCTGATTAGGTAAAGACTACTCAGAATAATGTCCTTTTTTTATTAACTCAAAGTGAACTTATAGGGACCTCAATTACCTTTCACCTTTGCTATATAACCTAACCTAACCATGGACGTGGCATCCATCATGTTCACAGCTCATGCCTAGACTCAAAGGGAGGGGATTACACAGGGTGTGTACACCAGGGGATAGGAATCTTGTGGGCCATCTTAGTGTTCTGCCTACCACAATCTGAAATCAAATACTAAAGCAATAAAACATAACAGACTTACTTATTCTGTAATGGTGTCAAAATTATATTTTTAAATAAAGAGAGAAACTAAGAAATAATAATAATAGACTTGGATAAACATAATGGTTGAATATATTAATATATCTCTTTTGTCTTTCCCAAATGCACTCAAATGACAGTAAAATAATAAAACATTTCAACATTTTTTAGACAAGGAGAATAGGAGAGTATGGACAAGAGATGTTGATAAGCATTTGGAGGATGCGAAATGAATAGAGATATGAATGGCCTTGTAGAAGAAAAGAAAACTGAACCCAAATGCTGGGAGAGGTAAATACCAATCAACATCAGAACCCAGAAAGGCCCAGGGATTAGGGTGTCCTGTGATCTCAAAAAACACATGGGGAAGGGAGAGTGGTTAAAGAATAAAGAAGTAATGCAAGTCTGTATGAATAATAGAATTACTGGGTCAACTAAAAGTTAGTTTTTTTAAGAGATAAATAAGTTAGCAAACCTTTAGCTAGATTAAGAAAATAAGAGAGAAGTCTCAAATAACTAAATTATAAATGAAGGAGGAGACATTACAACTGAGTGATAACACAGAAATAAAAAGGATAATAAAAGAATACTGTGAACAATTATACACCAACAAATTGGATAACTAGAAGAAATGGATAAATTCCTACAAACATACAACCTACCAAGAGTGAATCATGAAGAAATAGAAAATATGAACAGACCAATAATGAGTACAGAGATAAATTAGTAATCAAAATCCTCCCAACAAAGAAAAACCCAGGACCTAATGGCTTCACTGGTCAACTGTACACTTATTTAAAGAGATCTTCTCAAACTCTTCCAAAACAATTAAGAGAAGGGAACACTTCCAAACTCATTTTACAAGGCCAGCATTACCTTGATACCAAAGCCTGCCAAAAACACTACAAGAGACGAAAATTATAGGCTAACATACCTGATGAACATAGATGGAAAAATTCTCAACAAAATACTAGCAAACTGAACTCAACAGCAAAGGAAACAATCAACATTATGAAACCTACATGTTGAGAGAAAATATTTTCCAACTATATGGCTGAGAAGGAGTTAATATCCAAAATATATAAAGAATCCAAATAGTAACAAAAAAACCCCCGACAATCTTTAAAGTGGGCAAATGACCTGCATGAACATTTTTCAAGAGAAGATATACAAAGTGGCAATAGGTGTATAAAAAAAGGTCAACATCATTCACTAATCATCAGGGAAACACAAATTAAAATTACCATGAGATATTACCTTACATCTGTTAAAATGGCTATTGCCAAAAAGACAAAAGATAAGAAGTATTGGAGAAGGTGTGGAGAAAAAGGAACCCTTGTGCAGTCTTGGTGAGAATGTATATTGGTACAGTCACTGAAAAAGTTGAAAATAGAACTACCAAATGATCCAGTGATCTCACTACTAGGTACATATCCAAAGGACGTGAAATCAGTATGTCAAAGAGATATCTACACTCCCATGTTCATTGTAGCATTATTCACAATATCCAAGATATGGAAACAACCCAAGAGTCCAGTGAAAAATGAATACATTAAAAAAGTAATGTATATCTACACAGTGGAATATATTCAGATTTTAAAAAAGGAAATCTTGTCATTTTCAAAAACGTGAATGACCCTGGAGGACATTATTCTAAGTGAAATAAGGCAGATACAAAAAGGCAAATACTTCACGATATCACTTATATGTGGAAACTAAAAAACACTGAACTCATAGAATCAGAGAGAATGATGGTTACCAAGAACTGGGGGAGGTTGGGATGGGGGAAATGGGGACATGCTGATCAAAAAGTAAAATATCTCAGGTAGACAGGATGAATAAGTTCTAGAGATCTACTCTATGGCATGGTGACTATAGTTAAAAATAATGTACTGTATACTTGAAAATCGCTGAGATAAGACCTTAATGTTCTCATGACAAAAAATGATAAGTATATGTGGCATGAATATGTTAACTAGCTTGCTTTATTAATTTCATAATGTATATATATATCAAAACATCATACACAGTGTAAACACATACAATTTTTAATCATCAATTATACCTTAATAAATGGTAGGGAGGAGAGGAATTCATTCTCCCTAATAATTATTTACTGTCCCTCAAAAGAATTGTCTACATTCCCAGACTCTCCTTTCTCCCTTTCCTTATAAAGAAAGTTGATTTTTCAGTGAACCTTCAGAGGGCAAAGGGGAGGTTTCCCCTTGGTCTCTATAAGTTTGGCACTGCAGCCAGGATAGCAAAGTCTCTCTATTCTCTTGGGAGTCACAGTCAAGGGAAGCTGGGACCTGAAAAGCCAGGAGAAGGGTTTGCCTACTCTGAGAACTAAAACCCTGATTCAGTAGACAAACTGGCACTCACTGGGTCCACCACCGTGACTGCTGGCAACTGAACAAGCCACCTGGAGGCCTAAGGATCAGCCTGCCTGGACTCACTACCACTGATGCTCACATATGCCCCATGGGGACCAAGAACTGATCCGCCTGGTGTCCCTATGCCCAGCAAAACCTCACCACAGTCTTCACTATCAACCACAGCCTAAGCCACTGAAGAACTCACAGATACCACTGATGCTGATTATAGACAAAGAAGTCCTACGGAGACTACACTACTGCATCCACCCAGCTTTCAAAGCCAAAGTGCCCTGCCCAACCAATACTATAGATACATTTATAGGAAAAACTCCCTACAAAAACCAATCCACAAAACTGGAAGAAGCAACTATAACAATAGATGTACAGACATCAATGTAATGACAAAAGAAACATAAAGAAACAAAGAAACATGACACCTCCAAAGAAACGCAATTCTCCAGCAACAGATTCCAATGAAAAAGAAATATCTGAAATACCTAAAACAATTTTCAAAATACTGATATTAAAGAAACAGTAAGATACAAGAGAACACAGATAAACAATATTTAAAAATCAGGAAAACAACTTATGATCTGAATAAGAAACTCAACAAAGAGATAGATATCATAAGAAGACTCAAGCAGTAATCCTGGAACTGAAGAATTCAGTGAATATAATTTTAAAAATACAATTCAGGGCTTCAACAATAGACTAGATCAAGCAGAAAAAAAAATTTCTGAACTAGAAGACAGATCTTTTAAAATAACCAAGTCAGAAAAATAAAAGAATGAAAAAGAATGAAGGAAGCCTCTATGACATATAGGAAACCATAAAGCAATCAAATATTCTAATTTTGAAAGCTATAGAAGAAGAAACAATGGGCAAAGGCATAGAAAACCTATTTAACTAAATAGTAGCTGAAAACGTCCCAAGTCCTACAAGAAACAGACATCCAGATATAGAAAGCACAAAGATCCCCAAATAGATTCAACCCAAATAGGTCTTCTCCAAACCATATTATAGTAAAACTGTCAAAAGTCAAAGATAAAGAGAAAATTCTATGAACAGCAAAAGCAAAGTGTCAAGTCATATATAATAAAATCCCTATCAGACTAACAGCAGATTTCTCAGCAGAAATTTTATAGGCCAGAAGAGAATGAGTTGTTATTTTCAAAGTGCTAAAAGAAGGGGAAAAACCCTGCTGCCAAGAATACTATGCCCAGAAAATCTATCCTTCAAAAATAAAGGAGAAATAAAATTTTTCCCAGACAAGCAAAAACTGAGGGAATTCATCACCACTAGACCAGCACTACAAGAAATGGTTAAGTGAGTCTTAGATCTAGAAGTGAAAGGACAATATGTACCATTATGAAAACATATGAAAGTTTAAAACTAGAGTTTTAAACTAGTGGAGCAGATACACAAATGAGAAAGAGAAGGGACTAAAATATTACCTCTACAGAAAATCACTAAGCTACAATGATAAACAATAAGAGAGGAAGAAAGAAACAAAAGATATACAAAGGAACCATATTAGCAACTAACAAAATAACAGGAATAAGTCCTAACCTATCAATAATAGCCTTGAATGTAAATGGATTAAATTCCCCCTTAAAAGATATACATTTAAAATCCATACACTGGCTGAATACATTTTAAAACAAAACATAACCCCACTACATGTTGCCTACAAGAAACTTCACCTGTAAAGACACATTTAGAGTGAAAGTGAAGGGATGAAAAAAGGTATTTTATGCAGATGGAAACCAAAAGCAAGCAGGAGTAGCTATACTTACATCAGATAAAAAAGACTTTAAGTCAAAAACTGCAAAAACAGACAAAGTCCTTATATAATGATTATATGGTTTGGCTGTGTTCCCACTCAAATCTCATCTTGAATTCCCATGTGTTGTGGGAGGGACCCAGTGGGAGATAATTGAATCATGCGGGCAGGTCTTTCCCATGCTGTTCTCATGATAGTGAGTAAGTCTCACAAGATCTGATGGCTTTATAACGTGGAGTTTCCCTGCACAAGCTCTCTCTTTTTGACTGCTGCCATCCATGTAAGAAGTGACTTGCTCCTCCTTTCCTTCTGCCATGATTGTGAGGCTCCCCAGGCACATGGAACTGTAAGTCTAATTAAACCTCTTTCTTTTATAAATTGCCCAGTCTCAGGTATATCTTGATCAGCAGCATGAAAACAGTCTAATACAAATGATAAGGGGTTAATTCATCACGAGGACATAATAATTCTAAGTATATATGCACCCAACATGCAAGTACCCAGATATATAAAGCAAATATTATTGAATCTAAAGAGAAACAGATACCAATACAATAATAGTGGAGAACTTCAACATCCCATTCTCTGCATTAAACAGATCACCTAGGCAGAAATTAACAAAGAAACATTGGATTTAAACTGCACTTTAAATCAAATGGACCTAACAGATATTTACAGAACATTTCATACAACAGCTGCACAATACATATTCTTCAAATTGGCATATGGAACATTCTCCAGGATAGACATTATAGGCCACAAAACAAATCTCGGCAAAGTTTTGGAAATTGAAATTGTATCAAGAATCTTCCTAAACCACAATGGAATAAACTAGAAATCAATAACAGGAGAAACCTTAGAAACTGTACAGATATGTAGAAATTTAAAGAACATACTCCTGAATGACCACTTAGTCAATGACAAAATTAAGAAGGAAATAAAATATTGAAACAAATGAAAATGGAAATACAACATATCAAAACCTATGGGATATAGCAAAAGCAGTGCTAAGAGGGAAGGTTATACTAATAAATATCTACATTAAAAAAAAGATTTCAAATCAACAACCTAGTAATACCCCTCAAGGAAATAGAAAAGCAAGAAAAAACACCAAAATTAGTAGGAAAAAATAAATAATAAAAATCAGAGAACTAAATAAAATAGAGACTAAAAAAATACGATCAATGAAACAAAAAGTTGGTTTTTTGAAAAGATAAACAAAATCAATGAACCATTAGCCACACTAACCAAGGAAAAAAGAGAAAAGACTCTAAAAAATAAAATTAGAAACAAAAAAAGAGACATTACAACTGATGTTACAGGAACATAAAGGATCATTAGAGACTATTATGAACAACTATATGCTAACAAATTGAAAAATCTAAAGAAAATGGATAAATTCTTGGACATGTACAAACTACCCAGATTGAACCAGAAAGAAATAAAACACCCGAACAGATTTATAATGCGTAATGAGATTGAATCAGTAATAAAAAGTCTCCCAACAAAGAAAAGCCCAGGACCAGAGATGGCTTTACTGCTGAATTCTACCTAACTTATAAGTAAAAACTAACACCAATTCTTCTGAAACTATTTCAAAAACACAGAAGAGGAGGAAATTCTTTCTAACTAATCTACAAGGCCAGTAGATACCAAAACTAAACAAGGACACAACACAAAAAGAAAACCATAGGCCAATATCCCTGATGAAGATAGATGCAAAAATCCTCAACAAAATACTAGCATACCAAATCCAACAACACATCAAAAATAAAATACACCATGATCAAGTGAAACTTTCGCAGCGGTGCAAGGTTGGTTCCACATTCATAAATCAATAAAGGTAATACATAACATCAACAGAATAAACAACAAAAATCATATGATCATCTCAATAGATGCAGTAAAAGCATTTGAAAGAATCACAAATTAGACATAAAAGGAACATATCTCAACATAATAAAGACGATATATGGGCCAGGCGCTGTGGCTCACGCCTGTAATCCCAGCACTTTGGGAGACTGAGGTGGGCAGATCATGAGGTCAGGAGTTTGAGACCAGCTTGGCCAATATGGTGAAACTCTGTCTCTACTAAAAATACAAAAATTAGCTGGGCGTGGTGGTGCATGCCTGTAGTACCAGCTATTCGAGAGGCTGAGGCAGGAGAATCACTTGAACCGGGGAGGCAGAGGTTACAGTGAGCCGAGATCGTGCCACTGCACTCCAGCCTGGGCGATGGAGCGAGACGCCACCTCAAAAAATAAATAAATAAGGACCATATATGACAAACCCACAGCTAACATATTGAATGGAGGAAAGCTGAAAGCCTTTCCTCTAAAAACTAAAACATAAGGATGCCTACATTTAGCACTTTTATTCAACACAGTACTGAAAGTCCTAGCCAGGGCAATCAGGTATGAGAAAGAAATAAAAGGCATCCAGACCAGGCACAGTGGCTCACATCTGTAATCCCAGAATTTTGGGAAGCCAGGGCAGGCAAATCACTTGCGGGCCAGGAGTTCTAGACAAGCCTGGCTAACATGGTCAAACTCCATCTCTAATAAAAATACAAAAAATTAGCTGGATGTGGTGGCATGTGCCTGTAGTCCCAGCTACTTGGGAGGTTGAGACAGGAGAATCGCTTGAACCTGGAGGCTGAGGTTGCGGTGAGCCAAGATCGCACCACTGCACTCCAGTTTGGGCAACAGAGTGAGACCCTGTCTCAAAAAATAAATAAATACCACCCAAATTGGAAAAAGGGGAAGTCAAATTGTTTCTCTTTGTAGACAACATGATCTTATATATTAAAAAATCTAAAGACTCCATCAGAAAACTATTGGAACTGTTCAACAAACCAACATACAAAAGTCAGTAGCATTTCTATACATCAATGATGAACCAGCTGAGAAAGAAATCAAGAAGGCAATCCCATTTACAATAGTTCCAAAAAATTTAAAAAATAAAATACCTAGGGATAAATTTAACCAAGGAGGTGAAAGACTTCTACAAGGAAAACTACAAAACATAGATGAAAGACATTGAAGACACAAACAAATGAAAAGACATCCTGTGGTCATGAATTGAAAGAATTAGTATTGTTATAATGACCATGCCACCCAAGCAATCTTCAGATTCAATACAATTCCTATCAAAACACCAATAACATTCTTCACAAAATAAAACCTCCTAAAATTCACATGGAACCACAAAAGACCCCAAAGAGCCAAAGCAATCCTGAGCAAAACAACAAAACTGAAGCCCCTACATTACCTGACTTCAAAACATTCTATACAGCTATATAATCAAAACAGCATGGTATTGGTATAAAAACAGACACGTAGACCAATGGAACAGAATAGAGAGACCAGAAATAAAACCATGCATTTACAGCCAGTGTATTTTTGAGAAAGGCATCAAGAATATACATTGGAATTGAACTCATGCAGATAGAGAGTAGAAGGACTGTTACCAGAAGCCAGGAAGGGTAGTGGGATGGTGGTGGGAGGGAGGGGATAGTTAATGGAGACAAAAAATGATAGAAAGAATAAGACCTAGTGTTGATAACATAACAGAGTGACTGTAGTCAATAATAATTTAATTGTACATTTTAAAATAACTTAAAAGAGTATAATTGGGTTGTTTGTAATAGAAAGGATAAACGCTTGAAGGGATGAATACCCCATTTTCCATGATGTGATTATTACTTATTGCATGCCTGTATCAAATTATCTCATGTATCCCATAAATATATATACCTATTATATACCCCCAAACAATTTAATAAAAAATTAAAAATTTAAAAACATGTAAAACCTAAAAAAGAATATACATTGGGAAAGGACATGTAAAAAATGTAAAAAATTAAAAAAGAATATATCCCCAAATAAATTTTTAATACAAATTTAAAAATTTTAAAAACATGTAAAAATTAAAAAAAGAATACACTGGGAAAGGACACCCTCTTCAATAAATGGTGCTGGGAAAACTGGATATCCATATGCAGAAGAATGAAATTAGACCCCTATATATCACTATATACAAAAACAACTCCAAATGGATTAAAGACTTAAACATACACCTGAAACTATAAAACTACTAGAATAAAACAAGGGAAATGCTTCAGGACATTGGTCTAGGCAAATTTTATGGCTAAGACTTCAAAAGAGCGGCCAACAAAAATAAAATTCACACAGCAATGGAAACAATCAGCAAAGTGAAGAGACAACCTGTTGAATCAGAAAATATTTGCAAACTATTCATCCAGCAAGAGACTATTATCCAAAATATGTAAGAAACTCAAACAACTCAACAGCAAAAAAAAAAAAACAAAAACAAAAACAAAAACCCACAAATAATCCCATTAAGAAGTGGGCAAAGGATCTGAATAGACATTTCTCAAGAGATACAAATGGCCAATGGTAAATAAAAAAGTGCTCAACACTATTAATCATCAGGGAAATGCAAATCAAAACCACGATGAGATATCATCTCACCCCAGTTATAATATCTATTACCAAAAAGACAAAAATTAACAAATGCTAATGAGGATGTAAAGAAAAGAGAACTCTTATACACTGTCAGTGTGTACAGCCACTATGGAAAATAGTATGGACACTTATCCAAAAAACTGAAAATAGAACTACCATATTATCCAGTAATCCCACTACTAGGTATTTACCCAAAAGAAAGGACATCAGTATATCAAAGGGATACCTGTACCCCTTATGTTTATTGCAGCACTATTCACAATAGTTAAGATATAGAATCTACGTAAGCATCTATTAATGGATGGGTGGATAAAGAAAATGTGGTATATATATACAATAAAATACTATTCAGCCATAAAAAGGAATAAAATCCTGTCATTTACAGCAACATGGATGGAACTGAAGGTTTTTATGTTAAGTGAAATATATTAAGCCAGGCGCAGAAAAACAAATATCAGATGTTCTCACTCCTATACGGGAGCTTAAAAAGGTGATGTCATGGAGGTAGACAGTAGAATGATAGTTACCAGAGGCTGGGAAGGATGGGTGTGTGGGGGTGAAGAGGATGAAGAGAAGTTGGTTAATGAGTACAAACATACAGTTAGATAAAAGGAGTAAGTTCTAGTGTTTGATAGCACAATAGGATGACTATAGTTAATTACAATGTATTGGATATTTCAAAATAGAAGAGAATATTTGAAATATTCCCAACACAAATAATAAATGTTCATGGTGATGAATATCTGAAATGTCCTAATTTGATCATTACATTGTACGTATCAAAAATCACATGTACCCCATAAATTTGTACAATTAGGTATCAATAAAAAAATGTAATAGCAGGGGGCAAAGGGGCAGGGCAGGAGAAGACTATAAACATTCAGAAATGTCTCTCAGTCTTCTAGCTTTTAAAACATTATATCAATATTAGGCTGGGCAAGGTGGCTCACGCCTGTAATCCCAGCACTTTGGGAGGCTGAGGCAGGCAGATCACTTGAGGGTGAGGAATTTGAGACTAGCCTGGCCAACACAGTGAAACCCCATCTCTAGTAAAAATAGAAAAAGAAATAGCTGGGCATGGTGGTGCACACCTGTAATCCCAGCTACTTGGGAGGCTGAGGTATGAGAATTGCTTTAACCTGGGAGGCGGAGGTTGCAGTGAGTGGAGATTGTGCCACTGCACTCCAGCCTAGGCAACAGAGCGAGACTCTGTCTCAAAAAAAAGAAAACAAATTATACCAATATTATATAATTATCATATTATAGAATTTCTACATCTAAAAAAATACTCTCCTATATTGATTTTTAAATATCAGCTATATGAATTTAAAGAACATTTTTTCCATTGTCATTACTAGGAAAAGCAAATTCCAAAAATTCAGTATCACACTGGGTGGTAGAAACTTATCTCAGATGTTTATTTCTGGAGAAAACTCCTTTCTACCCCCATTACTTCAGTTCTTCCATAATTAATTAGAATTGTTTAGTTATTTGTTTTTATAGTCCCACACCTAAGGCTATTATTAGAGTCACCAAAATAAAATGCTGACAAGTTAATTTTTGTAATTTATTTATGTCTACCAAGAGGTTCAAAAATTTTATAGCTAATATAGCTCAGTGAAAATCAAATAGTCATAATTATTTGCTCTCAAGGGCATCAAATCCACCAGGGCAAAGGTATCAAGAGAAAAACCAGAGTGAAAAATGGAAAAACAAATGGCCAGTTTCAGTGGTTCACACCAGTAATCCCAGCACTTTGGGAGGCTGAGGTGGGCAGATCACTTGAGCTCAGGAGTTCAAGACCAGCCTGGGCAACACGGTAAAACCCCGTCTCTACCAAAAATACAAAAAAAAAAAAAAAATAGCTGGGTGTGGTGGCGTGCGCCTATAGTCTCAGCTAGTAGGGAAGCTGAGGTGGGAAAATCACTTGGACCCAGGAAGCAGAGGTTGCAGTGAGCTGAGATTGTCCCACTGCACCCCAGCCTGGGCAATAGAGCAAGACCCTTCTCAAAAAAAAAAAGAGTAAAAAAAGTTTATTTTCACCACAACTCTTCATCACCAAAGATATGTAATAACACCCAAGGAAGCAGAAAAATTAAGAAATGTAATCTAAAAAAATATAGCTTACTATACTTTTATCATGCTTTGACTGTTGGGGATAGAAGAATTAGGTAAAGGACCAGAGAAAGAAGACACTGAGGGCTTGTGGTGGAGGGCAAAGGTAAAATGTGGTGGGTAGGATTATGGTTTGGCCAGGAAGGAAAGAAAAGTGAAAGAGAAAGGAAGACAAAGACAGAGGTAGTCTCAGGGCAAAAGAGTCAAAATGACACCATATATTAGGTCAGTTTGATACAGCAATTTTAACATTCCTGAATCAAAGTAGCCCTATAAAAAATGTATGTCTCTGGGTTTTTATTTTTTATTACCAAATAATTACGTGTACAACTTACTGATCCCTACTGCATCCATTAACGCAACCCAGACTACATGAGACTTACATTTTCTTTAAGTTCTACATTATTTGGATTTTTTCACACTATATATTACCCTTATTTTAAATATATATATATATATATTTTTTTTAAAGTCTGTCCAATTTGTGTAAGCCTCTAATGATGTCCCAATCTTGTCTCCCAAAACATCTTGAAAGAATTTTTGAATCTTAAATGTAAAATATGTTCATAGGTCAAAGTATGTTAGAAATTTAATTGAGGATTACATATGCCATCCAGACTTGAGATTAAGGGATCATATTGTGGCCCAGTTATCTACTACCACAACCAGCTCCATCTTCTCATCCTCAGGATATAGGAAGGTAAACAATAGCGTAATCACAGCTCCTAAGAGCTATAGTCCATCTTCATGATCTTCAGATTGAAAATAGAATGTTTCATTTGGCCAGGCATGGTGGCTCATGCCTGTAATCCCAGCACTTTGGGAGGCCAAGGCAGACAGATCACTTGAGCTCAGGAGTTCAAGACCAGCCTGGGCAACAGAGCAAGACCGTGTATCAAAAAGAAAAAAAAAGTTTCGTTATTAAGCAGGGACTTATTAGTAAAAAGTACATTATTAATAATTTTAAAAGAGAAATAAAGTAATATTTTTTAAAAACCAAAAACTCAAACTATTCAAGATACAAAAGATTATCAGAAAATGCACAGACAGCGTGATGGCTCATGCCTGTAATCCTAGCACTTTAGGATACCAAGGTGGGCAGATCACTGAGGCCAGGAGTTCGAGACCAGCCTGGCCACACAGTGAAACCCCATCTCTATGAAAAATACAAAAAGTTAGCTGGGTATGTGGCATGTGCTTGTAATCACAGCTACTTGGGAGGTCGAGGCATAAGAATAGCTTGAACTCGGGAGGTGGAGGTTGCAGTGAGTCGAGATCGTGCCACTGCATTCCAGCCTGGGTGACCGAGTGAGATTCTATCTCCAAAAAAAAAGAAAAAAGGGAGAGAGAGAGAAAGAAAGAGAAGAAAGAAAGAGAAAGAAAGAAAGAAAGAAAGAAAGAAAGAAAGAAAGAAAGAAAGAAAGAAAGAAAGAAAGAAAGAAAGAAAGAAAGAAAGAGAAAGAAAGAAAGAAAGGAAAAAGAAAGAAAGGAAGGAGGGAGGGAGGGAAAGAGAGAGAGACAGAAAGAAAGAAAGAGAGAGAGAAAGAAAGAAAGAAAAGAAAACAAAAGAAAAGAAAAGAAAAAAGAAAATGCACAGACACTTTGACCTAGAACAACGGATGGCAGTGCAGTAAACTCCTGGTTACGTGGCTTCTCTGCAAGATGATTCTTAACTCCCTCCCATCCCTGATGGGGCAGAACAGGGTTTGAGGACTAGGAAGCAGACTGGAGCACAGTATAACATGTGTTTAGTGATAGAAAATATGTTTAGAGACCATTTAACTCAGATTGATCCTGTCACACTCCAGGGTTGGTAGTTTATGATGTGGTAAGGTCCAATATTTTGTACTTATAATAAGGACATTTTAATATGGCCAAAACCAACCAAAAAGGAAAGAAAAGAGCATCTCATGTACAAATGAGTTAATAATTTAAAAAAATTTTAACCTAAAGTTAAAATATGTTTTCTTAGCAGTTTGGAGATTTCTCAAAGAACCAAAAAGAATTACCATGAATTACTAGGTGACCCAGTTATCACACTAGTAGCTGTATTCCCAAAGGCAAATAAATCATTTTACCAAAAAGACACCTGCACTTGAATGTTTATGACAGTACTATTCACAATAGCAAAGACATAGGATAAACTCAGGTGTCCATTAATAGTGAGTTGGATTAAGAAACTGCGGTACATATACACCATAGAATACTACACAGCCATAAAAAAGAGCAAAATAACGTCCTTTGCAGCAACACAGACGCTGCTGGAGGCCATTATCCTAAGGAAATTAACAAATTAAGCAAACCAAATATTCTCACTTGTAAGTGGAAGCCAAACATTGGCTATACATGGACATAAAGATGGGAACAATAGACACCAGTGACTCCAAAAGGAGAGAGGAAGGAGGGGGACAAAAGGCAAAAAATTACCTATTGGATACTATGTTCACTGCCCGGCTGACAGGTTCAATTGAAGCTCACAGCATCATGCTATATATCCATGTGACACACGTGCACATGTACCCCCTGAATCTAAAATAAAAATAAGTAAATAAATAAAAATGTTTTCTTTTCATTCTTTTTTATTTGTTTTGATCACATCAAAATGTCTTCATGTCAATAGGACAAGAATCTTCATTGTAGCATTGTTTGAAATAGTAATATGTTGGAAACAACTTCAATATAGGACTCGCTACATAAATTATGAGAAATTTGTACAATAGAATATTATGGAGCACTTTAAAAGAATGAAACATTTTTATTTCTACTAACATGGAAGGTTCTCCAAGCTACATTGTTAAATGAAGAAAAAAGGGTCAGGGGCAGTATGCTACCATTTCGGTAAAAAAAGAATGTCTACAAATACGTTCATATATGCTTAAACAGTTTGTGGAATACTACACAAGAAACTTAAGAGCAACGCCTCAAAGAAGAGACTCTAGGAGCTTTTTTTTTTTTGAGACAAAGTTTCACTCTGTCACCTAGGCTGGAGTGCAGTGGCGTGATCTCGGTTCACTGCAACCTCCGCCTCCTGGGCTCAAGCGATTCTACTGCCTCAGCCTCCCAAGCAGCTGGGACTACAGGCATGTGCCACCATGCCTGGCTAATTTTTGTATTTTTAGTAGAGATGGGATTTCACCATGTTGGCCAGGCTGGTCTCCAATTCCTGACCTCAAGTAATTCAGCTGCCTCAGCCTCCCAAAGAGCTGTAATTACAGCCATGAGCCACTGCGCCTGGCCGATATTTGCTTTTCAATATATACCTTTAAAAATATATTGAATTTTCTACCATGCTTATAATACTGATTCAAAAGAGTAATTAATACTTAAAAATTTCCCCATGTAAAAACATCAGCCTCAAGTGGAGCTATCACAATGTTCCTGACACTAAAAATCATTATTTCCAAACATTACATGCTTGGCACCACCACCTGGAATATCTTGAAATATGGAAGTTATTTATTCATTTATTCAGTCATTTATGTATATACCATGTGCTTATTATATATTAGTGAGATAATAAATCAATAGACAAAATCCCTGCTCACATGGAACTTATGTTCCATGCAGGGAGACAGTTAAGGAACATACGATCCATAGGTTATACTGTACATTTAAAGGTGATAAATGCTATTGTATGGAAACAAAAGGGTAATAGAGATTGAGAAAGGCAGGATTGGTAGCATTTAGGCAGACACTTGAAAAAGCGGAAGGAGTGAGCCATGTGGATATCTGGCATTGACACAGCACTCTGGGGACAGTGTTCCAGGCAGAAGGAAGAGCCAGTGTAAATGTCATGCAGCTGCCATGATCAATCAACAGCAAGGAGGCTAGGGTAGCTTTAGCGGAGTGAACAAGGGATAAAGTAGCTAGAGATGCAGTGAGAGAAGCAACGAGGGTTATTATATCATGAAGGGACTTGTAGGCTGTATGTAATAAGGTGTTTGGCATTTTCTGAGTTAAATGGAAGGCCAGTGGAGGCTTTTGAGCTATGGAGTGGTGTAGGGAGATTTACTTTCTTATAGGACCACTATGATTGCTCTTTTGAGACTAGATTGGAGGAGAGCAAGTGAGGAAGAATCAAGGATGGTTGGGAGACTATTATAGCAACCCAGGCAAGCCAGAGATTATGATAAACTACACTAGACTGGTAGTACAAAAATGCTGAGAGGTGATCAGAGCCACAGGCACATTTTGAAAGCAGAACAAACAGGATTTCCTAATAGATTGTATATGGTGTGTGAAAGAAAAGGAGGAATCAAGAATGACTTGCAGGCTTTTGGTTTGAGTAGCTGGAAGGATGAGGCTATTACTACAATGAAGGGCACTACAGGCAGAGAATTTATGAGGTGGAGAGTCAGGAGTTCAGTTCTGGATCTGTCAAGTTTGGGAAGCTACTTAGATATCCAAGTAGAGATGTTAAGTAGCTATAGTTGTATATACAGGGCTTGAGTTCAGGGGAGAAGTTCTGATTGGAGATATTGAGAGTTGTCAGTATAGATGGTATTTAACTCTATACTGTTGAGTTGATGAGTCCCCTAGGGAGTGAATGTAGATAAAGAGAAGAGACCCAAGATCTTAGTCTTGAGGTACCCCTAATTTTAGCAAGTCAAGAAGAGGAGCAACAATAAAGACAACCAAGAAAAATGCTGATGATGTTCTTTTTCTTGTCCAGGGTGATAGTTACATAGTTACATGGGTATATTAACACTTTGATAACTCATTGAGCCATACATTTATGAATTGTGTTCTTTGCTCTGCATATGTTACACTTCAATAATTTTTTACCCCTCCCCCCTTCCTAGTCCCTTACTTTCTTGCTATTTCTTTATGGAATCATAAAGAAATTAACCGCTTCAGCAAATTTTCTCAAGGCTGCAGTTTTCTTCTCTTCAATGCTAAATCTTCTACCAAACACATGGCATCTGCTCAGGGAACCCAAGTATTTTGAAATTTGTTTTTTTTGTTGTTTTTGTTTTTTAAGAGACGGAGTCTTGCTCTGTCACCTAGGCTGTAGTGCAGTGGCACAATCTCGGCTCACTGCAAGCTCCGCCTCCTGGGTTCACCCACCATTCTCCTCCCGCAGCCTCCCGAGTAGCTGGGACTACAGGTGGCCGCCACCACACCCAGCTAATTTTTGTATTTTTAGTAGAGACGGGGTTTCACCATGTTAGCCAGGATGGTCTCGATCTCCTGACCTCGTAAGCCACCCGCCTCGGCCTCCCAAAGTGCTGGGATTACAGGCATGAGCCACCGTGCCCAGCCTGAAATTTGTTTTAAATCAAATTAAATCTATCTTAGAATCTCACTATTCAAAGTGGCATACAATTCTTTGAATAGAAGTGGGATAGGCAATAGCTACAAGGACAAAGGATTGGGATGAGAGCCTTCTGTTCTTCACCACTGAGATGCTGGGTTTCCAAGCCCATGTGGCCCATTCTTCTGAGGAACTAAGTAATCTTATTCCAAGGGCCTGTAAGCTATGGAATCCATAAAGCAGACAGCAATCCCATTCAAAATCTTGAGCACTGTGTGGGGAAACAGATCTTTCCCTGACAGTTGTACATATGTTCCCCACTGCCATTTTCCCCAGTCACAGAGAATCTCATTCTTTCCTCAACTCCCTACCACTTGGGTTTCTCTCGACATACTTCTATATCCCACCTCTCTTTATCTCATTTGCCAAACATTCTCCTTCCAAACAAAAACTGGATTTCACTTGTTTGTCTTTAAGGCCCATGGTAGTGCCTGTTTTCAGCCATGAAACACAAATCTTATGAATACTTGAGGTGAGAAAACTCAGATGCAGAACACAGAGATTTGGCTAACTTTGGAAGATGAAGACAGCAAAAACTCTTACCACTTTTCAGTTTTCAAGTTATTTTGGTCTGTAGGTTGTGCTTCCCTGGAAAGATCAGCTGTTTTCTTCCGATACGGGTGTTGGGTAAGAAGTCAATGTCAGACCCTTGTTTATATCCCATCTAGTGAGTTTAGGGAAACCAGAAAGTATGAGTTCTAGAGTGAAGAGCCCCAGGCACTACCTCCATTTGCTGCCATCCCTTAGAGACTCTTCTGGAAAGGGATTCTTCCTCTTTTTTTAGCTTTTATTTTAGTTTCAGAGGCACACAGGTAAATGTGTGTCACAGAGGTTTGTTGTGCAGGTTATTTTATTGGCTTGTTTGTGTGGTTACTTTATAGTGACACTGGTCTGTGTGTTTATATTAGCCGGTAGCAGTCTTTCTATATTTAGTGCTCCTTTCAAGATCACTTGTAAGGCAGGTCTGGTGGTAATGAATTCCTTCAACATTTACTTATCTGAAAAGAATCTTATTTCTCCTTAGGAAGCTTAGTTCAGCGGATACGAAATTCTTCCTTGCAGACTTTTTTTCTTTAAGAATGTTGAATATAGACACCCAATCTCTTCTGGCTTACAGGGTTTTAGCTGAGAGGTCCACTGTTATCCTTATGAAGTTCCCTTTGTAAGTGACCTGCCCCTTCTCTCTAGCTGCCTTTAACATTCTTTCTTTCATTTAGACCTTGGAAAGTCTGACAATTATGTGTCTTGGGGATGATCTTCTTGTGTAAAATCTTTCAGGAGTTCTCTGTATTTCCTGAATTTCACTGTTGGCCTCACTAGCAAGGTTGGGGAAGTTTTCATGGATGATATCCTGAGATGTTTTCCAAGTTGTTTGCTTTCTCCCAGTTCCTTTCAGGAATGCCAATGACTTATAGATTTGGCCTCTTTACCTAATCCCATACTTCTCAGAGGTTTTGTTTATTTCTTTTTATTCTTTTATCTTTATTTTTGTCTATCTTACTTTAGAGAACCAATCTTCAAGTTCTGAGATTCTCTCCTCAGCTTGGTTTAATTCTGCTATTAATACTTGTAATTGCACTGTGAAACTCCTCTATTGTGTTATTCAGCTCTGTCAAACTCACTTAGGTCCTTTTTCATACTGGCTGTTTCATTTTTCAGCTCCCATAATGTTTTATTGTAATTTTTATTTTTCTTGGATTGGGTTTTGCCATCCTCCTGAATCTCAATGATATTCATTCCTATCCATATGCTGAATTCTATCTCTGTCATTTCAGACAGTTCAGGCTGGTTAAGAACTCTTGTTGGAGAATTGGTACAGTAATTTGGAGGATATACAACACTCCGGCCATTTGAGTTACGAGACTGCTTGTGTTCATTCTTTCTCATCTCTGCACATGGGTGTTCCTTTAGCTGTAGTGTGGATTGAGTATAGTCAATAGATTTCTTTTCTGGATGTTTTCACCAGGCTGAAGCTTTGTGCAGGGTCTTTATTTGAAGCTGGCTTCTTGTCTCTGGTTTCAGAGTGGAGTAGGTTAGTGAGGTAGTTTTGGTGTTGAAGCTTTGGAGTGTGATCCAGCAAGTGATATTTAGGATTATTGGTCAGTTGGTAGACTTCTGGTCAGTTGTATGGCTCCCCTATGTTTCCTCACAGTTGCAGTCATGTTCCCTCTCAAGGCCCTGAAAGTGTGGGTTCCTTTCCCACTTGAGTGTTGGCTGTAGATTGTGGCTTGGTGCTCCTGGGATGCCCACTGCAGTTCTGAGGCAATTTCTGTGTTTATATTCCTTCCCCAACTTGTATGCAGATGAAGAAGGGACCTTAGTAGTGACTGTGGCCAAGCGTCTTTTGCTTGTTTCCTTGAGGCCCCACCCCAGAGAGATGCAGGTCAGCAATCTCTCAGTGCAGTCCACCCAGGATAAAGGGTCTGTGCTGTAGGCCCAATCCAAGGATTCCGTTTGGTGATGAGCAGTTGGGGGCGGTGGGTGTGGGACCTATGTAAGACAGACTGGCCTCCTCTCCTTGGGTTGACTGCAGCTTGTTGGAGGGGTGGATAAAGTACTTAGTTGTCTTTGCTCCTTCATTAGTCTGAGGGTAGCAAGGGCAGTTCCACTGCAGAAGCAGTGGCAGAGAGGCTTTCAGTTGTCCCTGGAGGCTCTGTTCAGGTCAGGGAGTTCCCGAGTTGCTGCTGGCTCAATAGCTCTGGCAGGGGTTGGCTAGAGGTCCAGGCCTGGAGGACCTGCCTCACAGAGATATGGAAATGGCACCCGTGTAACAATCTGGCCACTTTTCTGTCAGGCTGTTGCAGTGTGCTGGGGACCCACTCTAGTCCCTGGCTGCTGCAGATTTTCTAGTACCTGGTCCAGAGCAGACTGTGAAACATCAAAGATGGTAGCCTGCCCTTCCCTCTGGGAGCTTTGTTCCAGGGAGGTATGGACCTGTTGCTGGCCCAAACACACCTGTAGGAGGTGGCTGGAGACCCTGGTTGGGAGGTCCCACCCAGTGAGGAGGAATGGGATCAGGGACCTACTTGAAGCAGTCTGGCCACATTTTGGTGGATCAGCTGTGCTGTGCTGGGGTACCCTTTCCACCCCCGGTTGGCTCAGACTCTCCAAAACTCAAAGGCTAAGTCGCCCAAACGGCAATGATGGCAGCCTGCCCCTCCCTCTGGGAGCTCCCTTCCAGAGAGAATTCAAGTCTCTGTCAGCTGGAGAACACTGGCAGGGGTGGCTGGAGTCCCCAGTCAGTGAGAAGGAATGGGACTGGGGTACCTGCTTAAAGAAGCAGTCTGGCCACATTTTTGTAGCGCAGCTGTGCTGTACTGGGAAATCCCTCCCACCCCCAGTCGGCTTGGACTTTCCAAAGCCTGAAGGCTGGAGTGGCTAAATTGCCCAAACAGCAGCGGAGATGGCGGCTCACCCCTCCCCCAGGGAGCTCCGTTTCAGGGAGGCGCAAGGCGGCTACCAGGGGCTGGTTGGATTTCCAAGCCCGTGGGTCTTCTATGAGATGCTGTGGAAGTGGGGCCTGCAGACTGTCACTGCGCAGCCTCTTGGATTCAGCCACTTTCCTACGGGTATATATGGGGGCCTAATCTCCCGCTTTGCAGGAGTTGCTGGAAAGCTTGATTTTCTAAGGCTTCTGGGTCTCCACCCATGCCTGAGCAGCTACTCTGCTAAGACTCTATGTAGCTCTGTCTGTCAGACTGAAGGCTGTGGTGAAGTGTGTTCATGAGATCTCCTGACCCCCGCGTTGCAATGATCCATGGGAGAAGCCTGGGTTCCCAGGGTCACACATTCACTCACCACTTCCCTGGGTGGGGGAGGTTCCCCTATTTCGGTGTCACTCCCAAGTGGGCTGTTGTCCTGCCTTGCTTTTCTTTGTTCTCTGTGGGTCAAGTTGTTTCCTTGATTAGTCCCAATGCAAGTACCTGGATGTTTCAGTTGAAGGTGCTGTAGTCACCCTTCTCATTCCTTTCGCTGAGAGCCATGCACACTTCCTGTTTCTCTTCCGCCATCTTCAATTTATGCCAGGGTTCGTCCTTTGAAAGAATCCACCTCAGCACATTTTATCAATTTTAAGCTTTTCTCTTGCTAGATTCTCTTGGTTTCCTAGGTGTGTGGTTATGTCACACACAAAAACGATAGCTTTACTTTCTAACTCACATTATTCATTATATTTTCTTGCTTTATTTCATTTTTTGGAAACCTCCAAGACCATGTTATACAATAATGCTATATAATGCTAGTAGTTTATCTTCTGACTTTAAATAAAATTGTTTTAATGTTTCACTGTTTAGGATACTATTTATTACTGGTTTCTGATAACTAGTCTTTATAGTTTTACTACTTCACTAATACTTTTACATTGGTATATTTTCTAACATTGAGCCATCATAGGATTCTCAAAACATAGAGTAGAATATTCCCCTCAAAATACATTTCATAACATCCCTTTCCCTCCCTTAGAAAATGGGAGTAACATATGAAGAATCCATGAGTGGACTATTAAGGTTCTATAGTCAGTCATTTATGAATAAATGTATTTTTTAAAATGTATTTTTTGAGTAATTAGTATGTGTTACTGAACCAAATTTAGGTCCATCCACCTGGCACAGCAAAGCCAAACACCAACACCAAGATCTGCACTGAGAGAAAGTAGGCATTCATCGCAGGGCACCAAGCAAGGAGAATTGGGCAGCTAATGCTTAAGACTCAAACTCCCCAGTGCCCTCTATGCAAAGGGTTTTAAAGGCGGTGAGGCAGAGTTTACAGGCAGTCACAAATCAACACATGGAGGTTATACATTGGTTTGGCCCTAAAAGGTGAGATATCTTGAAGCAGAGGTTTACAGGTGATAGGTGGATTCAGAGATTCTTCAATTCACCATTGGTTAAGGAAGCGAGACTTTGTATAAAAACTTGGGGTCAGCAGAAAGGAATGTTAAGGGTTGGCCTGAGGGTATGACTCTGCAGGCCCCTCAGATAGAAATTTAGAACAAAGAAGTTCAGCCCTCAGTTCCTCCTTATCTGAGATTTACATGACAGTCAGCACTTTCCATCAGGTAGGGGTTCAGGTTTCTGAAAAACAACTCAAGCACAAGTGTCAAGATGTTATTTTTAGTTTCTATGGGAACCAAACATCTTGTGACTCAAACTTACTTGAGTGACTATTGTTCAAGCTATTATTACCTTCTTGCTTATCAAGTTGCTCATTTACTTCTCAAGGCTAGCTAGGTGCTTGGAATTTTCCTTAATTTCCATGCTTGGAGGGATCCAGCAGGCCCCTAAGAGGAGTCCCTGCCCTGTCTCATGTATGTTGTACTATATGGTGTGTGTGCGTTAACCTTCTTAGTATGTTGGGGGAAACTCTTCTTTCAGACTACTACATATAACTCAATTTGACTAATGAGGAAATAGACCTAGTGAGGCAGGAGAACAGGGTCTGGAGACAGGGAACTTAAGGGCAATTTGTGCTAACTTTTTAAAAGAGAAACCACCAAGGTCTGGGGGCAGGAAATCTAAGGCCAAATCACGCTGACTTCCCAGAGCTGGATCTAAAGGAAAATACCTGGGTCTGGGGGCAGGAATCCTAAGGCCAATTAACACAAACTTCCTAAAGCTAAACCCAAAGGGAAAAACCCCATCTCCCCAAGCGAAGTAACAAGGGATCAAAGGCTACTCTCCCTACAACCCTCCCACTTCCACATCTGAGATGGAAAGGAAGAGTACCCTGGATTGGCCGAGGGCCACACAGGGACCATCTCTTCATGTGCATAGGGTGCCAATTCACCTCAGCCTTTAGCCACAGACCAAATCCTTCATCCAGATAAGGGGTAGATGATAAGAACCTCAAATGGGATACTTAAAGCCCAGAAAACTTTGTAACTGGGCCCTTGAGCCACTTGCTCGGGCCCACTCCCACCCAGCAGAGTGCTTTCTCGCTTTCATAAATTCCTGCTTTTGCTGCTTCATTCCTGCATTTCATTCCTCTGCTACTTTGTGTGTTTTGTTCAGTTCTTTGTTCAAAATGCCCAGGACCTGGACAATTCGTAGTCAAGCCCCTCCACTGGTAACACTAGATACATTAATAATTTGCCCAAAGTCCCACTCCCAAGAAGTGGTAGAACCAGATTTAAACCCAGGTTTAGAGCCTGAGCTTTTACAACTATATTATAATGTTTCTCAGTAAAGCATTACCAAAGACCAAGAAATAACAGAAGCTTCAAGATGGCAAAAAATCTGATGTGCTTATATTTATTGTGTCAAAATTCTACTGAAATGACAGTAAATATTTTTTAAAAGGAATGAATCCAAAACCATATATGGAGCAAGAGGGAAGGCCCAAGAATTTCGGAAATTCTGACAAATTTCTAGAAGGCAGAAAGCTGGGGGCATCAGAGTACAGAAAGTCACAAACCAGACAAGGAGGGGTTACTTTTAGTCCAGACAAGTCCCAGAAAGGACTCCAAGCTGAGTCTTTAGATACAGAAACTGGAACTAGGTTGGCAGTATTCAGTTTGACATAAAGGGCTGTTTGTGAACAGGGGGACTAGTCAGCCCTTCCCATACCCTAGCCCACTCAGTAACCATCAGCAATGGTATGGAGAAGAGGAGGGGAATAGCAGTATCTGCACCAACGTTAATAGACAGACAGGTGCTTTTAAAAGGAATTTGACAATATTACGTGCCTGAAAATGGAGTCAGGTTCCAAACATGGGAGTTGGCCCTTGGATTATGCCCTCTTCATTACTTGTCCAGGGAAGACTTCCTGGAGTCCTTGACCTAACCTACAAGATGAAAAGCCAGCTAAGTAAAACAAAAGAGAAGTCAAGTCATTCCAGGCAAAAGGCGTAACTTGACCTTGAGCAAACTTGAGAAGGCAAGGGAAATATTTTATAGTTGTCAGAAGAAAAGGTTAATCCTAGTTGTGAGAGATGCTGAGGCTGGTGGGGCAGGCAGTAACCAGATCTAGTTTGTACTTATCCTATGGGCAAAAGAGAGACAGTGAAGGATGTAGTGCAAAGATGAAATGGTTAGGACCATTGTTTTCAGAGCTGTATAGAGGAAGGACTGGGAATTAATGCCTTCTGGGTATTTTAATGCGGTGGTTTCCAAGGTGTGGCCTTGGGAAACAGCATTAGAACCTGGGAAAGTCGTAGAAATACAAATTATTCGTTTACTACAGCCTACTGAACCACAGCCTCTGGGTGTAGGGCCCAGCGATCTGTTTTAGTAAGTCCTACAGGTGACTGTGATGCACACTCATTTGAAAACCATTCTTCTAAGGAAGAGGCTCATTCCTCAAGACATTTCATCTCCTTTATGAATTGTTTCTGTCCCACTCATGTTGAATGGACCATACCCTCAATTGTTAACCCCCAGTATCCCCTGTGTATACCTCTCATACAGCAGAATTTTATGGTGCTTCCTTACGTCAGTCTTCCCATGATAATCAGTAAGCTTCTTTATATCAAGCAGTTTCAACAGCTTTTGTAGCCCTGGCAGCACGCTAAGCGCGTAATAAATTGGCTTGCTAAATGAGTGATCACAAAAATAACGATTAGCAGGCATTTGCCGCAGTCCAGTCAATAGATAAGGAGGAAATGAGGTCTTAAGCCAAAGGAATAATGGAGATGGGCATGAGAGATATTTAGGAAATAAAAGGGACAGAATGCTAGGAAGAGTTAACAATTATATTACACTTAATATGTGCCAGGTACTGTTTTAAGTGCTTTATACAATGTTCCTATTTAATCCTCACAATAACCCTATAAGGTGCTACTATTTTAATTCCCATTTTATAGACAGGGAAGGTTGAGGTTAAATAATTTACCCAAGTCTAACAGCTAACAGCTAGGATTCAAACTAATATGATATATGATGTCTGTCTGTAGAGTCCTTGTTTTTTTTGAGACAGGGTCTCGCTCTGTCACCCAGGCTGGAGTGCAGTGGTGCATGCAATCTTGGGTCACTGCAACCTCCACCTCCCAGGTTCAAGCAATTCCCCTGCTTCAGCCTCCCGCATAGCTGGGACTACAGGCATGTGCCACCACGTCCGGCTAATTTGTGTTGTTTTTTTTTTAGCAGAGACGGGGTTTTGCCATGTTGGCCAGGCTGGTCTCGAACTCTTGACCTCAAGCGATCCACCCGCCTTGGCCTCCCAGAGCCCTTGTTCTTTATCATATTCTGCCTCCAAACTCTTGCTAAGTGAGGCTTTTAGATTTCCAGTTTGAATGACTGCGTAAATGGGATGCCATCAGCAAAGAGACAGGAAAAACCAGGGAAAGATGATGACTTCAGCTTTAGATATGCTGTTTGAGATACCTTTATGAGATGTACAGCAGGTGGTTGGATATAATAGTCTGAAACAGGGGCATGGACTGGGCTAGATGTATAGATTAAGAAACTGGCTGGGCGACGTGGCTCACGCCTGTAATCCCAGCACTTTGGGAGGCCGAGGCGGGTGGATCACCTAAGATCAGGAGTTTGAGACCAGCCTGGCCAACACGGCAAAACTCCATCTCTACTAAAAATACAAAAATTAGCTGGGCATGGTGGCACATGCCTGTAATCACAGCTACTTGGGAGGCCGAGGCAGGAGAATCGCTGGAACCCGGGAGGCAGAGGTTGCAGTGAGCCGATATTGCGCCACTGCACTCCAGCCTGGGAGACAAAGCAAGACTCCATCCATCTCAAAAAAAAAAAAAAAAAAAAAAAATTGAAGAAAGAAAAAAAAGAAAAAAGAAATCAACAACACAGGGCTGGGCAAGGAGGCACTTACAATAATCTCAGCAGTTTAGGAGGCCAACACAGGATTGCTTGAGCCCAGGAGTTTGAGATCATCCTGGACAAGGTCATGAGACTCCATCTCTACAAAGAAATAAAAAAATTAGCTGGATGTGGTGGCACACACCTATACTCCCAGCTACCCAGGAGGCTGAGGTGGGAGAATCACTTGTGCCCAGGAAGCTGAGGTGCAGTGAACCATGTTCGTGCTATGTACTCCAGCCTAGGCAACAGAGTGAGACCTTGTCTCAAACACAAAAACAAACCTGTGAGGCCATTTGCACTTCAGTTTCCCTTAAATATTGTTCACTAGGTATTTCAGCCCACGTCTTCTCATTATATGTAATCCTTATTCTTTTAGGGCCATCTCATCCATTCTTATGGTTGCATGTTGTTGATTTCTTTTTTCTTTTCTTTTTTTTGGTAGAGACAGGGTCTATGTTGCCTAGGGCTGGTCTCCAACTCCTGTCTTCAAGTGATCCCCCACCTTGGCCTCCCAAAGTGCTGAGATTACAGGCGTGAGCTGCCATCTGGCCCTGAAGTACAATTCTTTACTATTTTTGTGAGAGCATTCTAGACTAAAATCACTTAATATCCATCAACCATTACTTACTGGCAATAGCAAATTAATTCCAATACTTTCTAATCTGGAAACAATGTCACTTTACATAGCATAAGCTTTCTCTAAGACCTCAGCAAAATAATTAAACTTGCTAAAATCACCACTAATAAGGTATGAAGAGGACAGGGTATTAAGACTCCAAAAACAGAATTAGGTATTTCTGTCTACTAAGTATCATTCTGAAACCTGACACACTGGTATTATAGGGTCCAAAAAAGTTAAATTATATGCATTACTCCATTCAGTAATTTTTGGATTCAGAGCTAACTTTCTAAGTTACAAAGAGCAAAAACTTGTTGCTGAAAGATCTTGCCTGAAACTACAGCAAAGGTGTTTACAAAATCTTTTCTGGTACTAATAGGAAAACAAGCAATTTACTGTATTGGAAAAGGAAAACGTATGATTTCATTTTGCATTTCCTTTAAGAAAACAGCCTTATCTGATCAGATTTTGGTAGCCTGTAGCCAAATACTTCCACTGTGTTCCATGTTTGCAACCAAAATTATCAAATGAATTTTTTTTAAATGGAAAAGTCAGTTAAAACCAGAATATCCTTTGTCCAAGCGGTAAATAAACTATTGCCATACTGTCAATTTTCCATTCCATAAACAAGATTTCAAAAACAGGTATGAATCTGGGGTAGCAGTGGTTTGAAAATTAGGATTCAATTTAAAACAGAGCTAGAATCCAAAATTTACTTGCTGAAATGTTTAAGGTCTTTAATTTCAAAACACTTACTAAGCATAATCTATCTAGAGATTGGCAATTAATTTTAACAATTTAGGTCTTTAGTAAAATTAATGTGGGCAGAAAATGTTACTTCATTACAAAGTGTTACTATATACTTTGTCTTGTGACTAACTACAGCTTACAGGAGTATAAACAAGTTAACTAAATTTTTCAGTGGCTGAGGATTTTGTATGCTTGCTCATTTTGAACTTCAATCATGACTATATAATCATATTCATACATCTGAGACTGAACTAGATATAAAGATATCACAACACCCACTAGAACTGGTTAACTAGATATGTCCCTATGTTATTTCTTCACTATTTACCAAAGAAAAGTATGAAGAAAAAAAGACTAATTTGGTTTAATTATGGTTACATAAAAATTATGTAAATATTCAAACATTTGATGAAATCATCATACTCCAACCCTTAAAGAATTCTAACTCCTAATGGTTAAGCAGCTTTCAGATATCATTAATAAAGTACATGACCATCATTAAAAAAATTATCATTCAGTGCTACTGATTTTATAAATAACCTTTTAGGTTAGGCCCTGCCATACCAAATTTCCTTTCTGCCTTTTTTTTTTTTTTTTTGAGATGGACTCTCGCTCTGTTGCCCAGGCCAGAGTGCAGTGGCGTGATCTCGGCTCACTGGCAGCTCCGCCTCCTGGGTTCACGCCATTCTCCTGCCTCAGCTGTAGCAGCTAGGACTACAGGTGTCTGCCACCACACCCGGCTAATTTTTTGCATTTTCAGTAGGGACGGGTTTTCACAGTGTTAGCCAGGATGGTCTCAATCTCCTGACCTCGTGATCCGCCCGCCTCGGCCTCCCAAAGTGCTGGGATTACAGGCGTAAGCCACCGCGCCCAGCCCTCTGCCTTCTTTTAAAATAAATCAGGTAGACTTAAACTAACTTAAATGTTCTCATGAAAATCAATAAACAGCTTGGTTTTGCATTAACTTTTAGATCTCCTCAGGAACCTACATGTGACAAATTGCTAAGTGTAACACCTTAATATTACTAGTAAGTAGCATGAGTGGTAGACTATGTACTCCACATCCTGCCACTTCCATTCCAGTATCTGGACCACATCACCACTAGGAGTATGGAGTTAATCATCAGTATGACTCAGCATTGAAATTCTAAGCACTGCTGTTACTAATTTTGTTAATGTATGCATATAAACAGGTATATAAACACTAAAGCCATAAAAAAGCAGTATCTATTTCTTTAGTACTAAAAGAATTTCAACTGTTAGAAAATGAATTGGCTTGCAAGACAAAAACAAAGCAAAACAAAACAAAACATGCATTTTGAAAATTAAAAACAAACAAACTGAAGAAAAAGCCAGTTGAAGTATTTGGATTTAACTTTACCCAACTAAGACATTCACACAACATATGCATGTCAGTCTCCTATTCAGTCCTAGAGCCTGCAGTATTGTAATTTATTGTGAAACCATGTAACCAAATACTTAAATATATCCACAACATCTATACCACAGAAATGCATAGTACATAATATACTAACATCTCAAAATAAACTTCTATTACAGTTTTATGCAAATTATGGTATAAGATTATCACCTGCCACATTTTGAAATGGCACCAACTTCAACATCAATGCACTAGTCAAAATCCTTACTAGAAGTGATGTCTTCTGCATTATCATCTGAACATTCAAAATCAAGCTGTTAATCTAATAACCACAGTATGTTATCATTTAAAATCACTGTATATTTGGATGTTAAAGCAGGTAGTAATACAGCAGGAAAAGTGTTTCTAATTCACAGTTTCAAAAATAAAGGGTGCAGTTTTCAAATATCTGATTGCTTAAAATTGGTCACTCAATTTAACAACTGCCTCCTTCAATACATGTAAACTATGTTTGCACAGCATTAGGAGATGTCTTTTATTTCAGAATTAGTTCTTACTGTTACAGGAGCACCACAAATTTTAAGGAAGAGGCTACAGTGTGAAATGAGCTCACTGAAGGATATGTTAAATAAAATTTTAACTACAATATAAGGTACTGCAAAAGCTTTGTTCCCCAGCACAGATCCCTTAATCAGGAAAAGTAGTGAACACTTACCAAATACAATATGTAAATTAGCTCTACAGGAGATGGGGAAAAACCTAACTCAACTAAAAGAAAATACTATTATTAGCTAACAAACCTGTGATAGCTGGCTTCAGAATTTTCCTAAAAATAAAATTCAAAAGCATACACCGTATTTATATCCTTTGATAAGGAATGTGGACATCCAAAGGGAATGAAAGAAAAATCTGGTTTTAAGAATTTCTAAGTGGAAACACACGCACACAAATGGGTAACTGAGAAAAACTGAGCACTTAAATATTCAAAATTTAAGTAAGATTTATAATAGAAAAAAGTGGCAAATTGTTACTGTGACTTGATTTGCTGAAAACATCTGCAAATTCACACTGGCATTAAGAAAACCCAAGTCTCAAAAATTCTCCTTTCTTTCTCTCCAGATAATGTGTTTTCTGTGCAAAAATAAATATCTGAAAATTGCACTAATACTTATTTTAACTTCTATATTATGAATAATCTGCACATGCTGCTTTACAGACAATACATATTTGTAAACTTGCTCATGCAAAATTAGTGTGCGCAACAGGGATATTGTTAATTTTCATACTTAAAAATGATACCTTATTATCTTTTAAAAATTGCCAAACTCTCTGAAATGGTAACAAATCTTATATGGATATTCTTGTCTGCCAGCTAAAAATCAATTTATGTTGCTGAAAACAAAAAGTTATACAAGGAAAAGAAACATGGTTTTTGTTTTGCAAGATTTTTGATTTTTAAATGAGAAAATTTATAAAAGAAAGAAATTCATGGTCACAAAATTTTAACATTTTAATCCTAAACATTACAGGGTAAATAGATACTGGACCCTATCTCCATACTCCATAAAATCCTAACTTTTAGTTTCCATTTCAAATGTTGCCATAACCACTAAAACACTAGCGGTTTTACAACCTCTGGATCATGGAAATACACATTTCTGAAATAAATGCTACAAAAACAACAATGGAAGAAAGCCAAACAAACAGTCTCCATGAAGGAAAAAAAAGTGGAACATTTTGAAGCTTTTAGACACTTCTCTTTCCATGTCTTATGATTAACCTGTCAATTCAGTGCATTGTATTGTCATATGTGATGGTCCCCATGGTGAACAAACATCTAACTAGTGTCCATTGATTCCAAGTTAGTAGATGATGAATCTTTCTGGATACTTTCAAAGATAGCCGCCAGCTCAGGGTTAGAACTGATCTGTGACTGGAATTCACTCATCAGTGGACTCTTCTCTGCTTCTGGAATGGTTAGCAGTGCTGCTACTGCTCTCATGGCAGATCGCTTTAATTCATCTTGTTTTTCAAACTCCTGCTTTACTGAGTTTGCCTTTACCTGTAAGATGGAGTAAACTTAGATTACATGCTATAAAAGACAGCTCTTACATGAACAAAATTTAAGCACATAAGATCTTCCTGGTAAAAGCTACTCTCGTAGGTCCATAAGGCATATTACATTCTAAGAACAACTGTTTTTAAACTTATTTTTAAAGTAGCTGTCTCCTTTTAAGAGAATATTTTACAAAAAGCCCCTTATAAAAACAGAAAATCTAGACCCACATGATTGTAACAAAGAGAGTAGGACACTCTTTGTTTCAACTATCTGCTTAGCAAGTCTCACACTTTGGCCCCCATCAAGAGAGTACTCCTCTAGCTACCTTATTCTTTGCTATACTTTATTATTCACTTTTTCAAACACACCATATGATGACATCTCCAGGCCTTTATTCAAAGCCTGTTTCATCTTCTTGGTCTAAAAAAAAAAAAAATCTTGATTTTTCAAGGTTCATTGCAAATGTTGTCATCCTAATATGAAATCTTCTGACTCCCCTTCCAACCAGAATTAAAAACTTCCTCTTGTGGCCTGATCACATTTTATCCCATATCAGTACTTCAAATATGTATCAGTACTTCAAAATGTTAACATATTGATATAGCAATAAACAAAAACTTTTAAGAATAGCCATTAACAGTGCTAAGTTTTATAAAATATCAGTATTTGATAGGTTAACTTTTTAAACCAACTGCTACACAGAGCACTGGAATAGTTATATTTGGAAAGCTAGAGAAAAGAATTGACTAGGAATCCCCAATACACCAAGTCTGACCTAGGTTGATACTTATCATTTCTTACCTTAGTTGTACATGTTGCACGTAATGGCTCAACAAGTCGGTCCAACCTCTGCAGTACTGCACTTGGACAAAGGGTAGACAGTCTCACCAACATTAAAAATGTCAGCATCTATTAGGAATAAAAAAGACAGAATTTAGATTTGACATCATTTTCTAAAAACAAAATTCTAAATTCTGACAAATCCTTTAAAGGAAAATAACTAGCATGCAAAGTAAAGCTTCCTTTTAATGTAATCTGCCAATCAGAATCAGACAGATTTGTCTCAAACCTTACCTGAGTTAAGTGCTAAAGAGACTTCACCAGATTGTATTTTAGGTGAGGTCTATTGAGCAGCATATTATAGGTGAGGTCTCTTTAGCACTTAACTCAGATAAGGTTTGAGACAAATCTGTCTCAAATAGATACAAGAAGTAGAAAAGTGGTTTTCAATCTTGGTTGCACATTAGAATCATCCAGAGAGCTTTAGAAACATACCCATTCTTCAAGCCCCATCCCCAGAGAGTTTTACTGAACCTGTCAGAATACAGCCACACATTTTTTTTTTTATTTTTACTTTTTAAAGCTCATGTGCACCAGAATTGAGAGAATCATCATAGAACTAGAAAATTACTGAACTGGAACACAATTTTGTAATAAGTTTCCACTATCATAACAGAGTTGGCCAGTTATTCAGATTAATCCATGTAAAACCTGATAACCCATAAACCTTTTTCTCTTGGACTATAAACTCATAGAATTAAACAAGCATGTCCTTTTACTTCTTAGTGGGGAGGCCCTCTTCATTGAACTCTGAGAGGCTCAGGTAACTACCACACATGGAAACCTAAGAGTAGGAGTTCGGTAGTATGGCTCAATTACTGCTGAGTTACCACTTTTGCCCTGCTTGGCCAAAAGCCCTAAATGGAGTAGATGAAAAAGACACAATGCATGTATTTTTTATTTTCAAATCGCCCTTTTACTGTTCACATTTTAAATGGAGAGGAACACACAGGAAAACAAAGAACACTTATACGCAAAATTCATTATCCAAACATAAGACGCAGTATGATTTCTCTCAAGTTGCTTCTACAGATTGTTTTGTATATCTGAAAAGTTCTATGTCCTCTAACAAAATTCTTGATATTAAACACAGTATATTATATTGAAAAACAAAAATTCCTCATTCAGGTAAATAATACAGTTACAATTCAGACTAGCCCCAAAGGTAGCTCAGGAGAATTAATCAAGACAATGCTAAGAAAACCCTCCACGGGTAGCAACTATGGTCCAATGTTAAGACAGGCCAAAAAGTTACAGATTTATACGTTAAACAGCAAAATCTGTCAGGACTTTTTTGAGGGAAAGGATCTAGGGACTATTCACTAAGCAAGTGGGCACACAGCATTTTGCATCCACTGCCACTTCCTCCTCCAATAAAAAGGGCTCTGGATCTTTCTTACATGTCAAATGGTGTTACACTGCCTATTACTTTTGCACTTTATAGTTTACAATATGCTTATCAAAATCTTGACAGACAACCTGATTTTTCTCAGACACATGAGTAAATTACAAGGGTGAAAGTTGCTCTAGCAAAGTCTTCTTCTAAAACATTGTATAAATAGGCACAAACATCTTACCTTAATATCATAATGGTCCTTCAAACCATCTTCAACATGATTTAGAAATTCAAAGATATCAAGTCTATCAAGACAACTGTCTAGAAGTGTGTACATACACTCAAAAGCTGCCTTTCTAATATCCAGACCATCATCAACTGTATGTTTAAATGGACCCATTTCTACCTGTTAAAGCAAAAAAGAATGTGTGGATATACAATACTTAAGTCAAAGACAAGCTCAGATAAACAGTGTGATCTAACTTACCTCTCTTATAAGCTCCTTTCTAACTTTTGTTTCATTGTAAAGATGTGGAAGAACAGTATCCAACAGATCCCTTATTAATGATGGCTTGTTATGTGCTGCTGAATTAAACGTGACCAAGGCTACTCTTCTCACATTCAAATCTGGGTCTTCCAAAGTTTTTAGGAAATCACCTGAAATATTACAAGAAAAGCAACAGACAGACATGATAAACTTAAAATATAATATACATTATATTTTCTCTAAGTTGAAAAAAGTCTGAGAGACAGCGTGGTTTCAAAAACAATATAAATGTACCAAACTAATCTCCCCTCCCCTTTATTTGCATACTAAACTGGTAGATTAGAAGAGTAATTACAATAGAGTATATATCTGCTTTCAGTAAAGCATCTAAAATATTGCTATTATGGACAAAATGGTGTCGTGAACTAGCAATTTCAATTTTTAAAAAGTTTCCTAGGTGATTCTGATGTTCAAATAGTCATGAATACTTAACTAGATCATAATTCAATTAGAATGCTAACTACCTGGCTGAGTAACTGTATCAACAATGCATACTGGTTGACTGCTGTCAACATGGAAAGATATTTCTAGAAATATGGCATGGGCCTCTTCCTCTGTTCTATTTTGCATAATACCAATGTCCTCAATAAATATATCAAAGCAGAAAATGGGTGGGGGAAATGCCAATAAGAAGTTTCTCATATAGACTTTAAATAATTTCTTGGCCCTAGCAATAGAACCCATTTGTGCCTGTGCTTTCCTTATTCTGAACTGGCAATCCCTTTCTATGCAGTTCAAATTTTATATTGTATTTTTTTTCTTTCTGGCACACTGCAGAATGGCACAAAGCTACAAAGCTTCTTTGCCAAATCCCTCAATCCTCCCTGATGGTTATCTCCATTAATCTGTCCTCAAGAAAGCAACAAACTAAATTCTGAGGTGTTTTTGGCTACTATCAAACTCTAGGAAAACCAATGATAAAAACAAAATGCAAGGAGGTTATAAAATCAGAAATAATCCCAAAAGCTAATTCTTGTCTTCAAAGAAATAGAGAAACCCTAATTTTTCTTGGGTTATCTCCTCTTAGTTCTTCTGGGAATTAGCTCTCTCCCCCTTTATTTTTTATTCTTAGGTTATTTTGACCTTAAATATGGAAATCTCCATAGATCTCCTTGGGTGTTAGAAGTAATAATTGAAATTTGAGGCCTTAATAGCTCAAGCAAGACTCATTTAAATCTAGGGAGAAACTTCAGACTGGCCACATAAATCTAGTATCTTTTTGCTTTATCCACTAAAGCTATCTTAGGTCACCCCAAAAATATGGCTATCAAATATGTAGTTGACTCTAAAGACATGCTGGTATATTATAACTTCACTTATGTGCAAAATCATCTAGGAATAATTACAAACAATATAGGCAAATGCAATTTGTTAAAAGTTGTAAGATCATATCAATTTTCTTTTAAACAATTATTTTATAAGCATTTTAATTCCTCGATATTTCTAGTTACTAAGTTCAAGAGTTTCTTGAGAATTCTAAAGTCCAAAAATCAGTATGTTTATCTTTGTTCCACTTACCTATGCAGTTCTTTAACAGTGGATCAATAGGTTGTGGATGGTCAGAAATTGTAAATTTCACAGCTGTAACCACTGAGCTTCGGGCATATGATGAGCCTAGTTAAAAATAAATTGCAAGTCTATTGGTATGTAGTCCACTGAAACTCACGGACATCATTTTTAAACCACTTCAAATAACACCAGTGTCTTCAATTCCTTAGAATTCTCTTTGGACAAGAAGGGTATTTCTTATTGCACGCATGAATCCAAAGGAGCAAAGTTAACTCACTTATGAGCATAAAATATAATCCCATTAGATTTCAAAAGAAACAATTCCTTCTGGGAAGGAGGGACTTGAAGCAGCAGTGGAGGATCTCACCCTCACAAAATAGAACTAGCTAAATCCAAAACCGCTTAAAAATCTTCAAATTTTTTACTAAAAAAGAAAGCAATGTCTAAGAATGAATGGCTATTACTGCTATTAATATTACTACCTTTTACTTGTTCTAATGGGGATGACACTGGTAAATCTGAAAACTCTTCCAGAATCTTTCATTTGAAAAAAGTACTTTCACCAATTATACTTACGGTAATTAGTATCAACAAGCTCTTCAGATTATGTTAATTCACTAGATATGTCTTTTCCACATTTTAACACAATATAGTAACATTAAAATGTAGTTATCATGAGGAATTAGAACAGATTTAACCATTATCTAATTACCACTCTATCCTTTAAAACAACAAAATGTCATTTGAATATCACTCCATACTACAAAAGACAGTTTTTTTCATCACATACTTAGCTTTTAGGTTTAAGAAAATATAGACATGGCTTAACTTCTTTATTAGGGTCTTTTAAGGCAACCAACTATCAATAAAAAAAATTTTTAAGTAAGAAAATCTAGATACCTACCTGATATCAAGTACCCCTTAAGCCGTGGAAGGAGAGTTTCTGGATCAATTAGAGTGAGTTTTCCTAGACATTCAGCAACAACATTTCTGGTTCCTTCCTCTGCACACTCACAGTGCTTTAGTAATAAGGCCCAGATGTTTTCAACGTATGGTTTAAGGCCTACCACTGATGCAGAGCTAATAATTTCCTTCAAGGAATGAAGTAAAAGATACTGCCTTTTGGGTTGACTAGTTATTTCTTGCAGGACAAATGGCAGATATTCAGGAAGGTTGCCCACACTAATGCTGCCTAATGCATAGGATGCAGCTGATTTGACTTCTTCACTAGGAGATGAGAAAGCTTCTAGTATTACAGATTTTAGTTCCAACTGTCCACTTAAGTCAATATGATGCCCAACTTCTCCAAGAGAAAGTAGAGCTAAGAGACGAATGGAATCTGTAGACCTTGAGTTCTTGACATCTTGAATAAACTGACCTACTACAGCTGGTCCTTCTTTAGGGCATGCTCGAGTAAGGGCAGCTACACATTTGGCAATGGAATAATAAGACTGCTTATGAGTAAGAGCTGTGCTCTGAGAGTAAACTGGACCAGTCAGCATGCGCAACAAATCCATGTATCCTAAATTATTTGTTCCAGTGACAACCAGAGCTTGGAAAAAGTCTAGCATGGCACTAAGAGCTCCTCCCTGCAATAAGGGTGATCTCACAAGTCCAATAAGTTCATTGAGAATGGATCCACTTATCTTTGAAAGGGAGGAGGGATACACTTTTGCCAAAGTGGTAAGAAAACTGATGGCCATTTGTGAAACATGCATATCACTTTCGCTGATAAGAGGTGGGAGCTCATCTAGAACTGCATCAATCATGGCAGCTGTCAAGCTGTCACTATAGTTTTTTATTAGAATATCAAGGGCAGAAAGAGTACCCAGTTTCAAAGCTCTCTGGTTTTTTCTAAGAAATGAAGCAAGGATAGGAACCCCTTCTCCCAGAACAGGCCTCAAATCTATCTTCAAAGGTGACCCAGCAATCAGTGTCAATGCCTTTACTGTAGTTAACCTGGTAATTTCATTCTTTAGTCTCTCCAAGAAAATCTGAAGTGTATTAGGCAAGTCAGAACCCAAATTGTCTCCAAGGTTGCAAATAATTTGTCCCATACAGGAAATAGCCCTTTCTTTGACTTCCTGATCAATGTCAGCTGCTTTTAATCTCTTAATGGTACAGGTAAATAGATCTTTGATATAAGGAGTTGCATCAAACGAGGAAGGCTGATCTAAAGGACGAATTACTTTGACAAGCTGTTGAGTAACAAGAAGTGCTTCAGATGTAATTTTGTAAAATGGGTCTCCAACACAAGCCACCACTGGAGGAACCAAAGCCTGAACGTGAGGATGGAAGACTTGAGGAGAATGGTTACAGAGGATTACGTATAGACATGACAAAGCATCAATCTTCAAATTCGATGAGCTTGATTTATCATTCAGTGAGAAAATGATTCCTAAAAAGCCAACAAAAAATCCAATCATTGCTGTGCAGACTTTTTAAGAAAGAAAAATTAAAAATCAACCCCTATAGTACTGCTAATGTTCCCACTTCATTATGTAATTTCTATAAGTAGAAATTTTCACCATCTACAATAAATATTACAGCCAAATATTTTAGGGTAAGACTTTTAACCTTTTACTTACAAATTTCTAACTTCAGGTATTCAAGATTGTTAGATTAAAAAGTTAGCTCTATGTGCATATTAAGTTGTCACAAATATTCCTTTCAAAGGAAACAATTATTTAAGCTTATCTAAGTCCTAACAAAAAGGCTACAATAAGTCCCAAAAGAGATTTATGTTTCTTTCATACCTGGTACAAGTACAGGAATGTGTTGAGTTAGGGCCCCAGGTAATACATTTACCAGCTCAGTTAACATGTTAAAACAACACTGTCGGGTCTTCACACTTTTTTCTTTCATCTGTTTGTGAAGAGCTTTAACAATGTTGGGAACCTGCAATTATCATATACTCATTAGCTGGTTCAGCTGTTGGTATTTCCTCAGTACACTTAACATGAATTACGGAGAATGAGGATAAAGGGAAGAGTTTATCTTTTTTTGTTAAATTCCTAATTCAGCTATCTACTGCTATTGCTAACACAAGATCAAGTTTGTTGCGTGTATTATATATGTTCTCTTGTAACTATATTTGCTTGATACTGATAAGAAATTACAGAAAAGCCATCATTTAGCTTTCCAGAGAGCAACAAAATAGGCTTCCCTACTTAATTTTTAATTGTGAAACATACATGACTAAAAAGAAATTAATAGGCTGGGCACAGTGGCTCACGCCTGTAATCCCAGCACTTTGGGAGGCTGAGGCAGGCAGATCATGAGGTCAAGAAATTGAGACCATTCTGGCCAACATGGTGAAACCCCGTCTCTATCAAAAATACAAAAATTAGCTGGGCATGGTGGTGCACGCCTGTACTCCCAGCTACTCAGGAGGCTGAGACAGGAGAATCGCTTGAACCCAGGAAGCGGAGGTTGCAGTGAGCCGAGACAGCACCACTGCACTCCAGCCTGGCAACAGAGCGAGACTCCATCTCAAAAAAAATAAATAAATAAATAAATAAATAAATAAAATCATATTTTCAATCAAAAATTTGGGAGGTTAATTTATAAATGGTATTTTGAATGACAACAGCACAGATAAAAATCAAAAGAAACAAGACAAATTATGGAAAAGCAACCATCGAACAGGTCCTTTTCTTACTTTCCATTTGCTATTACAAGGAATCAACCTCACTTCAAATGTAGCTACAAGCAGCAGGGTTATGACTAAAAGACATCGGCTCTAAACTTCCTAATGTTTTGCTAGTCAGTAAAACAAATAGGGTCTCTACTAACAAATCTTATGGATGCAAAGCTATAAACGGAGCTTCTAGAATACCTCAACAGCAAAGCAAGTAGAGATTAAAAACAAAAACAAAGCCAAGAAAAATCCCAACAACCAAACTACATGGACACACACCCTAATTAAACAATGATCTAAGAACCAGACAAAACAAAAAAATTGTCTAATTTTCCATAGCATTGTCAGAATTCCTGGCAACTCTACTGAGTAATACCTGACTTCTATATACTCACTCACTTGCATATATCCTCCATACACTTTATCTCATTTCCTTCTACAATTAATCTTCAACATTCACCTTTATGAGTAAGTTCACCACAAGAATGTATTTATTTGTACTACTTAAAAACAAGATAGATACAGTATGTGTGTCCTAGCCTCTCCACTGGTTTAATCCCTGGCAATATCTGTTTTGTTATCTATAAAAATTGACCTACTATTTGTGCATCCCATAGGGCTGCTGTAGAGATTACATATAAGATAGGAGAATGCCTGGTATGTAACAAATATTCAATAAATGGGAGCAATATAATAGCTCTAATGTTTAGGATCTTAGAAAAAAAATGCCCTCAAGTGAAAAGATGTGTATTTTATTAGTAAGTACTGGCATATATCAAGCATATATGTAGTAGGCACTACACTGAATGCTCTACACAGATCATCCAGCTCTCACAACCACAGGTAGATATTTCTAAGTACATTCTTATTACAAATAAGAAAAGTGAGGTTTAATAAAATGACTAAATAACTTGCCCAAGATCACACACCTAAATTAGAAGTGAAGTCAGTTATGTGATCACAAGTAGTATGACTCCACAGCTCTAAGATTTCTCTATTAACATCAAAGATAAAGATTACTTTACTGAATCTTAAAATTATTTAAATATTGTTTATCATGTAAAGCCAAGAATACTTCAATTAGAATAGTTTACAAGTAACATAACATGAACATGCATTAACTATATAAACATATCCTAGAACTTTCTGCTTCTCTATAGATATTTTGGAACTCACCTTTCCATATAAAGACAATTTTAAAAGCATTGCATTTACTATCATGATTTTCTAAACTTTACTTTAAAACCCACCTGACTCTGAAGCATTGTTAAAGGTGTTTCTCCCTGTTCCATTGCATCGGGGTCACATAGCCAACTTTGTACAGGACGAGTTTGCTTCAAAAGAGAAAGGTATGCGTGAAAAACATCTGCCTTTACATTCTCTTCACGCTCTTTAAATCTGGATATTAGTGCAGGAGAGACGGTCTTGTAGAATTCTGGAAGCATTTCATGCCTTGTGCTAACTACAGCATCCAAGCACTTCGCAGCTGCACGTCTCACTTTCCAACTCATGTCATCATCATCACTGTATTCATCATCACTCCCTAAGGGTAAGTTTTAATGTAAACAGGCTATTAATGACAAGAGAAGTATATCATTTAAAACAGAAAATGAATTCATATTCTTAACCAAATCAGTTAATCTAACTTTCCGGTAACATATACAGCAACAGGTAGGTTTCAACAGAACTAGAACTTGAACAAAGAGCTTGTTACTTCTATAAATCTGCACATAAATTAAACTTAAAAAACAAATATAATTGTATTTTTAATTAGTTAAACATTTTCTCATTTATTTTGTAACCCTTTAAAATCATCAATTATTTGTAATCCTTTAAAATCATCAATTAACACATTCAACTTCTTTAGAATACAAATATTTATAGTTATAAATTTCCCAGCCTTTGAAACAAAATTCAAAGAACTTACTTAACAGCATAGGAAAAATCAAGCAAACAATCAGGGACTTTATAAGACAAACCATGAAATGGATTTGTGGTAATAGACTAAGTGATAAAAAGAATGGTTACCAATCCCAAAACACTGTAGAACTAATTTTCTGGGAATAAAAAGAAGGTTGACATCAGCTTTGTGACTACAAGGCTTTTCACCCAACTTGTTGATAAGCTGTGCGGAACAAACATGTATATTCTAAACCTTTCACAATTTTGTCCTAATGTACTTTAACAAAACCATTTTTGCTTAATTATACCAAGAAAATGCTGCACACTTAACAGAGGACCATTTTTTTCCCCTAATGCTAAACCTTAAACATTCAAAGCAGAAGCACTAAGAATTGTATCTAACTTATCTATACTTGACAGATAACATGTATGTGAAATCTCCAGAAAGTCTTTCTTTCTAACACTATCAGGTTTAATTAGTTGGGTAATATGAAGTCAGAAAGGTGACAGAAATATTAGCAGTTATCATGATAGTCTAAAATTATCTCACAATAATTTCTTTATTCTTAGATAAGACTATACATAGCCTTGAAATAATTGAGCGGAGTAATATCGTTTTACTGGCTTTTATTCCAATTAGCTTAGTTTGACAGTCAAATGTAGCCAGCTAGGCCTTAGAAGATTCTACAGTATATAATAAAATAATAAAACTTTCCAACTCAAAAGCTTAAAATTCACCTTAGCACATTATAGGAAAATACAAATACTGCTAAATGCAAGACATTTGCTTATTTACCAATATCTATTTAAATAAAGTTAAAAGATACTGCCAAAATATACTATCAAGTTAAGAGCACATAAAATTTTTTCCATGTCAATACACTACGGTAATTGCATCCCAGAAATATAAGCTTTATTAAAAACAAGATTATAAAAAATTAACAAATGTCCTTATTCACTAAAATTATGTTGATTTTATAAATCACAAAAACACCATGGTAGAAAGTCATTTAATGGGTATAATTCATATTAAGTGATAAAGCAGGTGAAGTACCTGGTTTGTTATACAGCACACAAAAAAACAAAATTCAAAACCTGGAATATACATTGCTACTGCTTTCTTCAAAAGATATTCATATTAAAATATAAGCTAAGGTTTCCCTTCATTAATACAACCCATTTATTGATTGCCTGTGCATCAAGCACTGTCCTAGGCACTGGAATAAAGCAGTCAATCAAGAGATTAAAATGTCTAGCCTTCATGAAACTTACATTCTAATAGGTAGGAGACCATCAATTACAGTATGTCAGAAAGTTACTAAGTGTGATAAACAAAATAAAAACAATAAAATGAAAGATAGTTCTGAGGGAGAAGACTAGCTGAGGGATGTGTGAAAAAGGAATCAGGTATGATTGCAAGGTTTTTGGCCTGATCAACTAAGAAGAATGGAGGTACCATTCTGAGATGGAAAAGGCTAAAGAAGAACAGGTTAGGTGGGAGATGGAGAAGGGGCAGGGAAAAGATATTTTAGATATCCAAGCAGCAATATGAATTAAGCAGTTGCATATGAATCTGGATTCACAAGCGAGATATGGATTAAAGATAGGATCTGGGTTGCCAGCATATTGATATTAAAGCCAGGAGACTAGATGAGATCAACAAAGAAATCAAGAGTATAACAGGTAAGTTCAAGGACTGAGCCTTGGGATACTCTAAGTACAGTGGTCAGGGTGAAGAAGAAGAAACAGCATGGAAGACTGGAGTAATCACAATGATAGGACTACATCCAGGCTAGAATGGTATCCCGGAAGCTAAATAAAGAAATGTTGCTGAGACTGAGTAATACGATAGGCAGAGTCAAACATTTGCAATCTCGTCCATCACTGGAGGAGTGGATTCAAGAGAGAATGGAAAAAAGAAAACTGAACTGCATTCTTTAAAGGAGTTCTGTTGTGGAGGAGAGAAACTAGGCAGCAGCTGCTAGAGGAGTATATGGTGTTAAGAAACTCTTTTGGTAGTTGTTTTTTAAAGATGGGTGAAATTACTGACTTGATAGGAAAGCTGTTATGCAAATTCATTCAAAGAATCAAACTAAAAAGTATTCTCAAAAATAACAAAAAATCCACCAACCTGTTTACCTAGTAATTTACCAACTTAAATATCTGTTATTATGATTCTTCCAATACAAACAGAAACAACTGACATGAGCAACCCCTATGTCCTTGAAGTGCTGCTACTACTTTCCAGAGTAAATATCATAAATCATCAGGTGATGACATCAATCTTAGGAGCCTCAGAAATGTTGTAAGCCATTAATGAACGTTAAATGGGGCCTCGAACAGTATTTAGAATTTTTCATGAACTATGAATAAACAAACTAATATTCTTTCAAACCAAGCTGCCCTAAATATGTATATCTACAGATTCAATTCTTCCTAAAACCTTAGTTTATCTCCTTACAAAAATGCTTTGTAGAAAATTTGAATAGTACTTAAAACCAAAAATCATATATAGTTGCTAGCCAAGAGAAAACAAGCAGTAATGATACTAGTTATAAATATACAGATTTTTTTCTGTATACTTAAAGAAATAAAATTGGGACATGGTGAGCAATTTTTGCTACCTACTTTTCACTCACCTTATTAATAGCATTAATGAATGATTTTTAGACATGATTTTTTAATGTGTTGCATAACAGTTCAATACATGGATGCTCTCTAACTTAATTTGCTGTTGTCAAATATTGAGATCATTTCCCTTTTCACTATTATAACTAAATAAAACAAACAGTACAATTTGCACTAAGAATCATCTCCATCTATAACACTGTCTTTCACAAAAATTTAAAAGATTCTATTTAATTTGAAATACCTTGATCATCATCATCACCACCATCAGCATCCATTGCATTTTCATCTTCATCTTCATCATCGTAATTATAATTCGGATCATAGGTAAGATATTTAAGACATATATTTATAATGGTAGAAACATGAGGATATACTTCCTTAGGACATCTAAAGACAAAAACAAAAGCTGCCTTGAAGAGCTGTATTTCACTCCTTGATTCATTATCTGCCACATTTTGCTTTATTACCAGCAATAACATAGGAGAGTAGTTCCCAGACTATCTAGCACCAATGATTGTTGCTCTTTCTCTCCCATGGATTTACTATTTTAAAAGGTTTACCTTTCAAATTGTACTTATTTAACCAATTTTAAGATGAACTCCCCTAATCCCCATTTTAACTATGTTATGGTTAATGTGTGGCAGTATAGGCAGAAATTGGTATATAATCAACATGTTATTAGAAAACCAAACCCAGATGAATGTGCTCTTCAGTAACTAGGATTATTTGTGGAAATGCCAGTGCATATTCACCTAGGCTTGGTCTTCTAGCGATGTAATGAGAGGACAGAACATATAAATGCCCACAGGGCCAGTAAATAAAAGAATACTTTGTGTTTCTCAACTAAAGGAACAAAAATGAATCCAACAATTTCTGATTTTCAGAATATGGTATGATTAAAAGCCACTTCTCAAAACCAGGAGTGTCAAGGGATAAATGCAGAAAACAACCAGTAAGGTCTCAAGACACCATGTTACTGCATTAGTCAAGAGGAAAAATAATGTTACTTATCTTGTATTGCCTTCTAGTACACAAATACACAACTTTTACTAAGCTTATATATTAGAATCAGTTTCCAAATGAGAATCACTGACCTAGCAAAATGGATGTGACCTAAGAAACTGTTGAAAAGACAATTCACTACTTATTTCTGACGAATAATTTATTCTGCTGGGCTTTCAGTGCAGACTACATTATTACACTGGCATTTCTTCCCTTCCAAAGTAAACCCAAAATAATTATAAATACCTTTCCAAAATTCTTTAAATAAAGTCCTAACAATGACAAGAAAAATTTTCAAAATAAATGTGATGACCACATTTTATAATAGCAAGATGACATTAGTTTCAAATACTGTATTGTCTGTTATATTTGAAATCCAAAAGGCCGCTTCTCCTCACACACCTAATATAGACGTTATGATTCTATTCTTAAGGAAAAACTTTTTGTAAAAAATAGAGATCTTAAAAACTTACCTTCTTACAAATGACTCAAAGGCTTGAATACAGTACTCTCTTAATTCATCATCATCTACATTGCAAAATTTTACCACCAAAGGAATTATCTTCTCAAGGTATTCACCTAAGAAAAGCATAATGGTTCTTTAAAAACATGCATTAGAATTTTTTTAATTAAAGAAAACTTTAAAACTTTTAAAGATTTCTTACCTATTCTATGACCAGCTTGCCTACTAATAGCAGCAATACATTGTATGTAGGTTCTTGTTGTTGACATAGAATCATTTTTGGATAACTCTGACAACAGATGTTCAATAAGATCTACAAAAACTATATTTCCACAGCTCATAACCAGATGGCCAAGAGCGATAATGGTTCTTTTCCTCACTGCAAGTCTAGGGCTGGTCAACTGGGGAAGTAGACAGGTCAGAATTGAAGGATGGAAATTAACAAGAAGTCCTCCTTGCCTTAAAATAAAATAAAAAAAAGAAAGAAAAAAACAAATGAATTCAAGATGCCTGGCCACTACTAAATGTCTGGCCTCTGACCTCAATGCAAATATTCAGAACACAAATTTAGTTGAGACTAATTCATAGTGAAAGGAAAATTAAATTATCACTTTATCTACCAATGCAACTGAAACCTGAGCTAAGTGAATGCAGCATTGAAATTTACATTGCCAAACTGACTCTGGGAATCTAGACCTAAATCCCCAATTATAGGATATCTAATTGATGGGCTTGGGAAAGTATTAAAAAAAAACCAAAAACCACAAGGTTAGGTGTGATGGCTCACACCTGTAATCCCGGCACTTTGGGAGGCTGAGGCAGGCAGATCGCTTGACCCCAGGAGTTCGAGACCAGCCTGGGCAAAATGACAAAACCTCATCTCTAAAAAAACACAAAAATTAGCTGCGTGTGGTGGTGCATGCCTGTAGTCCCAGCTGCTCAGGAGGCTGAAGTGGGAGGATCACCAGAGCCTGGTAAATTGAGGTTGCAATGAGCCATGATCATGCCAATGCACTCCAGCCTGGGCCAAAACCTGTCTCAAAACCAAAACCAAACACAAACAACAACAACCAAAACCACACAATAATCTTGTCACTTTCTCCTTCCAAAATCTCTAAATGATTTTCTGTGCCAGGCACGGTGGCTCATGCTTATAAACCCAGCACTTTGGGAGGCTGAGGCGGGTGGATAACTTGAGGTTAGGCGTTGGAGACCACCCTGACCAACATGGTAAAACCCTGCCTCTACTAAAAATACAAGAATTAGCCAGGCGAGGTGGTGGGCACCTGTAATCCCAGCTACTCAGGAAGCTGAGGCAGGAGAATCACTTGAACCCAGGAGGTGGAGGTTGTAGTAAGCTGAGATCACAGAACTGCACTCCAGCCTGGGTGACAGAGAGAGACTCCATCTCAAGGAAAAAAAAAAAGAAATCTAAATGATTTTCTGTATTCTGACTTTCTGTATTGCTTTTTTAGGAGGGGATTCACAACACTAAAAAACTGAGATTCTCTTGAGTTCTCCCTCTCCCTTATTGGCTTTCCTCTATATATAGTCTCATTGTTCCTGTTGTTCCAACACCCCTCTTCCAAATCATCTAAAGTGTATAGTTCAATGAGTCACTACTACCCAAACTTGTGCCAGGACAATCAGCATTCGTGATTAAATCACACACAGGACAAAAAGTCTGAATTTTCAGTTTATCAAATTAAACATAAATTCCTCATCCACCTCAACATGACCCCAATCTATCAGAATGATTTCCTACTGCTTTTCTATTCATTCTGTATTCTAGAAAACTAGAATATGCTTCCCCATTCGTATACTACTTATGTATTCTACACCTGGGCACATCTACCTATTGAAGTGCTACCCATTCTTCAAAACCCAATTCAAATGCCACCTTCCATAAAAACAATTTTCTTGAATCCTTCCATTTTAAAACCCAAAACACACTATGCTCCCAGTTAGTCTTTAGTCCCATTCTGCCCTGTAGCCATTTGTGTTCTTATGTCTTATCATAAAGTATAAGCTCTTTCAGTGCCAGGATGATAGCTCCTCACTTTATACACACACACCCACACACCCACGTGAAGGCACTTGATTGTTTTTAAGTTGAAATGAATTTGCCACAAAAAACATACACACAAATAATGGTGGCCTATAATGAATATGAGAATCAGAAATTGACAGGTCCTTTAAGGTATTTTCTCCTAGGAGTTGCTTAGGTCTGTCTATGTTCTAACATCTGACTTCCAAAGGAAAGTGAAAAAGCAACAAATACATAAAAGCCAAGGTCCTCCCTCCCCTAAAATATGCACTATTAATATGGTTACTGAAGATTACCAGCATTCTTTTAACTGGAAAATCTGTAACTACCAGCGCATCTCCTTATCTAAATACATCACTGAATGCAAGAATATATGAGTAAAACAAAACATGAACTGTGCTACCAAAAATTAAAAATCACAAATTTTATTACTTTAAGAACTATAAAATGTTTACTATACAATATTATATACTTATACGTTAGTGTAATTAGCTTATTTCCCCCTCACTCCCAATCACACAAATTGATAAAACAGCCACCAATTAAATATGAATAATTTTTGACCAAGCTTTATTATATTTACCAGAAAGGGTTTTTTAGTAAATTAATGTAGTATCTGTATTACAAGTAACGGAAATAAACAGGCACACTTACCTGCTCAACATATCAGCCATAATATCCAAGGCTTCTAGCTGAACAGAGACATCTTCCTGTTTTGCTATTGCACTGGTAAGACGTCCAGTAATCTTTTTACATACATTAGCAGCTAATGCAGAGCCTGCATGAAGAAGAAGCCAATAATAATTTCAAGGCAAGCATGTTGAATTCCCTCTTATATTCATGGTAGTTACCAAATATTTAACAACTCCACACTTGATCATGAGACACAAGAGATCCAGGGCAGAAAAACACATCTTTCAAAACAGGCTGCTTTTCAATAAAATAACTTATTAGAAATAAACAAGAATTAGACCAAATATTTAACAACTCCACACTTGATCATGAGACACAGGAGATCTGTGGGAGAAAAACACATCTTTCAAAACAGGCTGCTTTTCAATAAAATAACTTATTAGACATAAAGAATTAGAGATGACAACTTCAGAAGGGGTAAAGGACACAGAAAACAATACAGATGTCAGCAGATTCTTTCTACTGGATAATAGTAGATATCATAGATAACTAGTAATAGTAGATAGATAACTATTCTATCTACTGGATAATCTGTATGCATTGGTATGAATGCTAGCTATGGAGCCAGTAGTAGCTGTAGTGCTTGCACACCTAGATTGAAAAGCAGCAAGGAGAGTTTTCTCTATTTGAGTCTTTTCTAGTAGACTAGCCTTTTAAACTTCAGTGAATTAAAAAGCATATATTCTGAGCTCCAATGCTTAGCAGCTTCTTAAAAAAAAAAAAAAAAAATTAGCCATAACTTTTAATAAGGTCCTTTCCAACCCAAAGATTCCGTAACTTCATTATAAAGCAGAACCCTCGTTCCAGGATTCATAAATCAGAATTGTTACTACTTACAGTAGGTCATGTTGTTACTGATGAGAGAAGAAAAAGAACAAGTCACTGTGAAAGTAAGAATCTGAATGGTTAAAAAAATTCTTGTAAGAACCGGAAATTGGCTCAATGCAAACACATTTCAATGAGAGAAAAAAAATTAAAAAATATATACATAGCTAATACAATTATAAATAACATACTTCTGAGTTGGTGAAATGTTTTATTGAAATAAGTAACTATTTAATAAAGGTAAAATAACACTGGTATGATACATTGAAGAAAGCATCCTTTTTGGATTAAAAGATAATGGATTTGAATTTTTACCCAATTACTCACTCAACTTTGGGTGAATTAACCTAATCTCTCTGAATTTCAGTTCTCCCATCTACAAACTAGAAGGAATAGTAAGACCTCACGTATGATTGATGTTTAGACTAGTTTACGTATGCAGCCTTTAGCATGAAAACTAGCACAGTGAATGATTTAAGTACATGAGTGAAAATAACGTACCCAGATTACATTATTTATTTTTTTGTTTTTTTATTTTTTTTGATACGGAGTTTCACTCTTGTTCCCCAGGCTGGAGTGCAATGGCACCATCTCGGCTCACCACAACCTCCGCCTCCTGAGTTAAAGTGATTCTCCTGCCTCAGCCTCCCAAGTAGCTGGGATTACAGGCATGCACCACCACGCCTGGCTAATTTTGTATTTTTAGTAGAGACGGGGTTTCTCCATGTTGGTCAGGCTGGTCTCGAACTCCCAGCCTCAGGTGATCCGCCTGCCTTGGCCTCCCAAAGTGCTGAGATTATAGGCGTGAGTCACCTCGCCCGGCCCCCAGACTACATTATTACCGATCTAAATCTTCCCATGAAATAGGTGATAATCTCACCTTTTGCAGATGAGACAATAACTTTTAGCCTGCTAATTTTAGCAATAGTTTAGTAGTCAAGACCAATTCTAAAATTTATATCACCTATACATTTCTATCAAAGGCCAAAAGCTAATTAGTTGACAAATACATTAATCATAGTTTTAAATTTGTTTAATTACCAAGTAGCTGTAAAAGGTTCAGCTTTAATTAAAGCTACTAGTAAACTGAACTATTTCACAGCTATGTCTGAATGGTGTTAAATTTTACATAGCAAATACTGACGCAAAGTAAATTAATACTGGAAACAGAGAACTTATCAGGACGCAATATTTTGGTTATCTCTTCCCTCACTGCATAGGTTGGCATAACTCTAGTCTGCAGTCATGGTACACACAGTATCAAATCTTGCTCCAACATATAAAAATCCTTCACTGAAATTCATATTACGTACAAGTTCAATCGAAATATTCATTTAACATTTAATTTATTTCTAAGAAAAATAAGGCTTCACGCCTTACTTTTCTTAATTGTCCAAAGGGACTCCTATGAAGATCTGTAAGGACAGCCACTTCCCTCCCTCCTTGGCCAGAAGGGGAAAAAAAGGTGGGGAGAAATACCTCCACACAAAAAGAAATAGGAAGAAAAATGTGCTCTTGCTTACCACTGGAAGCTGGGGGAAGTTCTCCAATTACTGTTTTAAGACCAATACTTGAAATGTCTCGAAGTTGTTCTTTATCAGAAAGCATGTTAGTGCAGAGGGTATCTACAATTGTCTCTACTTGGTATTCTTTCACTTTACTCACTAAAGGGCCAAGACTGTAATACAAAGAAGAAATTGTTTTAAAAAAGCTGGATAAGCACAAAAACAGGAAAATACATAAGTAGAAATGTTAACCTTTCCGCCTAGAACTTTCAAGATGAAGTATATACCATGTCTGTATCACAAATAGTATACAAATGACATAAAAAATTGTGATTGGTTAAGATTTTTGCAGTTGGTTTCCAAGTTTTTCTCATTGATTTCCATCCTAGTATCATGAAACTGAAGCTGCTTTCCATATCATACCCCATGTCATACCCCTAAAGCTAATTAGTTGACAAATACACAGAAAACTTATTTTTCATTTTTTTGAGAGACAGGGTCTCACTGTTGTTCACACTGGCCTTGAACTCCTGGGCTCAAGCAATCCTCCCACTTCAGCCTCCTGAGTAACTAGGACTACAAGGGCACAACACCATGGCTGGCACAAAACTTTTTAATAATAAGGTAAGGCCAGATGCAGTGGCTCACACCTGTAATCCCAGCACTTCGGGAGGCCAAGGTGGGTGGATCACTTGAGACCAGGAGTTGGAGACCAGCCTGGCCAACATGGTGAAACCCCATGCCTACTAAAAATACAAAAAAAAATTAGCTGGGTGTGCTGGTATGTGCCCGTAGTCCCAGCTACTTGGGAAGCTGAGGCACAAGAATTGCTTAAACCCAGGAGGCGGAGGTTGCAGTGAGCCGAGATTGTACCACTGCACTCTAGCCTGAGCCAGAGGAGACGCTGTCTCAATTAATCAATCAATCAATAGGTGAATTAGGAGTCTGCTCCGAACAAGAAGTTTTTCCTACAACGGAAGTTCCATCCAACATATAGATTTAGCATCCCTCATCTAAAAATTCAAAACTCTTTGAGTGCCATGGTGGAAAATTCCACACCTGACCTCGTGTGCTGGTCAGTCAAAGCTTTGTTTCGTGCAGAGAATTATTATTTTTTCGCCTTCCTATCTTCAATGTACAGAATTACTAAAAATATCATATAAAATTACCTTCGGGCTATGTGTGTAAGAGATATATATAAAACATAAATGACTTTCATGTTTAGACTTGGGTTCCATTCCCAAGTTATCTCATTTTGTATATGCAAATATTCCAAAATCTGGAAAAATACAAAATATGAAACACTCTGGTCACAAGCATTCCAGATAAAGGACACTAAACCTGCATCACTTTGCCAACTTTGACTCTTTCTTTCTATTACCAAACACCACCTCATGAACCAAAAGAATTTCCACTGCCCTTGAATCTCCTTGAGGAGATTTATAAAACAATGTGCCTTTTATATTCTTGTCTAAATGTTAAAAGCATAAAGTAACTGGTTGTAAAGATGAAAACAAGTGAATACTACACTACCCTGTGCTCCCAAAGCACCTTGCATATACTTTTCTCATTACTATTATGGATGTTGTTACAAGTTTGCATTATGTCCACCAATTGAACCATTTCTTGAGGATGGAGGATAGTCCTTCCTTTGTGTTCTTCCCATAGAGTTTAGTAGGTAAGTTTGGTACATGAATCTCATTAAGACAGCAGTTCCCAACCATTTTGGCAGCAGGGACCGATTTCATGGAAGACAATTTTTCCATGGATTTGCAGGGGAGGCAGTTTCAAGATGAACTGTTCGACCTCAGATCATCAGGCATTAGATTCTCATAAGGAGCATGCAACCTAGATCCCTTGCACGCACAGTTTACGATAGGGTTCGTGCTCCTATGAGAATCGAATGCCACCACTGATCTGACAGGAGGCAAAGCTCAGGCAGTAATGCTGGCTCGCCCTCTGCTCTCCTCCTGCTGTGCAGCCCAGTTCCCAACAGGCCAAGGATCTGTACGGGTCCATGGCCCAGGGTTTAAGGACCCCTATATTAAGAAGTCACTGTATTCAAAATTATTGAATAACAAAGACAGTATGGCCCCTATCTTCAAAAACTTAACCCTCTGGTTGATGAACTAAGGAACTCACGTTAACTATTTATGAAATAAAGAAGGCATTCACTACTCTGGCATGATTAAAACCAAATTAAAAAAAACTTTTAAATGCAATGTCAGCATTTATAGGGTAAGAGACTGAACATTAACAGTCAGATTTTTAGGTTTTTTTTGTTTTTTTTTTTTTTTGAGACACCGTCTTGCTTTGTCGCCAGGCTGGAATGCAGTGGTGTGATGTTGGCTCAGTGTAACCTCAGCCTTCGAGGTTCAAGTGATTCTCATGCCTCAGCCTCCCAAGTAGCTGGGACTACAAGTGTGTACCAACATGTCCCATTAATTTTTGTATTTTTAGTAGAGACGGGGTTTCACCATGTTGACTAGGCTGGTCTCGAACTCCTGACCTCAAGTGATCCACCCGCCTTGGCCTCCCAAAGTGCTGGGATTACAGGCATAAGCCACCACGCCAGGCTGGTACTGAACTTTCATGAGATAGTTAGAAAAGAAAAGCATTTCAAATGAGGAAACAAGCTCTTGTAAAGAACAGAGACTAAAACAAGTAGAATGCATATTGAAAGAAATTAGGAGTAAAAAGAACTGCTTTATACAAAAGGCAGATGGAAAACACCATAGGAAAAATAACCACCTATGATATTACAGAGAACTCTTAATGTCTGGTCAATGACTTGAAATGTGATAAAACTGGAAGCCAATGCATTTTTTCAAGCATAAGTAACATCATGAAAATTTAATTTGATAAATGCTCAGATCAGTGTCTCAAATAGATGCTCAATTGATGACTGCTGACTGCTTGACCAGAGAAGTAGTAGGCAGGTCAATTTGGTGATTTAAAAGAAAAGATAAAAATAAAAAAACTGAAAGGTTAAATATAGCCTAATCCAAAATGAAGGCAGTGATAACTGAAACATGACAGATACATGGAGAGACCAAATATAAAATAATAAAAATTGGGAGCGAAGTTAAAAGGAACTCAAAAAATGAATTTAAAGAGTTATAGCTTTCAGCAGAATAGTGGTGAGTCACGATTGTAATCCGAGCACTTTGGGAGACTGAGGCAAATGGGCTCCTTGAACTTGCCCAGCCTGGGCAATATGGTGAAACCCTGTCTCTAACAAAAATACTAAAATTAGCTGGGTGTGGTGGCATGCACCTGTGGTCCCAGCTACTCGGGAGGCTGAGGTGAGGATCACTGGAGCCCAGGAAGTCAAGGCTGCAGTGAGCCATGATCACACCACTGCACTCTCACCTGGGTGACAGGGTGAGACCCTGCCTTAAAAAAAGAGAATGTTATTATTAATTAGCTGGACGTGGTGGTGCATGCCTGTAATCCCAGCTACTCGGGAGGCTGGGGCAGGAGAATCACTTGAACCTGGGAGGCACAGGTTGTGGTTAGCTGAGATGGCGCCACTGCACTCTAGCCTAGGCAACAAGAGCAAAACTCTGTCTCAAACAAATAAAATAAAAATAATAAAAAATTTAAATGCTGTATTTAAAAACTAAAAAAAAAATAAAGGGCAGAAATTATAAAACCGAATAAAAGAAAAAACAAGACTTAACTACCTGCTATCTACCACAAACAATTTTAAAATAAAAACAGATAAAACAAGAAATAAAAAAGATACATATGCACATACACCAATCTTGAAACAAACGGGAATGGCTATATTACTAACATCGGAGAAAATATATTTCAAGGTAAGGTGTATTACCAGAGATAGAGAAATGTCTTATATTCATAAAAGGGTCATACATCAAGAAGACACCACTATTATAAATGTTTATGTACCTAGTCATTGCCAAAGACTCTCTGACCAAACTTTACTAAGCCACGTCTGAGCCCTCTTCTCAACAAGCAGTTCTTGACCGTGGGCCCCTGTCCTTGCCAGGCCTACATAGCCCAATTGTAGCGAGAATCTCACCACCCCTGATGTTTGTTCTTGGGTAATGTTCCATCTCTGACTGACTCTTTCCGCTTTTTGGCTATAAATTTCCACTTGTTGTAGTATTTGAAGTTGAGACCAATCTCTTTCTCCTATTGCAATAGTCTTTACACCTATCACAATAGTCCTGATTAAAGTATTTCTTACTGTTTAAACAAATATCAGAACAATTTTGTCTTTAACATTATACAACTTTAAAATGCAAGAAAAAGAAACTGACTTTACTATAGGGAAAAGTAATACATAGTTGAAAGTTTTAACATCCTTCTCAACAGTCAACAGATCAACTAAACAAAAAATCAGAAAGGACAGCCGGGCATGGTGGCTTACGTCTAAAATACCAGCTCTTTGGGAGGCAGAGGTGGGCAGATTACTTGAGGTCAGGAGTTCGAGACCAGCCTGGCCAACATGGTGAAACCCTGTCTCTACAAAAATACAAAAATTAGCCGAGTGAGATGGTGTGCGCCTGTAACCACAGTTACTTGGGAGGCAGTCTGAGAATCACTTGAACCTGGGAGGTGGAGGTTGCAGTAAGCAAAGATCACACCACTGCACTCCAGCATGGGTGACAGACTGGAGTCTAAAAAAAAATTTTAAAAAAATTCAGAAAAGATATAAATCTGAACACTATCAAATACCTTGACCTGACACTTATAAAACACTTTACCCAACAACTGCAGAATATACTTTCAAGTATATATAAAACATTTGCCAAGACCTACCATGTGGTACACCACAAATCTCGATAAATGTTAAAAGAAAGTACGCTGACCACAGTAGAATTAAATTATAAACCAGTAAAAAAATAGATAACCTCCAAATATTTGGAAACTGCTTCTAAATAACCAATGGACTAAAAAAAAAAAAAAAAAAAAAATCACATCAAAAATTAAAAATATTTCAAACTGAATAATGAATACACCAAAATTTGTAGGATGTAGCTAAAGACATACTTAGAGGAAAATATATACCTTTATATGTTTAAATTAGAAAGAAAGCCATTAGGAAAGTAATAATCACAGAAGAAATCAATGAAACAGACAACAAACAGACAAAATTAATAAACCTACAAGTCAGGTCTTTGATTAAGATTAGTAAAGCTGGTAAGTTCCTGATTCAATTAATTGATGATTAAAAAAAGAACACAAATTATCAAAATTAGGATTGAAAGAAAGGGATATTCACTGATGACATGATTGTTTAGGTAGAAAATCCTGAGGACTCAGCAAAAACGACTTTAACAAGTATGAGATACTATGGTTCATGGTTGAAAGACTAAGTATTGTTAATACACAAATTCTTCTCAAATACTCCTAAAGCTTCGACACAATTTTAATCAAAATTCAAGCAAGATTATTTTTAAGAATAAAAGCTGACAACTCTAAAATTTACATGGAAATATAAAGGACCTAAAAAACTAAACTACTCTTGAGAAAGGAAGAATGAAGCTAGAGAACTTAAATTACCTTTTACTTTACACTTATCTACACCTGTGTTTCTCAACAGGGCAATTTTTGCTCTCCAAGAGACATCTGGCAATGCCTGGAGACATTTTTGATTGTTACAACAGGGAGAGGTGGGAATGCTATTGGCAAATACTGAGTAAAGGCCAGGGATGCTGCTAAACACTCTACAATACACAGAATACATAGCTCCCAACAACAAAAAGAATTATCTGGCCCAAAGAGTCAGTAATGCCAAGTTGATAAACCCTGAGTTACAATGAATGCAACTGTTGTACTGGTATTAAGTATAGACAAATAAACCAATGGAACAAAACAGCATCTAAAAACAGACCCACACTTTTATAGTCAATTGATTTTTTGACAAGGATGCCAAAGTAATTCAGTAGGGAAGGAAGGTCTTTTCAATAAATGGTGCTGCATCAACTGGATATCCATTTGGAGAAAAAAAGAAAAAGTTAATTCCTATCTCATATCCTTTGCAAAAATAAATTCAAGACAGATCATAGAACTAAAAGTAAAGCTAAAATTAGAACTCTTATTTGGAGAAAACCTTTACAATCTAAGGTAAACAAAGATTTCTTAAGACACAGAAAACAATAACCATAAAAGAAAATTTTTAATTAACTTATAAATTAAATCAAACTAAAGTAAATTCAAAACCAAAATTAAAAACTTAAGCTCATCAAATTCAGAGAAGAACTACAACTTGATAATAAAAAGTCTATGCACAAAAGAAACAAATGGCCAAAAAACAGAGGAAACAGTGCTTGACATCATTAGTTATCAGGGAAATAGAAATTAAAACCACACTTACACACCTACGGAAGTGGCTAAAATTAAAAACTGACACAACCAAATGGCTGGTGAGAATGTGGAGCAACTGGTACTTTCACATAAAGTGGTAGATAGACTTTGGGAAACAATTTGGCGTTTTCATAAAAAGCTAAGTGAGCAAGAGCAATTTCACTCTTGGGTATCAGTAAAAGAGACGGCCAGGCGCCGTGGCTCAAGCCTGTAATCCCAGCACTTTGGGAAGCCGAGGTGGGCGGATTACGAGGTCAGGAGATCGCAACCATCCTGGCTAACACGGTGAAACCCCGTCTCTACTAAAAAAATACAAAAAAATTAGCTGGGCGTGGTGGCGGGCACCTGTAGTCCCAGCTAGTCAGGAGGCTCAGGCAGGAGAATGGCGTGAATCCGGGAGGCGGAGCTTGCAGTGAGCAGAGATCCAGCCACTGCACTCCAGCCAGGGCGACTGAGCGAGACTCTGTCTCAAAAAAATAATAATAATAAATAAAATAAAGACACATGTCCTAAAAGGGACTTGTACACGAAACGTTCACTGTATACTTATTCACAGTAGTCAAATCCGTGAAAGAAACCAAATGAATAAACAAACTATCAATGGACTACTAATCATTAATAAAAAGGCATGAACTACTAATATACACAACATGGATGAACTTGTGGTGTTATGAGAGCAAAAACAGCCAGACACAGGAACACATACTATGTAATTCCATTTATATAAGTTTTGTAACAGGCAAAACTAATTTATGGTAAATAAAACGTGAATAATGGTGACCTTGATTGGAGATGTTGTATGATAAAATTATACAATTGTATCAAATGATTATCCAGTCATTTGAAAAAGGTCCATCTTTTTCTCAGTGATGCCACCTTCATAACATACTTTACATTCTATTTTACCTCACCGGTCTATTAATGCCCCACTACCTCACTGCTTTGATTATAGAGACATAATATTTATAGGGCTAACCAACACCTCTCTACCTTCAGCAATTGTTCTACCTATTCAGAGTTTTCTTAACTATCTTCAGCACATGCTCACTCTCAACCCTAATATACTTTAGTCAATTTGTCTAGTTTCTGGAAAAAAACTAAATGATTTTTATAATTAGTTTAGCATAAAAGTAATCTGAAGAGAACCAAAAACTTTATGATGTGGAGTTATCCCATCCAAGGACATGAGATATCTCTCTGCTTGTTCAAGTACATTTTTGTATCTTAAAGTGTTTTAAAATTTTTCTCCCATAAATTTGGAACAACAGAAAACTGTAATCTTACCTTATACTACACAACACTGCAATCCAAGGTCACCATTGTAACATTTCTTGTTACATTTACTCCTACGTTGTCTTTCTGTTGCTATAATAAATTGGTGTTCCTTTCTATTGTATCTTCTAATTGCCCATACGAAAAGCTAGTTATCAAAAGCTTATATGAAAAGCTACTAATTTTGTAAATTTTACATCCTACCTCACTGAATTCTTTTTGTAAATTCAATTTTTCTTAATTGACTTGTTTTTCCACATATATTTTTCAATTCTTATGCCTCTAACTTTCTTCCTACCCCTCTGTCTTAAAGTGGTTAATACCCTCAAAATAAACAGCAGAGAGATACACATATTTGCCTTGTCCCTGACTTTAGGGTGAATGTATCTGGTATTTTATAACTTTTGGGCTGAAGTAAGTGTGTGTATGTGTGTGTGTCGGGGGCGGGGGCTGAAGTGTGTGTGTGTGCGTGCGTGGGCTGAAGAAAGTTTGTGTGTGTGTGTGTGTACATGCATGTGTACTCTTTTAAGGACCTATCAATTCCTATGTTGTTACATGTTTTACCTGGAACAGATGATGAATTCTGTCAAGTGGGATAAGACATCTTCAACCTGTTCTTCACTCTAATGACAAATCAAGTATGATGCTGGTTTTTGGAAGTTCTTCACCTCCCTAATTACACTAAGTAAACTAAGTGCTTTTGTTTTGTTTTGTTTTCATCAAGATTCAATGTTGACTCTTACTAGTGTCTTGACAACTAACCAGATAGTTTTTCTCCCTTTGACCTACTAACATAATAACTGTATTAATAAAGCATATAATACTGAACTGCCCCCTTAAAATCTTAGTCACAGTATGTTACTAATAATACACTGCTATATTTTATTTTGAACATTTAAATGAAGCTAGTCTATAATTTTCTTTCTTTTTTTTTAAGTATTATCATTAGTCAGGATCTGTTATCAGTATTTAATTTAAATAAAAGTCTGGAAGGTTTTCATACTTACCCTATGTTCTAGAACGGTACTACAACTCTCTGTACTGGAATTATCTGTTCTTTGAGGTTTTAAAGACATCTGTGAAATATTTCTGGATCCTTCTTTTGGGTGATGAATTCTTTGTTCAATTTTTCCAAAAATGGAAAGTTTTTGTTCAATTTTTCCAATTTTTTGATATGGCTGCTTAATAATCTATCTATTGAGATTTTCCATCCTCCAAGACCCAGCTCTTAGATTATTTACTATCATTTTATCTCCTACTCTATTTATATCCTAATTCCTTTATTTTCTTGAATATGTTATTTCTCCCCAACTCCTCTAATTATAAATGTAAAATATCAACAAAAGGTCAAGACACTCAGGTTCTTAATGAGTAAAGATACATACTAAAGTGACTAAGAAGTACGTACCTCCCAACTCTCAATTTGGGACAAATATTACTTTTTTAAAGACTAATTTTTTTAAAAGGTTGAGAAACATTCAGGATATATTTTGAACAAAGTTTAATTTTGTTTATTAGGCACATGGCAAAAAGATATTAAAAGATAAAGAATTAAAGTAAAATTACTGACTCATTTGTATCATTCTTTAACACTTTTTTTTTTTTTTTTGGAGACACAGTCTTGCTCTGTCGCCCAGGCTGGCATGCAGTGGCACGATCTTGGCTCCCTGCAACCTCCACCTTCCGGGTTCAAGCGATTCTGCTGCCTCAGCCTCCCAAGTAGCAGGGATTACAGGCATGCGCCACCATCCCTGGTTAATTTTTGTATTTTAGTAGAGACAGGGTTTCTACATGTTGCCCAGGCTGGTCTCGAACTCCTGACCTCAGGTGATCCACCTGCCTCAGCCTCCCAAAGTGCTAGGATTACAGGTATAAGCCACCACTCCCATACAACACCATTTTTTGAAACACCCATTTTATTTTAAACTTGCAAATGTCCCAAGTTAAAGAAATTTGTATTGCATGTCTGGAAATTCTATGCTGATAAATTAGTTCTCATATTTTTATTTACTTTTACAAGGGATATGTAAAAGTTTAGGCTAAAACAAATTTAAAATCCTTTAAAAAGAAATAACAATGGGATAATGCTTATTTAAATTGATACCAAATATAATGATGTACAAAAAGACATAATTCCATAATTTTTATGAGGCTAAAGCTTATACTAATAACTATGTAAATTAAGGGTTTCTAAAAGTTGACATTCATAAACTAAATCAGTATGTTAATGGAATTTATTGAGAACTCAAATTCTTTACCCTACTAAAAATAAGAAACCAAACTGCCAACATCATGCATAGCAAGAAGCTCCCACTGCATTGTATACACAAAGACAATCAGAATCTCCATAATTCTTAGAAAAGACTCTCTGTAACTATTGTATCATATGTATATCGTATCAACTGATGATATATATATTGTATCATCAGTGTTGTTTTAACTATGGTTTAACTGCTCCTATTCTTTATTAAAAATTTTATTATTATTAGTTTTTTGGCTGGGCATGGTGGCTCGTGCCTATAATCCCAGCACTTTGGGAGGCTAAGATGGGAGGATCACTTGAGCCCAGGAGTTTGAGACCAGCCTGGGCCACAGAGTGAGACCTTGTCTCTGCAAGAAAATTTTAAAAAATGAGGCAGGAGGATTTTAGCCCAGGAGGTCAAGGCTGCAGTGAGCTGTGATCACACCACTGCACTCTCACCTGGGAGACAAGGTGAGACCCTGCCTTAAAAAAAAAAGAATGTTATTATTATTCGTTTTTAATTTTCCTTAATTATTTCATTTTAAAATTTCATCCCCACTGGAATACAGAGATACACAGAGGCAAGCAGGCCTTTAACTCAGCTAAAAATGTAGGCTATAGTGAAACAAATGAGAGAATCATTGTTTTTGGAGTTCCCTACATGCACTTCGTAAGAATTAAAAGAAAATACCATTTAGTAACTTATATGCTGTAAGGAAATACACTATATATACCATATACAAAGACTAAACATTAGTCACCTAAAAATTCTACATACAAACACCAGAAAGAGATAGTACAAGGCTAAGATAATTTACAACTTATCATAGAGTTTTTAAAAACAGGGTTGGGGGAGCAGGAAGAAAGACTCAACCAGTAAAAAAACAACTTACCATTTGACAGCTAAATTCTGTACCTCTCCATTTTTATCTTCCAGTAACTTCAAAATCATTTTCACTACTTTCCTTTCACTATCATCATCCAACTTGATGGAATCTTTCTGCAGTTCCGTCATCAAATCATTTGTAGCCATAAACCTATCAAAAAAATAAAATAAAATTTGTTAATTTTAAAATTTTAAAGCATTAATTTAAAAAGATAATGATTTTTCAAATCCACTGCTATACCATTCACTCAACAGCAACATCTTTTATTATAAAACTCATCTACTTTTTAAAAAAAGTGATCATAAATTTAATCTAAAAGCTACCAAGGAAAAGAGCAATAATGTACTTAAAATTCATTGTATCCAAAGAGACGGTGAGAGATTTTTTAAGTACTGATATGCTTTTATATGAGGTACCATTATCCAAAATTATTTTCCCCAGGTCAGTCTTGATCTCAAATTGACTACCAGGACCTACAGTGAGTACTCTTTCATTCTAATTAATTGCATCACTGCTTTTAGGTGAGAAAAGTTCCTCTTTACTTTTTCTTTACATGGGATTTGAATTCAATCTAGGAAGCCCTTAACCATAAACATTAAGAACACCTTCCAAACATTAAGAACACTTTCAAAACAAGTATGTTGCATTGCAGGGGAAGATCACATATTACTGGAAATTTTCCAAAATATCCATCACTAGGTATCAGGCCTATTTTCTTTTTCATTCTCTTTTTTTTGTAGAGGGAGTCTTGCTCTGTTGCCCAGGCTGGAGTGCAGTGGCAGGATCTCGGCTCACTGTAACCTCCACCTCCCAGGTTCAAGCTATTTTCCTGCCTCAGCCTCTCAAGTAGTTGGGATTACAGGCGCCTGTCACCATGCCTGGCTAATTTTTGTATTTTTAGTAGAGACAGGGTTTCACCATGTTGCCCAAGCTGGTCTCGAACTCCTGACCTCAGGGAATCTGCCTGCCTCGGCCTCCCACAGTGTTGGGATTACAAGCATGAGCCACTGTGCCCAGCCACCAGGCTTATTTTCAAAATAGTGAAGAGGTGATTCTAGAAAGTAGCTCCTCCCCCTGACATCTCCCACCTCCCCTCCCCTTAAGAACCACTGCCAAAGGAAGGTTTAACAGTGAACAGCCTGGCAAAAACCCAGAGTGATCAATCATCTAATCTCAGCTTTAAACGAAAAGGACTGAATAGTGGACAAGATAAGTAGAGCCTCAGGTAAAATAAGGTATAAACAGCATCTCAGATTTTCTTCTCCACATGCCTTACCAAACAATTCATTGTTTTAAAAGTGATTTCTCAGAATATGAGATAATCACATTCAAATAAAGCCCTAAGACCTCCTTAAAAGCCAAATGAACTTGTCCCATAATTCTTGGCTCCCCTCCACTTATGGAAGCAATCCAACTAAGATAACTAGTTAACACTCTTTTCTTTTATTTGAACCAGATCCAATTTTAGTAAAAATACATTATTTTGTACACTACAGAGAAATGTCAAAATCCATGTTTAAATAAAAAAACAGCTATTGGAGCTGAACTGACAAACAGCTATGGAGATAGTCCGCAACATGGGTAATAAACTGTGTGGTAAAGGCTGGCAAAACAACTTAATAATTTAGAAATGCATTACATGTAAGGTAATTTTAAGGATAATTCCAATAACTAGTATGTTCATTTAATGCTGATCTGACAAAGTTTTACACTACATGCAAGTATGTATTATGGCAAAAACCACAATTACTTTTGCACTAACCTAATAGTTTAATTCTTACCACGTTCTGTAAAACTGCTAATTTTTAAAAAAGCTTACATTTACATTGGGGCAATACAAGATCAATTAAGCATGTACTTTTAAAAAATGGACACAGCTCTCTTAATTGGAAGCCCCTCACCCATTTTATAATGTGACAAAACAAAATTAAAACTACATGACTAATTTTCATTAATATTCTGGACAGTGAAAAAACTGCGTAACACATTAATGCAGGCACTCCTGCACACAAAGTACTGAAAACATCTTAACTGTTTTACTTAAATAAAATCCATTAAATAACCATAATAGTTATGACCTCTAAGAACCACTGCAATGCCACTCATCTGCTTCCAGAGAAAACAGTGATCATCAATTTAAGTAGAAAAACATAATCCCAAGTAAAAAGTTGTTCTATGGTCCTGTATGGTTCTACCGGCATCAATTCATTCTTTACTTATTGTTTATTTATTCACTGTCTATTATGTAAGAAACCCAGGACTAAGAAATAAGGACAGATAAAAGTTGAATACACTTTGGCCCCCCTAACATCAAGAAGCTTACTTATATTGTAATAAAGAAGCCTACTGATTTTCAAAAATCTATGATTAATGGTTAAATATTTTAAAAAGTTGAAATGAGCACTATCAAAATTAGCAATAGATATTTTTAAAAAGCAGAAAAAGTAGATTATTATAATACCAAGAGTTACTTTTAAATGGTGACCCTGAAATCACAAAGTTCTGTGAATAATTTATTCCTTCTGTAAATGTGGTATTAAAAATTTACACTATTAATCTTATTAAGGAAGTTGTTTGACCAGTTTGAAAGCTGTCCATGGCATATCCATGTCTCTTCAGCATTTACTCTTTTAGGTATGGTGCTAAGGGCACAAATCTCAATACATTTTATAAAACACTACTCAAGAGCATATGGAAATTATCACACCCAAGAGTTGACTGTTAGGTTGGATCTCAAAGGATGAATACGGGTTTGCATGGGAAAAATTGGTTTGGGATTTAAATTACTTTTTTTTTTTTTTTTTTTTGGTGGTGGGGAAGGACAGAGCACCTCAGAGTGAAGGACTAAGGAAACAGTTCAGTATGTGGAGCACAGAAACCTAACAGGAAGATGATGGGAATATAGGCTGAGGTCAAGATGGGAAGGGCGTTATATACTCATACACTATGTAATAAGAACCTACTACATATCAGATACTGTACTAGTTGTTGCTGATATAAGGGCTAACCAAAGCACACACAATTCTTGCTGTCTTGGAGCTTACATTACAGTCTAGTAAAAGGCATATTAACTTTTTAAATTGCATGTATGAGTAAGCACCTGTGGAACTAAGAACTAAGATAAATGCTATGAAGGAAAGTGTTATCAAGAAAACACTATGGGGCCAGATGCCAGTGGCTCACGCCTGTAATCCCAGCACTTTGGGAGGCCGAGGCAGGCAGATCTCCTAAGGTCAGGAGTTCAAGACCAGCCTGGGCAACACGGTGAAACCCCGTCTCTACCAAAAATACAAAATTAGCCAGGCATGGTAGTACATGCCTGTAATCCCAGCTACTTGGGAGGCTGAGGCAGGGGAACTGCTTGAACCTGGGAGGCAGTCGCTTGAAGCCGGGCGGTGGAGGTTGCAGTGAATCAAGATCACACCACTGCACCCCAGCCTGAGCAAAAGAGTGACACTGTCTCAAAAATAAATAAAGAGTAGGCAAAATTATGGTGAAGCAGGAGGAAATTAGTGCCAGGTAAGCAAGGGCCAGGAATTTAAAGGATTTGTAGACCATATCAGGATTTTAGCTTTTATTCTAAGAGCAATGGGAAGCTACTGAAAAACAACTGGGTTACAGATGGGGAATAAATGCAATGATCAGATTTACATTTCAGAAACATTACTCCAGCTATACTGCGGACCATACTTTGGAGAGAACCAATCTTCATTTGGCCATACTGAATGGAGACTAGTTAGGAGAATGACTAAGTGAGAAATTATGATAGCCTGAGTTAGCTTATGGCAATCAATGAAGATGGAAAAAAAAATCACATACAGTTGATTCTCATTATTCCCAGGTTCCATATTTGCAAATTCACCTACTCATTAACATTTATTTGTAAAGCCAAAACTAATGCTTCCTATTCCACAGCCATTTGGATGAGTGTCGAGTGGTGAAAAATCTGAGTAATCCAACACATACATTCCCAGCTGTGGTGGCACAAAGCAACACTCTGCCTTCTAGCTCCAGCTCTCATGTTGTAAACAAGCATCTTCTTCTTGGCCTATTTCAGCCCATGTTTTTCACATGTTTGTGCTTTTTGTTGGTGCTCTTGTTGTTTAATATGGCCTCCAAGCACAGTGCTGAAATGCTGTCTAGCATTCCTAAGTGCAAGAAGGCTATAATGTGCCTTCTGAAAAAAACATGTGTGTTAGATAAGCTTCTTTATTGGCTGTGAATTCAATGTTAATGAATCAGCAATATATATTAAGACATCTTTAAAAGAAACACTCATAAAACAAGGTTACAGACTCACTAAATGATTAAAATAATGTGACTCAGGACTCAGAAACTAATTCCATAATTCCCTCAGAAGCAATGGTTCAGTACTTGCTAACTCAGTGTTTGTGATAATGTTACAAAACATACTACAAATAATGAGAACTAGTTGGTTTGAATTTTACAAACTAAAATTAATAGTTATTGAAAATGGATTAGACATAGGGATGGTAAGGATGAGCTAGGAGGAAAGAAATAAAAGGAAAACCACAAGACTGGGTATTACAGTCAGCTAATGTATCCTTGCCCAGAGTCTTAATGTTACCCTGCAGCCACTGTCACATCAGATGAATAAACTGCTCATCTTACAATAGAAGAAAGGATTAACTTTGGTTAAACTGCAAACTACATGGAATGGATATTCCTCTGATCTTAACAAAATCTCCGCCATAGTGAAGATGTGAAAATAAAAAATTAATGTCCTGCAGCCCAACTCTGTCTACCCTTGGCCAAAAGTGGGCACTGATAAAGAAAAAAACAGCAGCCTCCACATTCCAGAAACTTATCTGAGACCCATAACTAAACCTCAATGTTATTACTAACCGATCTGATGCTTAACAGCTAAGGCATATTGTTTCCTTGGACATAAACAATCTCACAGAACATCCATTTCCGACAAGGTCACTGAGCAATACAAAATACCAAACATTTCCCTCTCCAGTTAAATGAGTGACTGATACTTCTTTACCAACTACAGCTTTCCCCTTGCTTAGGTCAGCCCTCCCTATACAATTTATTAAGAGGTGGAATCACAGAATTGACCTCACTTTCTGACAACATTCAATCTAAAGCAAGGCTTCACTTCCTTAGACTCTTTCCCAAACTACCCAAATGAATAGGTTCCTTCTAACATCCTCTGACACCCTAAAGTGTGTGTTCTCCCTGACTATTACAGACAGAAACCCAACTTGTGTCAGGATGCCCATATAAAAGAATTCCAAGAAGGAAAAAGTGATTAAAAAAAAAAAAAACAAATAGATGAGCAAAGAAAATATCCACTAAATGAGTTACATTAGGAGACTAGGGAGACTGTTAGGGATTTTAGGAGAGCAGTCTCTACAAATTCAGATGGGCAACAGCTAAGAAATCTGGAGTTTATCTTGTAGTCAATGGAAATTAGTGAGGGAGGCAATGATCAGCTGCAGTATACAGGAAGAAAATTCTAATGGCCAGAGGGAACAAACTGGGTTAGGAAGAGACCTGAGACAGCAAGATTAATTTGAGAAATACTCATCAGGAGACCAAAGAAGACAGACAGGAAAAGGGTGGTATCAAAGGTTTTCTGCTTGTGACTTTCAGTAGATGGTAATTTAACAGGCCAAAATAAGGATAAAGAAGGCATTAAGATCGGAAAAGAAAAAGATAAATGTTTACGTTTCAGACTTCAATGGAATTCCCAGGTTGATATGACCTGTAGGCAGTGCCATCTCATTCCTTTATTCAACAAGTATTTTGAGGGCACCAACATAAGGAACTCTACTCTGCAAACACAGTGATGAGTAACACAGTCTGGAACTTACCCTAGGTATGCACTAGATAATAGATACCTTTCACTCACAATAACTCTCACCACAGCCTCTCTCATCATACATAAACACAATTTTACTATTGCTTCCAACCAGAAATCTAGCTGATATGGTCAATTTTATCACTCAGTACACCAATTACCTTTCAGAGATCCTGCACATACACCACTGCTATTTCTTTTCCTCAGTTATTCCTTAGAGTGCTATGAATTAAGTTGGAACAATTTGTTTTTTCTTTTTGAGACAGTCTCCCTCTGTCGCCCAGGCCACAGTGCAGTGGTGCAATCTCGGCTCACTGCAACCTCTGCCTCGTGGGTTCAAGCAATTCTGCTGCCTCAGCCTCGTGAGTAGCTGGGATTACAGGTGTGCATCACCATGCCCGGCTAATTTTTGTATTTTTAGTAGAGATGGGGTTTCACCATGTTGTCAAGGCTGGTCATGAACTCCTGACCTCAGATGATCTGCCCTTGGCCTCCCAAAGTGCTGGAATTACAGGCATGAGCCACCGCACAAGGCCTAAATTGGAATACTCTTAATATTGTTCATGTAAAGAAATCTAATTTTTTACTAATCTTTCTTCCCAGTTTTCTCTGTGAGGTCCCTTCCTCCTCTTTCTCAGTGGTGAGCCCTAATCACTGCTGATAACCAGTTAGCATAGTATGTATCAAGAAAAAAAATCAAAGTAAAATCAAGAAAGTTAGTCATCAACCTGCTAGATATTTTTAAAAGTGCCCAGAAATCACCTTCTTAATCTCTGCAAATCTATTTCTTCTGATTAAACCTGCTTTTCTTCAAGCACAAGTACTTAAGATAATTTCACTATTTCCTGTTATGTTATTGTAAATGCCCACCCACACTGTACTTTTGGCTATATGATAGGATCTCTAAGGTTCCTTCCAGCTCTGAAAACCTGATTCCTTAAAAGGCTTACGTTTTTTTTATAAGCGTTTTAAACAGTTTCCAAAAGAAAATACCATCCAATATCCAAAACACTTAAATAAATAAATCTGGTAATATAAACCTTTATCAAATTGGGAAAAACTTGCATTCTAAAATGGGGTGAATTATTTTAAGAAGATTCTATCAAGTGGTATTTAAACAAACAGTTTAGTTGATTTTACAATGGTTTCCTGAAGGTTCCTAAAATCCCTATATAATGGAAATAAAATCCAATTCTACTTAAACAAGCACCTACTGAGAACCCACATGGCCCAGAGCCAGACAAAGAGAAGGATTCCGTTTAGTAAGACAAGGTCCCTATTCTTAAGGAGTTCTGTGGACAATATCCATCCAGCTACAGTCAAGTTATCTATTCCCTCTTCCCCAGTGAAGTTTTGTATCGTGTGCTTTACATTTTCTCTTTCTATCTAGAGTTTCATTTTCAACACCTGGCTCAAATCTCTCCATGGACATGAATCTTCTTGCTTTAATATTCTCTACCACTTAATGCCTGACAATTACATACTGCCCTGGGTTATTCATCTTTTTACAATAGTGTCTTAACTATTCAACAAGCATGTAGATTTAGGGAAAGTAAGCACTAGATCTTAAACTTTTTGTAGTCCTCAGGAATTATTAAAAGCATCTTTTAGCATGAAATATTCTATAAGCCTAATTTTAGAGGGAAATGAAATTTAAGGCCTGAATCTTAACATCCCCTAATCTAAACCCTGGAGAAGTGACATAGCTGGGTGGTTAAGAAGAGTTCATGCTCTGGAAGTAAAGAGATCCTATGAGTCTCAGACCTACTATCTAACTGACCTTAAACAAGTACTTAATCTCTCCAAATCTCAGTTTCTTCAACTGTAAATTAGATTATTATCCTCTTTTACTAAAGTTGTAAGGATAAATAAAAATCAAGCTCACAGTAAGCATTAATATTAACTATTATATATAGAAAGATAATGATATTTTCTTTAGCTCTTGCTTCCTTGGAATATCTTAAATCAACTGGTGGTTGAAGAATATGAAAATAAAAGAAGTGGCTGGGCACAGTGGCTCAAGCCTGTAATCCCAGCACTTTGGGAGGCCAAGGTGGGCGGACTGCCGGAACTCAAGAGTTTGAGACCAGCCTGGGAAACATGGTGACACCTGTCTCTACAAAAAAAATTAGCTAAGTGTGGTTGTGCACACCTGTAGTCCCAGCTACTCTGGGGGCTGAGGTGGGAAGAAGATCGCTTGAGCCCAGGAGGTTGAAGCTGCAGTGAGTTGAGGTGATGCCACTGCACTCCAGCGTGGGTGACAGAGCCAGACCCTATCTCAAAAAAAAAAAGGAAAGAACTTAGTTACCTCAACCCACCAAATATTCAATATTAATATTCAAAAATGGAGTGTCACATGGTTCATCCACATTAAAGCTTTCACTCTGGTATCAACTGAATCCGCTATCTATTGGCTACATTATAAGGTTTACTCTTTATTCCTTTATGGAACATGCATCCCTAGAGGTCCTTAAAATAACTATATACACTGGTACAAATGTTTTCTGGCAAAAAGTCTCAGTACACTCCAGAAGTGTTTCTTTTAGGGAGGAAGTGATGAGAAGCACTGTTCTAAGGTACTGTCCCAAGGAATGTTTCTTCATTTTTCTTCTGAAGGTTTTATTTGAATTGGCATTCATTAATAACTTTTCACTAAACCAAGGCTAGTAAGTAACAGGCACTATCCTGGTAATTAAGACACACAAATGCCTCTTCCTTTTTTTTATAAAAGAGCTCCTAGTCTCCTTTTTTTTTTTTAAACAAACAACCAACCCTGCATGGGTGGACGCGGTGGCTCTCGCCTGTAATCCCAGCACTTTGGGAGGCCCAGACGGGCGGATCACGAGGTTAGAAGATCGAGACCATGTTGGCGAACATGGTGAAACCTCGTCTCGACTAAAATACAAAAAATTAGCCAGGCATGGTGGTGCGTGCCTGTAATCCCAACTACTTGGGAGGCTGAGGCAAGGGAGTCACTTGAACCTGGGAGGCAGAGGTTGAGGAGCCGAGATGGCGCCACTGCACTACAGCCTGGTGACAGAAAAGACTCTGTCTCAAAAAAAAAACAAACAAAAAAAACCAAAACAACAACAACAACAAACACCCTGCATATGGCATCAGAGTTCCTAATCTCAGCATTTCTCATCCTAATGCTTCCCCATTTCTCCTAAGTCTTAATATCTCATTTTTAAATAATGCACAATACTAAAACACAAAAGAAATATTACAATTTTTCAATCAATTGAGCCTATTAAGTCCTACAAAAAGATTCTTTTAAAATGCAGAAATTTCCACATTTTTAAGCCTGCATTCATTTCTTTACCTTCTCTGTATTAATGGACTATGTAATTATGTAAATAGACCTGAAATTTTATGCCTATAAGCAACCTTTTGTAATTAGTCATGTCCATGCCTCTCAGAAGTGAAAAATGTAATCTCAAATTAAATAGCTTGCATAAGATCTTACAGTTCATAACAAAGAATCACACATGATTAGAACCCAGACCTTGTGACTAGGTCAAATTCTCTTTGGATCCTACCATGAGGATAATAAAATTTGCTCATTTTGGCAGCATTTTTTTCTTCTCTCGTCCTTAGTACAGGCAGAGTGCTTTGCACATGTTGGTCATTCCATAATGTTAACCTTGTCCTCAAGATCCTTCTAGTGCTAGGTATTTTTAAAATATGTAGCCACAAATCTTGGTATTTAAGCCAAAATAAACTTCTAATGAGAACAAAGCATCTTTTTTAAAAAAAGAGCAAATTAAAATAAATGCCTATACTAAAAATATGCAGAAAAAATTTCAAAATTCTTGACTCCAAACGCTTACTAATTAATCATTTAATGTCTGTTTAAACTGAATATATAAAGTGCTTTGGTTCCAAAGACTTGTCTATTAACTAGATGGCTACAGCTCATTATAAAAATGTTTTTTAGAAGAGAGTTGATAAAAATATCTTAATTATGTCAAATTACTGGAAATTACGTACTGCTCCTAAACATACCTTGTTTAGCATTCACCAACTATTAGGAATATATCAATATTACACTAATCCTCCAGGCAATGTTTTGATTCAGTACAACCAAAATTCATAGATAATCTTTATCAAATTCAGCAGTGACTGTCATTTAGTATCAGAGCATTATTTCTTTCATGTAATTTATTTAAGAAAAAAACAACTAGGTATGTACATGTTATCTTTCTTTCACAGGAAATTTAAAAAAGCAAGCTTCAGTCAATAATCACATATATGGTATCACCACATAATTTCTTTAGCCTTTCTAAACTTATACCCATACAGGAGTCTGACTAGTTGAACAAAGTTGTATTATTATAAAGTGCTACCTTCAGACTGAAATTGACCACAATCAGAATGAAATTTACCACCTTTACAGGATGAGCCAAACTGACAGCAATGGGGAGGAAATCACGCCACACACCTTATCCATTACTTGAATTCGAAGCAAGCAAAGCCCCAAAAATCAAACGGCATTCCAATCCGTAAAACAACACAAAACTTTTATTTCCCCCAAGAATCTTAATTTTGGCCCTAGAACTACACAAATCTAAAATACACAAAACAAACATGTCACCTCCAAAAAGTTAACAATACTAAAATGTTTACCATTAGCGAACTGATTTTTAAGTTTTAAATACAACACTTATGAGCTGCCTAGGTAGAAATATTTTTTAAAGTAATATGTGGTTTTGTGGTCATTGACTATTTTAATAAGCCAGTATATCAACTTAATCAGGAACACAATTACTACTTTTTCATGGTTCTCCTCTCACAAATCCGAAAAGTTCTTCCCAGTCCACACGGTTCGGACACATTTTCAGGTGTTAAAACATATTGTTCATACAAAACAAACAAGCTCTTTAGTCACAATTTTAGTTGAAGACTATTTGTTATTTCCTTTAAAATGCACCCAAATTACAACCACTAAGCATTAGAGAACAAAACAGGTATAAGGAAATAAGCGATTTTTTTTTTTTTTTTTTTTTTTTTTTAGATTGAGAACTTATTTGTGAAGAGATGGGAGGCGGGAAAGAATGCAACAATCACCGTAGCGTGCAAGGAAAAATAAAAACAAAGATATAACCAACCTGTAAAAATATAATAAATCTTCACTATGCATATTACAACACTTTGGAACCAACAGTACCGATCTCCTGAACAGAACTGCTGTAATAAAGCTTCATATTCACCAAGTCCGTATTAAACATCTCTTCCTTTTGAAGATCCGTCTGCTATGATTAAGATCCAGCAATCCATCCCTTTGGCAGTGATTTTGGATATGAGGACATGAGATTGAAACCCCGAGTTCCTAAGGTGGTTTTACCTGACAAGGGGAACTGACAGTGATGCTGGCGGGAAAACCCTACGAGCGAAGTTTCCTCCATCCTGGCTCCCCTCCCCCTTCTTTCCACCTTCACGAAAATAAATTATCCAAAAAAGAAGTATGTATCAGCCAAGAGAGCAAAAGTTCATCATTCCACCTGAATGCAGCAAGGCCCATGCGCACCTGCGGGCAGAGAGGAGGCTGCCGGGTCCCCGAGTGGGCAGCAGCTTGGGCCCCAGCGAGCAGGGCGGCCTAGCGCCGCAGGATGGCAAGCGAGTAGGCCCGGCGCCTGGTCTCCCGGCCTCGAGCAACTCCCTTCTCCACAATGGTGGGTGGTTTCGCCCCTTCAAGCTACCTGAGACGCAAAAATCGCCTCCCGGTGGGGCAGGGAAGGATGTGGGGGCGCTGAGACACGCAAACAGGGCCTAGAGACCGCGGCGGGCAACTGCCTAGGAGAAAGAATGGGGGGAGGGGGTTGCAAGAGGGGAGAGGAAAGGGGCTCCGCAGGGATCGGGAGGCCAGCGGACCGGTGGGCTGGAGACTTCGGGGCAGAGAAGCTACCAGCTACGGCCGAAGGGGTGGGGCAAGGCCTGCGTGACGGCCAGGGCCGCGGCTGCGAGAACCCCGAGGTGGGGTGAGGGTCGGATCTCGGCCTCACCTAAAGTCCTTGTCGCTGGATGTCATTTTTTCCAGCAAATTGGAAATGTGGTAAGAGGCGCTCGCCATGTTGACGGCCTCGATCCCGCCCGCTGGCGTTGCTGGAGCTGCTGCCCGCTGCCGCCGCCGCCGCCGCCGCCGCCACTGGAGCTCCTCCTCTCGCTCGCGGCGGCTCCCGCTTCCAGGGTCGCAGCGCGACGCCGACGCTGACTAGGGAGGCGCCTCGACGGGCTGCCCCCTCCCCGGCGAGGCGTGGGCCTGTCCCGGGGTAAGCCGAAGCTACAGGGCCAGCCTAACGACGGCGCTGTTCGCGTGAGAACGAGCTCATGGGCAGCGGGGCGTACAGTAGGGCCTCTACGGGGAGCCAGACACTTCCACTCAGGGCCGTCTCGCTCCCACTCGCTCCGCACTCGCTCCCTAGGGCAAAAGGCCAAAGCCCGCCTCCTTCGCTCCGGGGGCGGGGGCGGCAGACGCGGGACGCTACGGAAAGCTAAGGTCAGAGTTCACGGAGGCCTCCCCACGCACGCTGTGGAGACGAGAGTTAAAAGACAATTCGGTTGGCTGAAGCCTATGTCAGTTTTCGCGTGACCCGCCTTTTGGAGGCATGACAGCGACAGAAAAGGGGCTGTTCTCGCGAGACTGTAAAGCGACGGTTAAAGGACAGGAGACGAGTGGAGCAAGTGGGCCTTAATCTGAAAATAACTAGATTATTTGATAACATTAAGAGAAAAAGATTACGAGCTTTGAGAAGGAGAAAGTCTGGGAGTAACGACAGTTAAGGAGTTAGCTTGCGGAACCAACATAAGAATTTATAACAGGGAGGTGTCGTTTGGGATCAGACGCGTGGCCTGCATTGCGTTAACCACCATGGTGTAATGTTGCCACATGAAAACCACAAATCCCAGAATTCAGTCGGGTGATACACTGGCCCAGAATGTGATTGGCTGCGGGAATTTGTAGCTTCCTCATTGGCTGCCGTGGAAGGAGTGAATGCTGGGATTTGCAGTCTGAAGGGGGAGCCGTGCTGGGTAAAAACCTTTGAATCGTCGCGCACTCCGTTTCTGCTGCGGATTCTTATATTCTCCAATACAGGCTTTTTCTGTTATGCGGTATTTGCAGAGCCTGCTGCAGTTTGGCCAGGCGCATTGCGGATCAGTTGGTGTTCTTGCCAGAGGCCTAGCAGCAACTTCCTAGCGCTACTCCTTGCACCTCCTAAGGCAGCTGAGCCTCCCCACTTCTCTGGCCAGACACACTCCTTCCGTGCATCGTAAAGCTACCTCTCTGACGCCAGCAGGACCGTAGTAAGACTAATGGATATGCGACAGATGACTGTAGTCAGGCCCTACTGATTTCCAAATAGCTAAAAGACTATCTCTGTAGTTAGCTTTTGTGGCCTTGATGGACCTGCAGCTGTGTATTGTTCCCTCAGACATACAAATTCGTGGAGATGAGTTATGAAAGTATTTAGTATCCAAGTTTTTCATCTGCTTAATATTTGGGATTTTAAACACAAGTTTTGCCAGCTAGGGGTCAACATCCCTGAAAGTGTTAGGGATGAAGCTAGCTGACAGGCCTTTCTAAAAGAACAGAGAGCCTGGTGAAGAGATGAAAAATCAATCTCACTTGATACTCCTGTTAGAAACAACAACAAACCTTTAAATAGCTCTGTACTAACACATACCTCAAATCTGATCAAATCTACCTGACCTTTACCATTGTTTTCTGTATTCATCAACTATTACTGAGTACTTCAAAGTCAGGCAATAGAAGTTAATAAACAGATGAAACTTGATTTAGCCTCAATATGTGTCTAAATTTCACACATACCTCTGATCTGCTCTCATGTATCCTTTTACTTAAATGTATGTAATATAAAGGCCGGGTGCGGTGGCTCATGCCTGTAACCCCACCACTTTGGGAGGCCGAGGCGGGCAGATCAGGAGGTCACGAGTTCGAGACCAGCCTGGCCAATATGGTGAAACCCCATTTCTACTAAAAATACAAAAATTAGCTGGGCATGGTAGCGTGCCTGTAGTCACAGCTACTGGAGAGGCTGAGGCAGAAAAATTGCTTGAACCCAGGAGGCGGAGGTTGCAGTGAGCTGAGATCGTGCCACTGCACTCCAGCCTGGGCGACAGAGTGCGACAACGTCTTAAAATGACGATAATAATATATAAGTAATATATGATACTTTTTCTCCCCAGTAATGCCATATTTCTTTATTTTACCCATCTGCCATGATTAATATATCTTTCATCAAACTGTCCTTAGTGCTTCAGCCACAATTAATTGCCTTTCGCTCTGAATAGCCTTTCCACCATATTTAATGTAAAACGCACACACATACACACACAAAGAAGCAGGTCTTTTTTGTGTATGTGTGGACCTCAAGGCCTCAATCATTTGGTATTATCAATAATACTTTCTTTTAGCCTGTGTCCACTCAGAAAGCAAATCATGGTTTGTCTTTTTCTGTGTGTAAATTCTTTCACTTTTGAATTTCCAGCTGAACTATAATATTTGGAGTCAGATTCCTTAAATATAAATCATGTTTACAGCCACTTACTTGGTGTCATAGGCAATTCATTTTCATCTTTCTCAACTTCAGTTTCTTCGTGGGTAAATGATTATCAGGATATTACCTCAGGGTTGTTTTAAGAGTTAAATAACTCCTAACCTCAGGTGATCCACCGGCCTCAGCCTCCCAAAGTGCTGGGACTACAGGCATGAGCCACCACGCCCGGCCCAGCCAAATATGGTGAAACCCTTTCTCTACTAAAAATACAAAAATTAGCTGGGCATGGTGGCAGGCACCTGTAATCCCAGCTACTCGGGAGGCTGAGGCAAGGAGCATCTCTTGAACCCGGGAGGCAGAGGTTGCAGTGAGCCGAGATCGCACCATTGCACTCCAGCCTGGGCAGCAAGAGCGAAACTCCATCTCAAAAAAAAAAAAAAGTTAAATAAAATATCCTGTATAAGGTGCCTAGCACATTTCCTAGACCATAATAATAATATTTATAACTAATATTTCTTACATACTTAACGATGTTCCAAAAAAGCATAAACATTAGCTATTGTTATATTATTTTAATATTTTATTTGTTCCTATTTCCAAGTCATTCTACACAACCACTTCAGAGTTGTCCAAAACATTGTTTTTATAGTACTACTTACTTATTGAAAACATTCAGTGGCTGACTATTACAGAATAAAGTCCAAATGTTTTGGTAGTTGGTGGCCTTCATTTGTCCCTAAGCTTTTCTTTCTGACCTTTCTGTCACTGTTCTAATATAGAAATTGCTTCTACTAAAGTTTTGAGTCCTTCAAAGACAAAAGTACAAGTCTTTGTATATAATAATAATTGTTATAATTATGAGCATTTTTTAAATTTATTTATTTTTTTGAGACAGAGTCTTGCTCTGTAGCCCAGGCTGGAGTGCAATGGCACAATCTCGGCTCACTGCAACCTCTGCTTCCCGGGTTCAAGCGATTCTCCCTGCCTCAGCCTTGCACATAGCTGGGATTACAGCACGCCCGGCTAATTTTTTTATTTTTAGTAGAGACAGGGTTTTGCTATGTTGTCTAAGCTGGTCATGAACTCCTGACCTCAGTGATCCGCCCACATCGCCCTCCCAAAGTTCTGAGATTACAGGTGTGAGCCACTGCGCCTGGCCTTTATGAGCATTTTTTTTCCTTGAGAGGGAGTCTCACTTTGTTGCCCAGGCTGGGGTTCAGTGGCACAATCTCCACTCACTCTCCACCTCCCATGTTCAAGCAATTCTCATGCCTCAGCCTCCCAAGTAGCTGCAATTACAGGTGCCTGCCACCATGCCTGGCTAATTTTTTTATTTCTAATAGAGACGGCAGGGTTTCACCATGTTGGCCAGGCTGGTCTTGAACTGACCTCAGGTGATCTGTCCACGTCGGCCTCCCAAAGTGCTGGGATTACAGGCGTGAGCCACCATGCCCTGCCGAGCACTGATTTATGAGACATTGTATTAACTCAATCCTCAGAACAGCCCTATGAGATTGGTGTTTTTCATATTTTAAGTATGAGAGGCACAAAGAGGGTAAGTAACTTCATAAAGGTCACCCCTGCTAGAGACTAGGAATGTGAAATAAAAGTAAATGGAATTAAAACCCTCTAAATTTTCACTAAAGCAATTCTGATATGGCATGAAATAAAGAAAACATCAAAATTCTTAGGGGAAAAAAGACCCTCCAGGGCTTTATCTGGCTTTCCATTCTTCTGCCCTGTTATTACAGGGAAGCTCTGTTGTAGGATTTCCCAAGTTGTGAACCCTAGAACACTAGTTCCATAAAATAACAGAAGCAAATACTCTTAGGTCTTGGGTTATGTGTTGGCTGGGGAAGGGGGATGTTGTTGCTGAGGAGGGTTTTGGTTAAGAGAAAAAGTGCAGGAAACAGTTTTCTTAATAGTACCTTGTCTCCAAACTTTTTTTTTTTGAGACGTAGTCTCACCCTGTCACCCAGGCTGGAGTGTGCAGTGGTGCAATCTCGGCTCACTGCAACCTCCACCTCCCAGGTTCAAGTGATTTCCCTGTCTCAGCCTCCTGAGTAGCTGGGATTACAGGTGCGCCCCCTCACCCGGCTAATTTTTGTATTTTTAGTAGAGACGGGGTTTCACCATGTTGGCCAGGCTGGTCTTGAACTCCTGACCTCAAATGATTGGCCCACCTGGGCCTCCCAAAGTGCTGGGATTACAGCCACAGCGCCCGGCCCACAGATTTAATATGGCAGCATGTAAGAGGAATATGTAGTATGCAGCTGCTTGACACATTTGAGCATAGAATTTAAAGTTGTACCTGTATCATCTCAAGAAATGAGAATACCGTGACCATGAAACATAATTTGAAAACCGTTGTTCTGTAGGTAATTTTTTCTGAACCTAGTGCTGAATGGATGATGGGGAGGAGAGAGTCTTGGCAGAAAATAAGTTTGATGTTCATTTTTAAAACAGCCTTCTGCCAAGTACATGTGGCCCGTGCTCAATTTCTACATTTGTTGTAAATAAGTTAAAGGGAATAAATAGATCTATATTTATTCAACTAGTTGGTAATTTCTGAAATGAAATTCTGAGTTGAATGTCAAAGCCGATACGTTTTCCCGGCAGGCCTTGCCAGGCTGGGGCCGACGCGGCTAGGCGGCTGAGCCGAGCGCCCAGGGGCCACCTGGGCGGGGAGGGAGGCGGAGTCTTACCTAGGGTCCCTCGAGACGCGCCGGCCCTAGGCGCCCGGGTTCTGCCAGTCAAGAGTTGGAACGCAGCATCTTCCCTTCCTTGAACCCTTACTTCTGCAGAAGGGAGCTCAGTAGAACTTTGTTGTTTTGCCTTTTACTCTGGGGTGAAAGAAGCAGATGATAAGGAGAAAATAATGAATGTCAAAGGAAACGTAATTCCTCCAATGCTGGTTGTCTCAGCTGCGATTGTTGTGGTTTGGAAATGTATCAACACCCAAGAAGGCTCTCTCTTGTGGATGTATCACTTAAAACACCCGGAAGTTGTTGAGGGCGGCGGGCAGAAGGGCCGGTGGTTTCCAAGCTGCTTCAACAGTGGGACCCACAATCCTCAAGCAGAGGAAGAAGAAGACATAGACAAAGAAAAAGAGAAAGAAAAAAGAGAAGAAGATGACAAAAAAAGAGCTTCGGCCATGGAACTGGTTTAATCCATGCAATCGCCCAGAGGTGCTGACGGTGACCAGTTGGAATGAGCCGGTTGTGTGGGAAGGCACTTAGAACAGAGCCATCCTAGAAAATTATTATGCCAAACAGAAAATTACTGTGGGTTTGACGGTTTTTGCTGTCGGAAGACATGTAGAGTATTACTTGAAGGAGTTCATAACATCTTCTGATAGGTACTTCATGGTAAGCCACAAAGTCATATTTTACATCATGGCTGATAATATCGCTAGGATGCCGTTGATAGAGCTGGGTCCTCTGCGTTTCTTCAGAGTGTTTGAGATCAAGCCCGAGAAGAGGTAGCAGACCATCAGCATCATGGGCATGAAGACCATCAGGGAGCACATGTTGGCCCACAT